>NC_090703.1:6496644-6798288 GCF_040954835.1 Lepisosteus oculatus | reverse complement strand
AGCTGGGCACCACATGACGACCAGGAGGACCGATGACTCATGGAGGACCTCAAATCCAGCTCTGAGTAAGACTGCTGGTGGCGCCGTGCGAGCACAGTCACCTGCAGGTCTTGCGATGTGCAAAGAGGCTCAGGATTACCAGACAGAGCCGGGGGGAGAAAATCACCAGGAGACAGGGAACACTCCTTCCAGTTTCAATCCATGATCAACAGGCAACAGCTGTATTGAAGAAAAACAAACAATTCACCGGATACGGGAAAACCTCTTTTGTTGCACGGAACGACGTTTTTTCAGATGTGCTCCAAGGACAAAAATAGAATCCATTCAGGGAAATTCTCTAGCACATGAAAAGCAGCACTGATTCTATCTGGTCTTGTCCCGGGGAAGCACAAGTTCATTACAATCAAAACGAACAGGAACAGCCCTACTTTCATGACCTTTTCGAGAGTGCAAGTTAGATCCCAAGCAGCCATTTATTTGGATGCGTTTAAGCCACATCACCAGTCCCGAGAGCATCCACAGCCAACAAAACCAGCCGGCAGACCTCCGTAGCAGGTAGCAGGGCTACCATCAACAGACTCACCCCAGCTCTGCTCAGGGCTGGTCTGGTCAAGCATCTCTCTCTCTCTCACGCTGTTCTAATAACAGCACATTTCTAACTGGACAGGCAGCCTCTCCCGACGGCGATGGGGCTTCCTCTCCATTCTGATGAATTGGATATCTGGAGGCGATTTGGTCAAAATGACTTAAGCACCGGCTCCATAGCTACCAATGTGCCAGCAGCGCTTCACAAAACCCGTGGTGTCAGATCAAAACTCAAACAGCACCTACAAATTAAATATTCCTCCTCAACATGCCCTGCAAACATTTTTCACTGGTATGGGTATTAAGTGTTTGTAATAGTGCAACACCTTTCACATACTGCACGTACTCCTAACGCAGTGTGAGCACGTGTAAAAAAAAAAAAATGTTCTGTAGACTAAAAAAAAATACATCCTGGCAAAGCATGAGATGTCCTACTCTCTGACGGCAAGACTCTTCATTGTTGCTGCTGCTCTTTGGGAACACTGGTGTCTTGGCAGAGGTGAACGTTTATAGCAAATGCAGACAAAACAGGGTCTGGTGAGGAAAAGATTGGGGTCTTTAATTTACCCCATTTTGTTGCACCCAATTTCTAGCTATAAAAAAAGAAGGTCTATTGTGTACAATTAACAAAACAACTAACAAGTTCAAAGGGAGGTAACATGAACAGAATGTTTTTATTCCAGTGGGAAAATATGGGTTCTCTGCTCATCAAACACTCCATAAATAGCAACCTTTACAAAGCCACCCACCCGGGCGTCCTCAACAACAGCCACGCTCCTGTCCTGCTTCTGTTTGTCACCTCCCAGCAATCAGCTGCTCCTCACCACAATAACAGCTCTGTATTCACACGCACCCTGACCTCCTACCGCTGACACTTCACTGTAGCAGGCACCGACATCACTACTGCAGATACCGCTCAGGCGCGACAGCTACGTTCACCAAGTTCACTTCACTTCAGCACCTCCGCTGAAGCGCTCGAGCGAGCCTGTCGCCGGAGCGCAGGAGTGGCACGAAGTTCAGAAGTGAGTCTCACACTCTCCAGAACAAAACATAGCAGTCTGCTCCCACTCAGATCTTACGTGCTACGGATTCTTGTGCAAACTGTACTGCTCATGCAGGGAAAACAACACTATGTTTAATTTAACGCACAAAAATGTCTATGACTGGCGTTCAGTTCAGGGGGTAGGCACGTCTTGTCTTCCACGCATCCCAGACAGGTTCCGGATTGCCGTGACCCTGAACTTGGAATTTAAGGCTTTCCGATAACGTATGGACTGATGGAAGACTAAACAAATGTACTGAAGATACCTGATGCAAACAAGCCCACAAGTCATCAACACCTGTGACAGATTTAAATGCCACTCGACGAGCGTTTTATGGGATTCTGGGTGAGCTGTTGTCCAGACCCGTCAAACACTACTGTCCCTCACCACAACGAAGCCTCAGCCTCACTGGCCCTGAGGAAAGGATTTATCCACACTGAAAATCGGACTCTCGGACGTTGTCATCTTTTAAACCAGGAGTGGCCTGCTCCTGGAATTGAAGGCTGGGGATGTACTGTGGCATTGGGTCCACCAGGGTCTCTTAATTACTAGACTACAGTAACTTAATTGGTTGCTTAATTGGGCCACTGTATCACTCTGATAAGTCCTTAAACGGGAGGTGAAAGAGAAGTCCAGACCTTCAAGACTGTCCCACTTCCTCTCTGCCTGCAATGCCTGACAATCCTGAAGAGTGTCGACACCTCCTACAGAAACGATCGGTTATACAACTCCCAGCATGAGCGGCGCACAGCCCGGAACTTACATAACTGGGACACGCATACACAAACAGCATGTCTATGACGGGGCATGTGTGCGCGCAAGTAGGTACGCAATTATCCTCAGGAAGAAAAAAAAAAAGCAATGCCGATATGAATTTGAAAAGCTCCGTAATGACGACAATCTTGGAAACACTGAATTCCGGCGCAGCCAGTGGTGTCGGAATTAAGGCCTTCGAGCAGCAGAAGTAGGGAGCATCAGACAAAGGGACAAAAACGCCGGAGCCCCCACGTAATAAGAGGAGGACCGTGTTCATCTCCGCACAGCTTTTCCAGCAGCCCTACCGCCAGCCTGACAGCCCTCACTAGAGAGGAAGGCTAATCTACTGAACACACGGCGGACGGCAAACATAAGGATATCCAAGCCTATTAAAATCAAGAGGACGAAAGGGCCGGCCTGCCGTTAGCTGCACAACACTTTGCTCCTGCTTGTTGCCCCTATACCCCCCCCAGGGCGATGGGCGATGGGCGATGGGCGATGGGCGATGGGCGATGGGCGATGGGCGATGGGCGATGGGCGATGGGCGATGGGCGATGGGCGATGGGCGATGGGCGATGGGCGATGGGCGATGGGCTGCCCTCCCCCACCCCCCCCCTCACCAAGCATCACACTTTGAAAGGGTTACAGACCACAAACCCGCCAACCTACAGCGGCCGAACAGTATGCACTGGTTTGCAAAGCTACCCAGAAACAGAACGGACTGTACTCGGTAACTGCGGTATTGTAAATATGTTCACCTGCTGAAACAACGATGCAGTAGTGCAGTTCCAAATGGATGATTCTGTTTCATCACCCCTGCTGGGCTGATTTATGACGTGGCCCGCAAATTAAAATAACCGCACCACTGTAATTACTTTGAACATAATTCACGGTTAGGTACAACACAAGGACTGTTTATGAAAGGAAGCTGGCCAAATTTCTTTTCGTGAGCTACCAACTCTTCAGCTCCCTGACCGTGATCAGGGCGAAACTACAACACAGACAGAGGTGAATTAAAAGCCACCACCCGGTCCAAAGCTGCATTTGAACAAAGAACAACCATTCTCCCAAATATTTTGTTTCTGTAAAAATGGAATACACCAAGCTACAGCCAAGCAGGGTTTCTTACAAAACCACATTCTACAAGAGCGCTAAAAAAACAACAACGATCAAACAACAAAATGCACCCAATAAAACTGTACATTATTTAATTGTAAAGAAGCAGGGTGGCAAATGTTTTCCCCTTTTAAAGCAGTCATCACTAGAAGACTAGCTGACAGGCTAGTCTCTCCCACTCTTCGAATCACTCGAACCCATGGCCTGTGTTCCAGCACGGCACTGTCGGGGCACGCAAGACTCAACTGCACCTTTTCAAATCTGGAACCAGTGCAGTCTGCTGAGGGCAAAAGCCACTTGGGACGGGATTTTCTCGCCCTGCTTTAGTCTCGCACGTACACGAGAAATGAGCTTAACCTCTCCGACACACGGGTGGCCGCTAGCTTGCAGTACACAGAGAAGCACCCCCCGCCGCCGAAAAACCAGATGAAGTTATAAAATAGAGCCAAGTTTCATCAGCGCGTAAACTCCCAAGTGCTGACTTCACAAAAACCTTTGTGTAGCCAAAGCTTCCTCTCAGTTTTAGTTTCATTTAGCTTTCTGCTGCACGTCCATCAGCTGCTGGACTCTGTTAACGAACGCGCTCCAGCGGGGGCCACTCTTACAAACGGCCTCTCGGCGCCAGCTGACCAGCGGGCCAGTGTCACCTGCGCAGCTCTCTGCTGGTGTCCGCTGTCCCCCCCAGACACGGTAGGGCAATCGCACGCTGCTGTCCGCAAAACCAACCCCAACCAAATCAGGCCCTGGAAAACCAGGCTGCGGGCTAATGAAAGAGGGGGGGGTGGGACCGCCTGGGCAGGCTTTCACAGCTTCACCAAGCTCCAGCCACCCAGCCCCCCGACGTTTCCAGCCTGATCAATACCGCCGAACCGTTTTAAACTTGAACAGTGTCCCTCACTCTGACATGACCAGACAACACTGTTTCAAGGCACCATGTGAACCGAACCACCGGAATCGCTAGCCTCTGCATCGCTATAAGCAGTACTGGGTTAGAAGACACTCTCTGGATGGTTTTGCAGTCTCTGTTCCCACCATTAAAACTCCACTCTGGTGCCTAGCCTTGCATTTCAGAACTACAGCTACGCAGAAAACACACACCTCCCCCTGACTGCTGACGCACAGCAATGTCCCCATTTCCAGCTGTGGAGCAGGAACAAACAACACTTACAAACTTTCTTCTTACAAAGGTAAAACCTACGCACATCTGCCGTCTCTTACGGGTGGCGAGTGAATGTTTCTCGGATTTGTTCAGACTCCGTAAAGGCGCAAAATCGATAGATTTTAGCGTGATGTTTTTATCGGCAGCATCTTGTTACCATTTAGGAAAGACTGGGAACCTTTGGAGCAAAAGTAACTTTAAAGCCCACATTAAATACAGCTATGAACCGAGACGAAAAGCTAAGACTTTGAAATTTTAGCAGCTCCTACCCTTTATTACGTATGAACAGGGCGAGAAGCAGTAAAAGCAGTAAGGAAAGAGACCTGCAGCTAACCATTTCCGTAAATACAGGAAACGAGACACTCTCCCACCGCCACTCAACACAGAACAGTTCCCACATTCAGAATCACCGACAACGTGAGCACATGCCCTAAAATGCTGAGATGGTCTGTGTGCAGGCCATGTGGTTAACTCATAATTCAAAAAGGAAACAAAATCAGCAGACACCCGACGGCAACAACAACAAAAAAAAGCCAAACAACCGAACTGTCCTGCACTCGAGAAAAAGTCAAAAGGCAGACTGGAGAAAACAAATCAATAAGCAATATGCAAGTTTCCAAGAAACAAAACCCATTAGAAGACCAACTGTAATCATACTTAGCTCTACAATGTACACATAGCAAGAGATTACAGACCAATGTGTCAGCAGTGGGCCCTGGCACAGTGGGTGTGTTAAGGCAGTACTTCTATCACTTGTTGGGCAAGAGAAGAGAAATATTTTCAGATTTACCTCCCTCTCCCCCCAGCAAACCCTTATGTTGCTATCGTTCTGCACCCAAGAAGAAGAGCCCCTTTAAAGGAGAACTATGAACTTCTCCTCTCTGCTGTGCAGCAGTACCGTACAGTAACAGCAGTTTCTTTTCCTTCTCCTGCAGAGGTTTCTCCAAGGCAGCCAGAAGCATCACGTGGGGGGACACCTAAAGAGATCTGGCGAAGCGGGGGCAACGCTCGGGGGGGGGTTGGGGAGCTGCAGTTTCGGCGCCGAGAGGGACCGAATAGGAGCTGGTGGCGAAAGCCCTTGGAGTTTCGGACCAAGGCCGATTGACGACGCCGCCGCCCCCTCGTCCCGCCAGCACTTCGAGAACAAACGGCAGCCAGCCAGCCCTGCTGCAGCTCGGGGGACCAGACCAGAGTTTCGCCGGACACGCAGGCGCACGGCATGGAACTCTCCTTGCCTCCCAGGACGCCCGGCCGCAGCGCGTGCGCTGCCTCAGGAGCGGAGGAAGTGCCAAGCCTACAGCTCGGAATTTTTTTCCCCCAACATGATTCTCTCCCCCCCCCCCCCCCATGGATCAATGCAACAAGATTATTAATAATCATTGCTTACAGTTCGATAGCGCTTTTCTGGACACTCCACTCAAAGCGCTTTACAGGTAATGGGGTCTCCCCTCCACCACCACCAGTGTGCAGCCTCACCTGGATGAGGCGACGGCAGCCATAGTGCGCCAGAACGCTCACCACACATCAGCTATTAGTGGGGAGGAGAGCAGAGTAATGTAGCCAAAGAATAGATGGGGATTATTAGGAGGCCATGATTGGTAAGGGCCAATAGGAAATTTGGCCAGGATGCCGGGGTTACACCCCTACTCTTTTCGAGAAACACCCTGGGATTTTTAATGGCCACAGAGAGTCAGGACCTCGGTTTTACGTCTCATCCGAAGGACGGCGCCTGTTTTACAGTATAGTGCCCCATCGCTATACTGGGGCATTAGGACCCACACAGACCACAGGGTGAGCGCCCCCTGCTGGCCCCACTAACACCTCTTCCAGCAGCAGCCTTAGCTTTCCCAGGAGGTCTCCCAACCAGGTACTGACCAGGCTCACACCTGCTGAGCTCCAGTGGGCGGCCGGTTGTGAGTTGCAGAATGATATGGCTGCTGGCCAATTCAAGACCTTCTTGAAAGCTTCAGCTAGCGTGGGGTGAGCCCTTGGACTCCTGACTGCTTGTGGACAGAGGTCCCTGCTGCAGACACCAGCATCCCTAGGGAGGGGGAGGCCCGTGGCGTGGACATCACGCCATTCAGTGAACATAGCAGCCCCCATGCTGCAACGGGACACAGAGGCGGCTCACAGCTGTAACAACGCGACTCTCCCTGTACCAGCCCACTCCCTAGTTTAAGTAGCAGCAGCTAGACAGGGAGCCAAGCACATGTTCCTGCATCTGTCTCCACGACCACAGATGTCTCAACACGTGACACGTCGAACATTCTTCCTGGAATAATGGAACAGCAACAACACAGAGCCTCGAGCAATGCAACACGGTCGATTTTCAACATGAGCTTCGTGCCAAAAAGCAATGAAGGTACAAACAATCAAGATAAACAACCAAAACAAGCCATTTCGAAACAACAAAAAAGGAATGGCGCTTTGATCTCCCGAACAACTGCTCATTTCAGAGGCTCACAAGACTTTTACCAGCATTTTTACTCAGTGCTGAGACAAAGAACATGCATGCGTCATTTTTTAACCACTCACGCTAAGCAGAGCACAAAACTAACAGTCCCCAGATAAGATCAATTTTTGACTTAACAGTATGCAGAGGAAGGTTAAAATCACAATCAACAAAGGTACAAGCTCAACCACAGAGAGAGTATGAGGTGCTAGAGAGTAAGACCAAAAGAAAACAAGAAAAGGTTGAGGCAGTGACTGCAAAAAAAATTACCTTTTGAAGACTGGTAGGGTTGAGCTGCGTTTTATCAATAATTTTTATTGCAACCTGCAGGGAAAGAACAGAGATAGAAATCGTCATAAACAGAAACACAAAACAGGAAGATCCCAGAGCAGTTACAAGCCTCAGAGCTGCACACGACAACCTGATCTTCAAAAACACCCAGGCCTGACAGAGCTAGGAGACATGCGCAACAGTAAAACCAAGTCAACCCTCCTTAACACACTCAGAACAAATGCTGGGCGTTATTTTCAGACTGAGCCTCTGTGGACCCACCCTGCATGTCTCAGCTAGGCCACAGGTAGCTGCTCTGGCAACACTTCTAGAAGACCTGCAAACGTCCCTAAGCGCAACACAGCTCAAACTGTCTTCATCATCGTTTTTATACAAAGCTATTTTTAAAAAAAATTTAATAAACTGGAAAGTTACGGAACGGCGCAGTTCTTCAGCAGCACTGAGAATTTCAGCTCCTACCCCTCAAGAGTCACTCACATGGCAGCTATTTCACGTAAATCCAGGTTTCTAACCCTTAGACCCGGGGCTGTCCTGATCCTGATCCTGATCCTGGAGGGCTGGACTGGCTGCAGGTTTCAATTCCAACCACCGGTCATCACTGGTTAAACTGGACCACTTAGACAACCCTCTCCCTGCTTTTAGACACCGGTGCTTCAGAGAGACCTACTAAAGGACCAGGTCTCCACCCTCTTCCAGTTGTAGATTTGACCTGGATGACAGGCCAGGGATTGCGATGGTGGCGTGTCGCCCACCCCCCCCTCAGCTGAAGAGCCGGGCGCCATACCTCTCTGCCGGTGAGGATGTGCCGCGCCAGCTTGACCTTGGCGAAGTTCCCCTTGCCGATGGTCTTGAGGAGGCGGTAGTTCCCGATGTGAGGCGGCTCGTCGGCACAGGAGGCGATGGAGTTCCGGCAGCGCGCCCCAGAGCGGCCGGGGCGCGTGGCGACCTCGGGGCGCCCATCGCCGTGCGAGGTGTGCTGGACGGGAGGAGGAGAGGGAGAGGCGTCAGGAGGGGCGGAGGGCACACACTCACACGGGGCACAGTCCCCTTAAACCCCACTATTAGCACAAGGAGGGAGGAAACGAGAACGCGTGCAGCTGGGACCTTAATCCGATTCACTTGCTTCTCGGGGGTTAACGCAAAAGGATTCTCTAGAAGTCCTCCTAAAAATCCTCCTCAACGCACCTAGCTTGATGTTTGTGGCAATAATACTGCTGTAGCTTAAAAAATTTTAAGAGATTTTACCAATGGAAAGCCACGCTGACTATCTTGGGTGCAAAAGTCAGGCAATGGAGAAACAAGAATTTCCTGGGAAGTGTCTCACACACACCCTCAGTTCCTTTCAACATCGGGCGGCAAAAGATCCCACCTCACAGGCTCCTGACACATCCAGCAGGAATTGGGACAAAACAAATGCTTCTGAAAGTCAGATTTAGTTTTTCAGTTTCAATTCCCCTGTGTAGATTCCCTCGCAACAACGTGCGCACCACGTTTTAGTTACTTCTCTAAACCCCCGGGAACAGATGTTGTAGAGAAAGACAGTGCTCTTTGGAGCTCTGTAATGCTGTATTTAAGGGTTTTGGCCTATCTTAAATTTCATTTCAGTAAGAAATCAGATCATCATTAGGTCATCAGAATCAGTGGTTATAAATAAAGCTTGAATTTGTTTTTTTTATTTTTAACACCAACCACAGAGCACAGCACAAGAACAGCACTGGTTTTAAAAAGCTTACAGTGTATCAAAAACACACAGGAACCGATCAAATGCTAATCGCCGACGTCTGCAAGCCTCTAGCTCTCCAGCCAGCCTCTATCAATTAAAAAAGGACACATTCTCAAATGGAAATCTAAAGTCTACTTGGAGGCACTAACATATTAAATCATAAAAGTAGATGGGGTTGAAGTAACTGACTGATTCCTTCCTTCACAATTGGTTTTGCCTCAAATAAAACAAAACAAAAAAAACAAATCAATCTCTCACAGTGCTTCAGTAAGAACCAGCTCTGGACTGAAATTACTCTCGGCCCCTTCCGGAAAAGGTCATTTCTGGGCCCTTTGACAGAGCCACAGAAAAACCCACTCCACCAGCACCTCCCAGATACCGTTTTCCTGACTAATCCCGTTTGAATGGGAACAGTCATCTTCTCCTACTCAGTCTCTGCTGCAGTGATCACTTCACAAAACCCTTCAATTTCCAGGTACTTCCAGTTTAGTGGCAAAAACAGCCACACAAGCATCATACAGTGCCTACACTAATTCGTTCTGATTCAATCACAGTTATTATTACTTAAACACCTCATTTTAACAGGACCTTAATGGCCTTATTGTGTTAAATCTGCCTTTACTGAAGCATTTCCCAAACCGAGATGTGTTTTTTTTCCACTTCAGTTAAAGTTCCCATAAAAACATTTCTTAGGGGATACAAGAGTATGTATCCCCTTCTGTCGGCTGGTGAGCTGCAGCCCGTGAACAGGTTCAACTTAAAATGTCAAAGACCTGTGTGTCTGAAACACTTCACCTGATTCAACAAGCCCTGATGAATCAACTGAACTGACGGGACAAATTAATTTCCATGCCAGGCTGGGCTGCCCCTACCCTCCTCCCAGTTTGCGGGGAATTTCTAAAACCCTTCCAATGCAGACATTGGGAACAGTGCACAGACATGCCTGCTTCGGAAATGCCCGATTTAGAAATTCGGGTTAATACGCCTCAACACCTGCACCAAATGAGATCGAAGCAGGGAGAACTCATCTCTAACGCGTAACACAGTGCTGCAGTTTTAAAATTCGATAGAGCAAGCTGAAAGGGAACAATGGCGTTTAGTTTAAGGTTGGTGTACCGATGGTGTACGATGCTCTCCCTGTCCATTGTGTGCCCTGCGCAGGCCTGTACAACCCCAGCCCGACTCAGCAGAGCTCTCCCAGAACCTGGGCAATGAGCAAGGCCCAGAACTCCTGGGTAGCAGGACAAGGGGTTCTGAAAGGGCCACTGCAAGAGTTAGTGCTTTTCAGAGGGTTCGGTCTCTCACCTGAAGCATGACATCATCAATAAGGCACCGTGTCCTGTAGAGTGACATGACAGTGACTCTTCATCTAAGCCTGCTGTACTGCTCATTTCAAGTGCATAATTTCTCATTGCAACGCATACACACTCAGTGTCCATAGTTAACGGCACCATGATAATTCAGCCCCAGGTCACTCTTATTTAAGTAAATTACATCCTATAGTTCTAAAAACAAAATCACCGCATCCCAACCACTTAAAATCATTTTTGTGAAAGTGTCACCGATTTTTGTTAGTGCAAAAGCCTACCATTACGACAACATTGCATAAAATTAAGAGTACTGGTATGGAAAAAAAAACAGCTAAATTCTAGAGTACCTGCAGTTAAGCTAACATGATTATAGTTAAAATAAAAATCACTACCTTAGCTAAATGCAAGTAACCACCCTACACTGATAAAGTAAATGCCTGTCATTAAACAATCTAGTGTAATTTAGTACTCAGGGAACCAATGAAGGAATTTCTCTTGACAAACCACAATCATTAATAGCAACAGCCCAGCATCATCACCATCCTGCTGAAGCATCATACAAGCTGGCATTCGGCAGATATCCTGATCCTGGAAGCAGGAATACAGTGCTCAAGCTGCATTAGCTCAAATGAGTAAAACTCACAGAACTTAACTTTACAATTGCACGTGATGCACATCTCTCACGGTCACAATAAAAGAGGACTGAAATGCTCAAGGGTGACATGACTGAGGCACGGAGGCAGCGCCAGTCAGTATCATAAAACAGCCTAGATCAAATGATCCATAGATCAGCTCAATACTGAGACACCTACAGATCCCTGGGGTGGATTCGTTTTATAGTAACCTCTTCGTTCATCTGCGTTAGGCCTAGAGTTTGCCGTTTCACCTGATCAACAATATTTCCTGATTCAGGCAAAAAGCAACATGACAAGACTGGAAAGAAAGTGCTTTTCCACGTTACCTTCAAACGGAAAACTCCAAAGAGCCAAAAGCCGGCATGGCTAGGAATCCTGTTCCCAATTCTCCCCCTTCCTGACATTCCACTGGATGGAAATAAAACCCCACCAGAAATCTATTAATCGGGCTCTCTGAGGAAGTAGAAAACCCAGCGACCGAATCAAGGGATCGCACACGCTCTCAGACTGTGCCAACCCAATGTTTCCAGCATCTTACATTGGCTCAAGGAAAACGTTCCAACTGGAAAGGAAAAACAACAGGATGTCGAGGCGCATTTTTTCTACAGAAGCCTCTCGTTCCGTAGCCTGACCGGGACCGTGCTGCGCCAGCCTCAACAAGTCATTTGCATTAAAACAGCTGTTAGGGAAATTAGCTTTAACCAAATACATCTCACCTTGGTTGAGACAAGCAAATAAGAAATAAAAGCACCGCATCCGCCAACAACGCTACCTAACGGCACCTTCATTTGATACAAGCGTGTCAGCTGAACGACAGAGCTGTATCTCTCCCAGTGCAGACAGCTCATGTGTGTATATGCTGTAATATCTCAGCAGAGCATCCTATAGCCAAACACAGCAACTGATCTCCCTCTTTGTAACGCAGACAGACGGCGAAAAGACTTCTGCTTCGTTTGTTTTTTTTTTTAAAAGTGCAAATAAAACACACGGATGTGTTTTATTTTTGTCAGCAAAACCAACACACCGTCGAGTATCCGTCCTGAATACTTTTTTGTACCAGTTTACTTGTCGAAAACGAATGAATTCAACATCCTCTAAACTTCTGCCACAGAACCTCCCTTTGCCTCAGCCTCTGTCCGGCGCGACAAGACAGTGAAGACACAGATGGGATTCACTTACAATGGAGATCCGATGCCTTTTCACCAAGTGGCTCCCCTTCATTTTGTCATTGGCACTCTGAATGGCATTAAACCAGACTGCCTTCTCTCTTTTGTGATGGAAGCTCATTGATCTGCTCTCTCTGCCTGTCTCTTGCTCTCACACTGTCGCTGGGATCGGTGAGGAAGCATCCCAGCACCTGTCACGAACCACCCCGGGGGTGGGCACTAAACACGCTCCTCATTGGAACAGCGAGGAGAAGAGGCCACTTCCGATCCTGACACCCACTGAGGGTGCCCCCCCACGCCACAGCCCGCCCACGCCGACAGGTAAGACAGCCAGCCTGGGTTCAAGCTCAGAGGCAGCAGGAGCAGGAGGAGTTGTTTTCAGCCGCCAAACACCAGCCGCTTCAAGGCTAGCTGGATGTTGGGGTGCTATCCCCTCCGGGTGGGGTGGGGGTGGGGGTGTACCACTTGTTGCTGTCGCCCCACTCATTACGAAACAGGGGACCTGTCGTGCTCTGGCCCGGCAACTATCGCTCTCCGAGCGGGCGAGGTAACCTGAGGGCACCTCCTGCACACTCTCTAATAAAGGACACCACCACAGTCCCCACTCTGAAAACAGAAAACGGAAGTTCCGCGAGTTTTTTTTTTCCTTTTAATAGGGTCCACGCTGAAGATTGGTGTGTGTTTTTTTTTTTGGGGGGGGGGGTGGACGACAAACGTGTGAAAATCCTCTTTTTCGGGCTGATGGGGGGCGGGAGCGGACGAGAGAGAGAGAAGAAAGAGGAGTAAAAGATGATTCACCCATCGTGAGCTCCGGCTCTGCGGGGACTGAGCCTCCACACTGCGCAGCCGCCGGCTCCGGCTCCCAGAGACGGGGGATAATTACTAGTTATCTGGCGTGTTAGCCCGTCTCGATGGAAATGTCATATTTAAAGAAACCGATACTCCGCGCCCTAAGTTTGAGCAACAAGCGGGCTATGCGTCAGTCATTTTTTTTTAACACACACCAGCTCCGGCTCCCCCCCACAAAAAAAAGGGGGCACCAGGATACCAGGAAATACATCATGAGCGCTCTCGCACAAGTGATGATACTTGGGCAGCGGTGATCGTTGAGGAAAATAAAACACGGTACAATCAAGTAGGGGAGGTTTCTTCTAAACGATTCAAGCCTCCCTAAGCCAGAGCATCCTCCGACAGCAACCCCACAGCCGCCCTGAGCAGTACTGGGAGGACTGGGGGGGACGGCGAGCAGCGAGCCCAAGACCACGAACCCCACAGTGACAAACGCTGGCCAACACGTTGACACACCGTAGCGCACAACTTACATTTTCAGTGTCCCGCTCGTTGACCGTGGGCAGCGGTGTTCGTGTGGACATGGTGCTCGTCGGCGTGTCGGCCGTGCAAGTTTCCCGTGCTCGGTCTTTTGCTTTTGCAGTCCCGTAGTCAGAGGGCTGAGAGGAAGGCAGTTCTCTCTGGGTTTCTGATGAAGACCATGGATTCCACGGTGGCGTGGGGAGGGGGAGATTTTTTTTTTTTTCAGCGGCAATTTGAACCCAGCTTCTCCCACCACCAGCGGATGATAATTCTTGATTGGTTTCCCCCCGGTCGCAGCCTAATTAGGGAAAAATACCGAACCGCATTATTCTCAGCTAAGGGGACACCCGAAAACGCCGGCTCTGAACACCTAAAAAAAGAGAGGTGGTGGTGGTGGTTGGGTTCTCGCAGGTCACGGGAAAAATAAAAGAAAATTGTTTCCGTACAAAGCCCGACGAAAACACTTTCATGTCTCCGCGCTACCGTCCGTTTCAGGCGAGTTGTCCGGACTCTCTCTTCCCCCTCCAGACGCACAGACGCACAAGCCGAGCCTTGTGCAGTTTTCAGCCCACCAAAAAAAAAAAGTCAACACACACGGAACACCTTGCAGGCCCTCCTGCACTGCAATTCAGACAAGGAAAAGGGGATGGGAGAGAGAGAGAGAGAGAGGAGGGTGCACGCCAAAACTGTGACCGGCCCGCCTGTGACCCCCCGGGGGCTGTAGGTCCGCTGAGTGCTCGGCCCCCAAAGCACAACGCCCTGGGCTTCAAGCGTGATGTCTAGCTGGAAAACCCGCTGCCGGCTCGATTCCTCCCATCTCCCCTAGGTGAAGCTTTGCTTGCTAGCAGGATCCAAGATGGCTGCCCACTGGCTGGAGAGCAACAAGCCAAGCCCTGGCACGACGAGAGGAAGTGAGGAAACAGACTGCCTTCGGAGCTTATTGGCGCTGCTGCCCGAGCAGCGCTGTTTGTTGTTGCTAGGGTGATTATTGGAGAGAGAGAGACAGAGGGAGGGAGAGTTAGAAAAAAAAAAGATATGAAGAATAACTGCACAAGACATCAAGACAAGGCTTGTTACTTCCTTTCTCAACAGACCATCTTCAGTCACACAGTTCTGTGCCCTCCTCAGTCCTGAACGCAAGCTGCACTGTAAATGATGCGTCATATGATCAATAAATACCCACACTGGTACATACATTGTATATATATTGTAACTTACAATAGATATGTTTCTTCGCCTAATGTAGGTTCGTCCTTTTTTTTTTAATTCTCCCAGTAACTTAGCTCCAACATACAGAGGGCTTTTACACGTATTCGTCGCCATGCGTTATGCGTTATAGATTATATAAATTTAGACTCATCGACTTTTTTTGTGTTTGTTTTCTGCAGCTATTCTACCTCGTTGGAAGACAGTTCAGAATGAACTAGTGAGAAACCCAGACCCAAGCTCCTTCATAATAACGATAATATTGTGAGTAACCAATACGTGATGCGCCGGCTTTTTTTTTTTACCGAACAGAGATGGCACAGGTAAAGTCACGGTGGTGATGAACATGAGCTGTCATTCGGGTGGGTCAACAGGGGGTCCGGCTGTGGAAGTCACAGGCGTGTGGTGTGTGTGTGTGTGGAGGCTGGTGGCGGAGCTACACAAGCTCTGCGCTGGTTTGCACATGCTGTCCGGTGGGATTCTGGCCTGGGCAAGCACATGCCTGTCCACACTGCTCTGAGCCCCAGGTGCCACACATCGCCTGGGCCTGCGCCACAGACGCTCGGGGGGGCCCACGCCTGGAGCACGCAGAGTGTGCATCACGGGGTTCGATGTACAAGAAGGCTGATGTTGTGTGAGCAGGACGAGAGGCTTGTCACACTCGGGGTGAGATCCCAGGACCTGCCCGATGTCAGGTTACTGTCGGTCAGTCCCGGTAGAGTTCTGAAACAACTAGACCCTCCTGCAACAGAACATCATACTCCCACATCCCTTTAGTTTGGTCTGTTGTACATAACCAGTCCTTGATTCTGTCGTAACCCCTGACCCCGAAGCCTCCCAGCAGATCACATGCCAAAGATACACAGCAGGGGGGTTGGAGATGGCCGGGGTGTGGGTCAGAGACAGTCTCACAAGCTTCGAATAAGACCCCTCCCATCCGAGACAAAAGAAGGCATTCAGCTGTTACAGCGACTATCTAACTGGATTTCCATTAAGAAGAACCAGCTTCCCTGCATTCTATCACCGACTGTGTATTTAAAAGCAAACTGACGAGCGATATTTACAGGCTTTCCCTCTCTTTGTCCAGCTGTCTTTCTACTTATAGTGTTATCATTGTTGTTGATGCTATGGTCATTTTACAGGTGGTAGATATTGGTACGTTTGAATCAATGTTTTTGAGTGGAACCAAGGGGTCTATTTTCCCAATGATAAAATTGCCCTACTACACATCTAATTCCCCTACCACAGAGTGGGCACAGAGAAAATAAGGCCTTCAGGATTCTTTACACCAGGCTAAGCCCAAGGCATTACAAAAGTCCCACACAAAAGTGAGTGTATTATTTCCTAAACTCGATAACACCACGTTTTACTTCAGCTCGGAGCTCACTGCTGTGTCCCTGCCCGTATGAGAGAATTGGCGAGAAACAGAAACAGTTTAACTATAAAAAACATGCCTGTTCTTTATACTGTTGTTACTTCCCCTTCCTGCAGAATTAGAAAGGTGTATAAGATGTCCTGTCAAGTGTTTTGCAAGCTGACAGTTCTTTGCTAATTCACATTAACAGGAGAACAGTCCTGACATGACTGGGGCCTTAGGAATGACATGGCTGATGCTGTACATGGACACCGTCTGAAATGCTGTGAACAATAGTAAATAAAAGAGTCAGAAAAAGGACAGGGTTTTCCTGAGGAGCGATGCTGGCAGGCCCGAGCTGCAGTGTGTACACCCCAGTATAAACATTTGCACACTTTGGACCAGATGACATTTTCATCAACTTCCGCTCTGCATTCGCCACCCTTGGATGAAGGGCTTCTTTCCTGTTTCCGCTGAAGATCCTTCATCTCCTTGTTTTCCAGGCAGGGAAGAGTCGGGATTCCTGGAAGGAGAACAGAGCAGCCTCCCTCTCTCGGCTGCGGCTCTCCTGTTCTCAGGGTCCGCAGGCCTGCTGCCTGCCCTGCTGGTGGCCCTCTCTGGGGGTGTGGGCAGTACCGGTCCAGGGGGAGGGAGGCACACAAGCAGACGGGCTGCCAACTTGCCACGAGCACAAGGATGCCACCGCGATACCCAGTCAGCTCCTGAGAGGGACACAAACTGACAGGCATCGAACACTTGGTGGCTGGTGAGTCAGGAGACAGAGATATACGGAGATGGATGTACAGCTAACAGAACTGTTCCACAGACCTCCTTCCAGGGTTACGTTCAGGGTACCAGTCTGAGTTCAGGGTATGAATACTGATTAGTTCTTGTCGCATTGATGAGCCCTAATAAGGGTTAAACAGCTGTCCAGGGCTACTAACTGTGACTTAATATACAGTTGTGTGAAAAAGTGTTTGCCCCCTTCCTGATCTCTTCTTTTTTTGCATGTTTTCCACACTGAAATGTTTCAGATCATCAAACAAATTGAAATATTAGACAAAGATAACACAAGTAAACACAAAATTCAGTTTTTATTATTAAGGGAAAAAAAATCCAAACCTACATGGCCCTGTGTGAAAAAGTGATTGCCCCCTAAACCTAATAACTGGTTGGGCCACCCTTAGCAGCAACAACTGCAATCAAGCGTTTGCGATAACTGGCAATGAGTCTTTTACAGCGCTGTGGAGGAATTTTGGCCCACTCATCTTTGCAGAATTGTTGTAATTCAGCCACATTGGAGGGTTTTCAAGCCTTAACCACTTTTTTAAGGTCATGCCACAACATCTCAATCGGATTCTGGTCAGGACTTTGACAAGGCCACTCCAAAGTCTTCATTTTGTTTTTCTTAAGCCATTCAGAGGTGGACTTGCTGGTGTGTTTTGGATCATTGTCCTGCTGCAGAACCCAAGTGTGCTTCAGCTTGAGGTCACAAACAGATGGCCGGACATTCTCCTTCAGGATATTTTGGTAGACAGCAGAATTCATGGTTCCATTTACCACAACAAGTCTTCCAGGTCCTGAAGCAGCAAAACAGCCCCAGACCATCACACTACCACCACCATATTTTACTGTTGGTATGATGTTCCTGTTCTGAACACACCTTCCAAAAAGTTCAACTTTTGTCTTGTCAGTCCACAGAGTATTTTCCCCAAAAGTCTTGGGGATCATCAAGATGTTTTCTGGCAAAACTGAGACGAGCCTTTATGTTCTTTTTGCTCAGCAGTGGTTTTCGTCTTGGAACTCTGCCATGCAGGCCATTTTTGCCCATTCTCTTTCTTATGGTGGAGTCATTAAAACTGACCTTAACTGAGGCAAGTGAAGCTTGCAGTTCTTTGGATGTTGTTCTGGGGTTTTTTGTGACCTCTTGGATGAGTCCTCGCTGCGCTCTTGGGGTAATTTTGGTCGGCCAGCCACTCCTGGGAAGGTTCACCACTGTTCCATGTTTTTGCCATTTGTGGATAATGGCTCTCACTGTGGTTCGCTGGAGTCCCAAAGCTTTAGAAATGGCTTTATAACCTTTTCCAGACTGATAAATCTCAATTACTCTGTTTCTCATTTGTTCCTGAATTTCTTTGGATCACAGCATGATGTCTAGCTTTTGAGGATCTTTTGGTCTACTTCACTTTGTCAGGCAGGTCCTATTGAAGTGATTTCTTGATTGAGAACAGGTGTGGCAGTAATCAGGCCTGGGTGTGGCTAGAGAAATTGAACTCAGCTTTCCAAAGATGTGATAAACCACAGTTGATTTATGTTTTAACAGGGGGGGCAATCACTTGTTCACACAGGGCCATGTAGGTTTGGATTTTTTTTCCCCTTAATAATAAAAACCTTCATTTAAAAACTGCATTTTGTGTTTACTTGTGTTATCTTTGTCTAATATTTCAATTTGTTTGATGATCTGAAACATTTCAGTGTGACAAAAAATAAGATATCAGGAAGGGGGCAAACACTTTTTCACACCACTGTATACAGTACAAAAGTTTTAATTAGACGTTTTAAGATGATTCCTTTTACTGTCATACGACAAGAGCTAATTAATTAATGGAGGGAAAGGCGGATGGATAGATCACCTTGCAAAATGTGAAAAGAATACAGTCTCTGGGTAAAAATGACAAATGTTTCTAGAAGATCAAATCAGGCACTAAAAGTTTCCTAGTCTTGTTGTGAACAGAATATCAGTCTTATCAGAGTGCCGTACAGTTCTGGTAGCTCTTGGACAGGGATAACCATTAAGAAAAACATCATTGCAGCTCCATTCTTATCAGACAGCTGGCTGTGCACACAGCTTCATCCAGATGTGAGGTTGCTATGACAACAGGAGTCTCTTCGTGAGGGGATGAAGAAGAGGCTCTCCTGGAACAACAATGTTTTCTTCACACACTGGCTAATGTATTTTGCACGGCAAAGCATGATGTGCCCGGGGGAGAATTTACTTTCAGCTGAAAAGAAACCCCAAATCCAAAAAGAACAATCTAGGGAGAATATCTGAATCACCATCTTGCGGGAGACAACTGTTCAGATGTTCATGTGCGAGGCATTTTAGCACTATGAAAAAACTGCAGAGGAATATGGCGAAATTCCTTATTAACAAGCAGACTAAAAAACTGAAATGTGACGTCCTGGCTTCAACGTGTGCAGCGTTCAGCAGTATTCTCTGCAGTTTTTGTGTTTAACCACCTTCTCTTGCTCTCTCTGTCTTGCCTTCTGTTTCTCAAGGGGGGATAGGATACGCTACTCCTCCCACGCTACATTTCCTGTGTGGCTCAGAGGCTTTTTTCACACTGAAAGGAAGAGCAAAAGAGAGACACAGAGAGAGAGAGAGAATGAGAACAGTTTCTCGCCGGTGAGTAAGACCTGCTAAGGGATGAATCACCTCAAAAGTACAGTGGGGAGCCTTTTGTTTTTTGCTAAACAAGAGAACCGAAAAATTACGAAACACATACGGGCTGGGCTTCCACTCCCGAGACCTGTGACACCATGGAGAAAGAACTGTAGTTCAGTGGATAGGAAAAACGAGGAGTGGCCCTGGCTAACACATCAATTACATTGAATGGTGACCTCCTTTCAATTTCACGAGTATTTTTCGCCTCGGCTTCGGATAACCATACATATGTGAGCACGGTGCCCCCTAGTGGCGCACAAGAACCATTTGTAAGGAAAGGGCAAACCCACATGTGGAAATTGTCTTTCATTAAATTCTGCTACTGCAGCTTTAATTTCGCACATAATCATTTGATCTTCTTGCTTGTTCAGTTGTCTGTTTAACTTGTTGTGCCCAGACAGTGGGGAATGACACTATCCCCTATTTCCGCAAAGAGCTTTTTATATTCTGCAGAGGGCCAATTGGCTACATTTCAGGCAGCTCACATAAGATGAGGGCAGTTCTGAAAGTCAGAAATTAGTAAAGGGGTTGCTACCAATTACAGATCCCATCTGAACATTTAAGAGCTGAATGCAATTTTTTTTTTTAAATTTGCCCTGAACAGGAGACTGAAACCATTTAGTCTGTGATGAAGAACACAGCTGGAGCAAAACTTGCAGACAATGTTCCTCCAGAATCACGACTGGGAATCCCTATCATAGGAGAAGGGCATTGCGTCCTCCATCAGGTATCAATCATTTAAAAAACCTTAATACTAATAAATGCTTACACTTATATAGCTCTTTTCTGGACACTCCACTCAGAGCGCTTCACAGGTAATGGGGACTCCCCTCCACCACCACCAATGTGCACCATCCACTTACACAAACCTTTGAGATGAAAAATACTCACCTGAACTTTAGCCTTGGGTGTTAAAATTTCCACAAGTGGACAGAAGAAGGAGTGACTCATACTGTCTGTGCCACTGACGCCTTGCTATGAATAATATTAAAGCATCTAGTGATTCAACATCACATTCATGTTAAAATGAATGAGACTATTCAACTCTTTAAAGCCTAATTTCCAAAATCATGTAAATATGAAGAACTAACCCACCATTGCTTTTGGTTTTCTACAATAGAATACTACTGTAAACTATTTTTTTTGGGGGGGGACACAGTACAGTTTTATGAGTATAAATCAAGTAAAATTTCAATGAGTCAAAGTACTGTTTAATCTCAAATGGAGAGATCACCCCAGCTGTGAAAAGGATAATTCATGTAACTAGTTTCAGCTACACCCAGATCCCTTGTTGCATTACTGGGAAGTTATCCTTGATAAGCATGGTTTGAATTTCAAGGATTTGCAATGAGCTGTGACTGCCATAATGTTATTTTGCATGCAACACGTTTCTTAAGCTAATAGTGTTTCGCATAGACAGAAAATTACACGCAAAGGGAAAAGTGCAGGTGATATTTTGTTTTTAGTAGATTTCTCAGAACAAAGAGTTCAAGGCGTAGTGTGCTTTTAAACTCCTAAGAATAACTAACATGAAACACGAGGAGGCCTAGCCTGTGCTGATAGAAAAAGAGCAAAGGGGTTGGGTAAAGGTACAAGCCAGAAAGGTCAAGGTTTCCATCTTAAACAGCAGTTCTTCACGCGTTGCTGTGAAAACATGTAAAGCCTAGACTGTCCAGCCTTATAAATGAAGATTAACGCTGTCTTTCCAATTACACAAAACAAGTGCTCCGTTAAGAACATTTGCTCTCCTACAAAAGCAGCTCCAAATCCTACATGGCCACACACACCCCAGTAAAATGATTTAATTTTGTTAATGGCTGAATTCCTGTTGATACTGCAAGACTAGCGAAGCACTGCTTCACTCAGCTATTAGCACGATCTACATACATTAGTATTGTCAGCATTGAACAGTTCAGACGACGCTGCTACTTCTCAAAGGACGGAGGTTTTGGGAGTATATGCTGAATCACGAGAAACTGGTATTGATTAGATAAGAACTCTCCAAGGATGCCGCCTTGTATTTCAGTTTCAGAAACTGCTGTTCACTCCCTTGTCAGTATTAAGCTGAAAGAGAAAAGGTATGAGTCGGCAGCCAAAGGCTAGCTTTACAATTCAGCAGATGCCATAGACAATTCATTTGCATTAATAAGACACGTAGGAAAAAATGAGTTGTGCACAAGTAAAGCTTAAATTGTTTTTTACATAGGACTCATTTTAACCCATCCATATTACAAATAAGGTCTGTTTACATTTGACCACACTCAAGCCCTCTTTACTTCTGTATATAATTGAAACTATCTGGTTTTATCTAACAAAGCATTGGTTCCACCTAGCGGCTGTAAATTGCAATTAGCTGGACAAAACCATGACTCATCACCCTAAGCAAACCCACAATTTTCACACAGCTCCACTAAACCCATTTTATGAAGAGTACACAGTATTAGCATATTAAAAGTTACAAAAAGGTATAAACGCAAATACCTATTTTATCAGCCTTACAAGAACATTGTTTACACAATACTAATGTTATAAAACTGAACCCATAATTGCAATATTTACGAGCAGAAAACAGATTTCAATTCACATTTATCTATTGCCATTAGTATCACCAAAAAAAAAACTAGCTTGCTAGAGGATTAACTTCTGTTCATATTTTCATACCCAATATGCACCACAGTACTGTAGTCAGGTTAATGTCAAAGAAATGCCTACTGAAGTTTGAGCATCACAAAACTTGGGTTTCCGAAAAAGTTTAAAGTAGCTTCTCCAAACACTACATATACACCGTGTAAAGCAAAAGTGGAAGCTTATGCATGAGTTGGGAAAAATTAAAAATGCCTCAAATACAGCTTGTAATAACATGGGAGGTAAGCATTTTGAAATCAAAGTCAAGGAAATTAAAAGACAATACTGCGAATAGCAAAACGGTCTTTATTGACAATGTGCAGTTACAGTGCCCCATACCAATATTTAAAAACCAATACCAAGAGGGTCATTACCCCAAGAAATTTAATTTTATATCTCAGTCACCAGCAAGACTAATGTTAAATAATGTAATCAGCAAAGCACTAAACAGATTTCCAAGCCACAGCAGCTAAGAAAGAAGGCTTGCTCTGTATTAAAGCACAAACATCTTTAAATGGCATCAATATCAATATCTTCCTCGTTGTCAGGCTTTTCTGGTTTCACAGTTTCCACTTTCAGCTCTTTGGCAGAGGGGGAGTACACCACCTGAACAGGAAGAAATGTATTAGTCACCATAAATATTGCTTTCAAAGGTCCAAAGAAAGAAGCACAAGAACTATACATACAGCATTTGTACACTGTGATCTGATTACTTTAATAGCATCTACAATAAATTACGCGAAGCCAACATCAATGCAGACAAGCCAGTCGGGGCACAGAGTTTAACATGAATTTGTCCAGTCACGTGTCCTTTGTAGGAAAGGACGGCTGACCAAAGCCTACCTCGACGTTTTCATCTTCCTCCTCCTCTTCCTCCTCGGAGCCCTCACTCTCCTCCTCTGCCTCTTTCAGCCACTTGACAAATGGAGCAGCCCTGGCATGAATCTCTTTGGCAAGCTCCTTGGAAACGTATTTCTTGGACACCTAAAGAAAACAAGTTGTACAGATTTACAAACAACCAACACACTATTACATGTACGATGAGCATTTCTAAGCCTGTGCTGTATTATGGCCCTCATGTTTCTCAAATGAAACTTGTTTTGTATTAGGTTAAGGTGCTGGAGGCATCTCCATCACTCTTATCAAATTAAAAATAATTGTTGCTTTTCTTAAGACATTGTAAACAGATACAGAGCCTCCAGCTGCGTCTCAAGTGGTGGGTACAAGCCATGGGTATTCCCAGCTGCTGTAACCATGGTTTCAATGTTACTGGGAATGAAACTACAAAACAAATGAGAACTGTCTGCAAGTCTTACCTACACCAGATACCATTTCAGAGACGCCCAGTTTTAAGGTTATCATCTCAACTGTGCACCAAACAGTTTATAGAAAAATGTCTATAAAGAAGGATGCAAAATATTTGCTTCAGGTCTAGTTTCCACTGCAAAGCAAATCCAGCTAAATGTACCTTCTCTGCCCAAGCAAGAATGACCTCCTCCTCCAGAAGATCTGCATCATACATGTCCTTCAGCACAATTGGGACTCTGGGCAGCAGCTGGGCCTGGTGCAGCTTCACCAGGCACTCAAAGCCACCTAGCAGGTACTTCTGTGCTTTCTTGTTGTTGTGGCAAAACTAAAAAACAAAAAAAAAGTGGAAATTAAAGTTTACTGTGTGCACATTAACAAAGCAGTTTTATAAACACTCTGGCAACAGCTCTAGCAATCTGGGCGTAACTCAATACTAACGCGCAGAAAGTGGCGCTTGTACTTCTTGATCTGGTCACGGATATTCTCATCAAACAGCAGTTCGCTCAGGATTAAGGGGCCCATGGCCTTCACATCCAGGCGCTCAGCTTCCGCAAGTATTTCTTTGTCTGCTGTATCGATGACTCCACCCTCCTTTTTTTGCTGCAAAAAAAAATGAATTCATGCATCATTTTGGAGACAAAATACTAAATCCATTTTGTAAACTAGAAGCAATAGAAATCATTTTCATGTTATCGGTACTAGTAGTTATCGGAGGGACGTGTAAAATCCAAATATCTCAGCTTCTCCTCTAACTGCTATCAGAATCAGAGCTGCCAGAAAAAAACAAACTTTCTAAAATCAAAAATGGTACTTTATGCCCTGGATAAAATTTAAAACTTCACTTCCTATAGTACCACAATTTCTAGGATCAACAGAAACATTCATCTAAAACCAACAGTTTACAGTACTCATAATAAGGCTATGTAATTGTTTTGCTCTTGAACAAACATGCTGATCAACACACCTTGACAAAGTTGTAAAACATGTTGACTCTTTCCTCCAGGGTCTTTTCCAAGTCGTCAGTGAGAGTCAGGTTCTTGGCATGCTCGCTGATCTCATCCATCCTGCGTCTCTGAGCTTCCTCTGTGGTCTCCTCACCCCAGTCATCGTCGTCATCTCCATCCTGTACAAGTGCAAAATTCAGTGAATGAAAGAGCTAGAAACTCACAAGACTTGATGCATGTTTTGACAGCTCATCAATTTGAATCCTGTAGACAGAACTACAGACATACTTTCACAAGTTTTTACAAGAAGACTATACAGTCAGAGTTGTACTTTCATAACTACACATTCAATTGGAAATACGTTGCTGGATGAAATCAAAAGACCGTAAATCCTTTGGGTTGGGTGAAGAAAAATGAAGGCCAAGCTCTATCTGAATGAATGGAATTTCAAGCAGCAGTTACCTTCCATTACACCTGGCTTCAATTTGTTTCTTCTAAAGCACTTTTTAAACTTACGAATAAGAACAGGACACAAAAGTCCAAGGCAGCAATTATGTACTTACTACGGCATCAGGTGCATCTATCTCATTATGATTCCCAGCTTCTCCACTGCTGGATCCATTTTCCTTGTCTTTACCTTTCCGATTCTTCTCCTTCTTCTCCTTTTTAGCGGATCCACTCTCATTCTCTGCATTTCAGAGGAAAAGTTATTACAATGAACACATCCAAACATACCATTAACAAATTATATCACTAAAATTAAGGCTACAGATTTTCAGATATTGATAAACTACAACTAAGAAATGGGTTTAAATCTGGCTGGTATCACAACCAGGAGTGTAAAAAGCATGCTGTTAATTTTTTTGCAAAAAGCTGCAGGAATCTGGGAAGCAACTATCTAGCCATGCTGACAAAGACAAGGTCAATGTTTCGGTCAAGAAACAGCAGGAAGATTCTGAGATCAATTATTAATAACCAAACATTCTAGATGCGCTGCATGACCTCCTTATTTGTAACCTCGCATGTTCTTAAAACATGGTAAATTCATACATCTATTGGTGGCCTGAACACCAAATGCAATCAAGAGCTAATGTAAATGTGTTTAAGCTACAAAAACCATTAAGTGGGTTGTCACTCACCTGGTGGGTTTTTAAGAATGAACGTGCAGAGTTTGTGTCGTGTGTCAAGCATGCCCCGGTAGCCACAGGCTTTGCAAGAGTTGCCAATGGTTTGTTTCTTAGGATTGACATGCTACCAAGGTAAAGAAGAAATCCCAAATTAAAAACATTCACAGAGGAATAATATACACATACAAGACAGCTAGTTACACATGTACCTTTGTTTAAGTCACAAAGCAGACAGTCATTTTGGTTTTAAACAAGTCATGCATTAGGTATTCAGCTTCCACAAAACACTTAAGCTAGGCCAACTGCTCCAAAGCACCAGTAAAGCATAACAAAAGACCAACCCTGACAGTTTTAAAATGCTTATGAAATATCAGGGGTAACATAGGAACTGAACTGAAGTAGCAAACTTAACTGCATTGTGCTCTACATCTTCCACAAAGGAGGTAAACAGAACTGCCCTAGATAGTCTAAGTCTGGGGAGCTCAACATAACTGCAATGCAGTAGGGTTATGCAAAAAAAAAAAAAAAAAGAGGCTAACTCTGCAGTGGAAAACGGATACTGCAGGTCTCAAATTCAGACACCAGGAGAGTGCTTCCATTACTACCAAATCTGCCCAGCCTAAACCCTGTATATTAAAGGCTACAGGTTTTGTGTGTATAGGAGGAAAGACAACAAAAGGACAGCGGCCTTGAATTCTGAAGAACTTTTAAACACTTCAATACAATTAGGAAACTGCAGTGGAGTTTACCCCTCTCCATAAGACAGTCAGTGGATTATAAGCAAAACCCCATTATTAGTTACAAGTCAAGGCAAATTTGGGCTTTGGCAACAGAAGGTCTTTCAAGATTTCACAAAAAAAAAAGAGGAAAAATGCACTTACCAGGTCAGTTTCCGGATTGTCACACTCTGGACACAGCACAAATTTTCGGATGAATCCATCCAGCATATCTTGCAGCTTATTCGCCTCATGAGATCCATTGACAATGTAGCGGTCATTCTTAGCATCAAACTGGGTCTGTGCTCCCAGCTCACAACCAAAAAACTTGGTGGGATCTAAAATGGAGTAAAACGTACAACTGAAGCAAGTGGAATGTAATGAAAGCAACCCAGCACTACCCCCCCTACCCCAAATGCTGCTTCTTTCCAATAGGAATCAACTTTAAATACTGTTTAACAGGCATTCAGATTACCATTACTAAGTTAACAAAAGTCAGTCAAAAATGCCCCTGCAAGGATACAAGGCTAGAACTTACACGTTGGAGGCCGATTAAGTGCCTTTGCAACGTCAACCATGTTGACTATAACCGTCTTAATTCCATTCCCTTTGCCTTCCACCTGTTTAGAGAAGGGAGACATTAAAAAAAGATTATTGACTGCAATTCACAAAAATAATCAATTCACACTTCTAAGACAGCTGTAAAATGTCAGTAGGATATAAAGTGCCTAAATGACAATCTACATTTTTAAAGTTGCTAGGATGGGAAACTGCTAGTTCCAAATCCCAACCACCTTAAAAATGCTAAAACTAAACTCAGCGGACACAGATGGTATGCAATAAAGTTCCCCCATCCAAAAGGATTATTTAACCAACTAAGTCACATGAGCAGGAAAGGCAGTTACTTAGCATTCCTCTATACAGTTGGTTAATTTAAGGAGCTATGAATCTGGCTTTAGTTCTGAAAGCCAGGAGTCTTCTACTGAGAACAAAACAACACTGCAGTCCTGAGTCATTCACAACACTAGAAGAAGCTGCCAAGCTCTCCCTCAGTCAAATGAGCCCACTGTGCCCCTCCTCACCTTGGCAATCAGACGGGGCATCTTGTAGCGATAGAACTGGTCTGAAACGCTGCGGTTGACGTTGACAGACATTTTGGCTCGCTATTAGCTTTATCAACAAGATAAGAAGATCTTGGATTGCAATTTTTTGGTATCTTCTGTCTGGAGAAGAGTGGATGACATAAACGACTGTAAGTGTACTCGGTCTCTGACATGAAAAAGTTTTCGCCACTGAGGCTGCAAGCTCCTTGCTTGTAGGCTAAGTTTCCCCCACACAGGTTCCAACAGCTGCGCAACAGCTCTGAAAAACAGAATAAAGACTCATTAGGGACAGCCCCACTCAAAAATAGGCTTAAACAGAAACACTGACTATACTATTTAAGAAAATGGCTTAAACAGAAACACTGACTGTACAACAAAAAAAAAAAACAATTTAATTCTGGGGTACAGCAACTTTAGCATGTAAATACATTTTGGTTGCAAGTCAGAACACCAGCAATGCACGACATGCACACGATATGAAAACTAAAACAAGCAAACCGAACTACATTGCCTCCCACGTGCTGCTAAATCCACTATCTCTGAAGGACACTGGCCAAGACATTTTAAAGATTAAAATGTCGGGGAGTTCACACCTCCCCAAACTTTAAAACGCCCCCCCCCTGCACCGCACGTCTCAACGCGTGCTCACCCAGTTTTGTCTTGTGTATCTTCCTGAAGTGTTTTTCCTACTGCATTTTAATTCCGTATCGATTTTGTGACTGCTTTGCAAGCCCCTCTGGGTAGGAGCTGCTGCTACTAAGCAAATAACAGGTGACGCTGTGAATCCATCTAACGTTTATCATGAATGTCTTTTTCGCCACAGAGGTCACAAACGTACTAGATTATATCAGCGTAAAACTGTAGAGCAAAACGGAAAACGTAACACGTCGATCTATACATTGATTTCATTATTTTAATACCGCAGCTCAAAGCAAGCGGAACGCCTTCAAATACAACGAATGAAAAATACTCCTGGGAGTGTAATGGTTTTGCGCAGCGAATACAATTTGTATTACTTTCTGAAAAGTAGGTCAAACCTTATCGTCCTTGAAGCGGTGGTATTTCCAAATGATGACTCATCATTGCAACCCAAAAGTTAAAAAGGGCGAAGCGAAACAGACAGCGACACAAACGGACAGAGAGGGGGGGCACGGTGACTTTTGAAACCGCACATCGCTTTATATCCGCGTCTCCAAGTTAAACGGCACAAAAAACGATTGGTAGCAGCGGTACAGGCTGCCGTTAATTAAAGAAGAAGAGGTTAGTCACAACAGGCCACCTAATTGTGCGAAATGGTGCAGAGTGCGTCACACTAATTTTATCACGGGGAGCACGGTGCAAGGGGGAGACGCCATTTTGATCCACATTTTGAACACACGCACGCCACATTTTCCAGCGCAACCACACCAAATACCGACCACGGGACGAAACCAGACGCACAACAACACACAGAAGGGTTAAAATAAACATGGAAAACGATACCTTTCCCATCCGTCGCTCCTGTCGTCCGGGTACTCACCGTTTTCGTAAAATAAAGACATAAACACACCGCTGGTCGCCCTGAGACGCAGTGAAGTGTTCGTGCTGGGAGCTGGGGGGGGTCGGCTGAGTACTGGAGAAAGCGAGGACGGCACGACGACGGTGCCGGTAATGGAGAGGCAAGAGTTTTCCGGTGCAGAGTAATAAAACCCTTCGGGGAAACACGAGACGCCCTCAAAAATGGGGTATCTGGAAACAATGGGCAGGGTGAGGGGGTTAGGAAAACAGATCGGCGTTAATTGTAGAGCGGATTCGATTACTTGCGTAACCACACGTTTCGATAGGCTACAAAAGACAAGCCTTCAAGCTTAAACAACGCTCCCTCATGAGGCGTAAATGGCAATTCGGCGATCCCCATAGAAGGTCTTATTACCCCCTTAATTTATTATTTGGCCTTATTCACACCAATTAGAGCGTCCTCTAACCCCTTCGCTCACTTACCTCTCTAGAACGTTCTCGCTCGAGCTGCGCGTCGCCAGAATGATATTCGGCCAGTAATGACGCTGTCAATCCAGCCATCGCGTCGACGCAACCCCGCCTCTCCTCGCCGGCGATTGGCCCGTCGGGGAAGAGCGGCGATATTATTGGTGGCGGTACCTGTCCATATCTTTCGCAACAGGGTTGGGGGGGGGGGTTCTCACGGCGCTCGTGAATCTTAACAGTCTCGCGATATTGTTTACGCCGCCGGTGGGATTTGGGCTGGTTTCCTGTTTTCTCGCGTTAATCTTCTAATTGTTTTTTTGGGGGGCCTTTTGTCACAATATGAGTATTACGATCACCACGCTAAATCCGCTTTTTTTTTCTCTAAATGTGGTATTTTTGTATGTAGTATCGCATGTCTTATTATACATGTTTTGCTTAGATGTGCGTAGCGGTTGTCATGTAGAGCAGTCACGAGACGAACTGGCAAACATTATTTTGTTAACTCGAGAAAACCAAAGGTCTGGGCAGCTGTCTTAATTCACGCATTAATACATTCATACGCTCAACAAATTCTGTACCGCTGAAGCTTTTTCAAAAAAACAAATACAAAACGATGGGTCAATTAAAACATGGATGACCCCAGCAGACGAGCTTGATGCCCTTCAGCAGTACCGTACTGATCTTTATGGAGGCTTGTTCCCAGTTGCGTTTAAAACCTAATCCAATTACAAGGGGCTGTGTATCGTTCATCTTGGGGAAAAAAAACAAAACCCCCTAGTTTACAAACTTAACGTATAGTTAGTTCTGAAATACATTTAACCCCCGGTTTAACGGACTTAATGTCAGACGACATTCTCTCAAGGGGAACTGGCTACAAAATCAGAAACACTGGACTCCCCCCACATTAACGATGAAATACACACCTCTTAAAGCAAAATGAAAACTACTACATAGGTTTAAAATTCAGGAATATCAATACTTTCATATAACGGTAGGTTAAGTGCTGCCTATGGGTGCTGTTTCTGTTTCGTACTCTTCAGCGGATTTTCTACAGTATATTTGCGATACATGAAATAAAGAGCTTGCTTATGATGAAAAAGGCACATGAATAATTTTCATTGACTGACTTGAAGTCGAAAGATCCAGAAAGAATACATATATATATATTATTCATGTAGTAGAGTGGTTGGGTTCATAAACGTCCTTCGTGATTTAACGGACGTTTCGACAATGACGGACACCCCTCCCGCATATTAGTCTTGAAAGAATCAGGGTATCGGCTTCATAGACATGGGTGGGTAGCTTGTTCCACACTCCTGCGACTCTGTGGGTAAAGAAGTGGCTCCCTGTTCTCAGTTTTTAATGCACTTCCAAGTCGTTTCCACTTCTGCCCTCCACTTCTGTTTCTCTGTTCGTTGTGAAAGTTTCGCTCATCAGTCCGGCGTGGGTGGCTGGAGGCTTGGGTGTGTGTGGGGCGTATCCTTGCCGACTGCATCTCATTGATTTGCATCTCATTGTGCTGTTTCACTGTCGCACAAGCCCCACAGGTGGCAGTCGCCGGGATACAGGTCCGAGAGCGGGCGGCTCTCCGGTGGCGCTGCGTTTTCAGTATAGACACCTGGGGCTTCCTACAACGGTCTGACGAGAAGACAGCCATGAAGAGCACACGAGTCTAGTCTCCCGTCTGATCAAGAGATGGTGCGTTTTGTGTTGTATGCGTGCGTTCACTTGTGTTGCTCTGTAAGGAAGAACCAAGAATGTTTCGTATTTCTAAAGGCGAAAAACACTTTTTCGCATTTAGTGAAACGCACCCCCTCTCCGGAGGGGAAGTGGCAATCCATATGCCACGTAAAGCATTCTTCAACTTAAAGGTCGAACAGCAGGCATGACACCATTTCCATACTTCCTGTCACAGTCCTCAACTGACATTACAGCCAGAACAACATCAGCTTGACTTTTGGAAGTAATTGCATAAACACCATACCCTCACACACTGGCCTTCATAACACATCTTTGCACTTGAAAGGCTCCAGCCAGCGTGACAGCACATCACTCCTTCCTGTCACAGGTTTCAACAGACTTCAAAGAACAAAATCAATACAAGATGCGACTTTTGTCACTAGACGTTAATTCGGTTAAGACTTTGTCCGCAGATCTGTGGGGAACAGTCAGCGGGGAGAGCGGGAGTATCACCCGCTGACACAGGTTTCTGTCATGAAATTGCCTTTGTCATGAAAAGCCAGGGAGAGTTTTGCTCAGCCTTATTTTATAGGCTTATATTCTTATTTAAAGGATGTGAGAGGACCCAGGCTGGTCATTGCCTCCTTCCAACACAAGATGGCAGTGTGTCGTGCTCAGCGCAGAACCTGTTGTCTTGGAAACAGGGCACTTGGTCATCTTTCCTGATTTCCAGGAGAAGTGACACAAGCAGGCCTGAACTGACAGACGTTATATTCCTGTATGACCGACTAATTAGGGAAACTCTCCTTTTTCTAGAAGAGGGGTAAATAGATCTTTGGGTGATTAAGGGAAATAATTGTAATTGCTAGAGAAGAAAGGGAAATTACGTAATAGTAAAAGTGAAGTCCCAGCCTCTTCTTAAAAGCTGTCTTTTCCATAGTCTGTTCATTGTGCCTGTGAATATCTGGTGAATCATTTCTTACTTATTTTGTTTACATTATTGTTCCTCCATTCTGCTGCGTGCTGAAGTAGTATGCTTGTATTTGTTTTGGGAACGCGTACAAGTTAATTCCACTCTAAAAAGTAAAAATCAGTGAAACACACATCAAGGTGTAGAAAGAAGAGAGGGAATAAGTATAATCCCACAGGGAGGGAAAGGTTTGAATCTCATGTCTAACAGCTGACCTTCTTACAGCTCATCGTTGGACCTTAGTTTTTTAAATGATAGTCCAGCCCTGTGTTAAGAATAATTGCTTAAGGAGAAGCAGGTTTGTGTTTCACAACTGAACGTCTAACAGTTTGGTATTACTCCACATTTGGTCATAATTGAAACTATGGGGAAATGCCCTTCACATGACAACTGGAGGCTCTTTTTTACCCAAAGAGTTGTGGAGGTATGGAACAAGTTCTCCAGCTTGTTGAAGACACTAACCTGGCTTCTTTCCAGAGGCAACTGGAGGCAATCCTTGTATCAATGAGCTGCTAGGTCACCTGAAGGGTCTCCTCTCGTTCGTAACCTTTGTTATGTTTTTAATACGAATGAAGTCGGAGCAGGGAAAAAAGAAACGATAAGAATGTCAGTGAAACGAGGGAGAGTGGGAGATCAATCCCAGTGGGTGGTGTGGTCAAGGCAGCACTTTGGAACTGAAAAGGTTATAATAGGATCTGGCCATCATTGAGATCTGTGGGGGTGGGAGTGACCAAATCTGAGGCCAAGGTGGGCCTCCGATGTCTTTGTCTGACCCCCTGTGGTGGGACACAAACAGATCGGCCAGCATGCGCTGGTCAAATTTTACAAACTAAACTGAAAGAGATTGGACTTGGCGTTGACATTATAGACATGTGGCAAAAATTGGTTAATGGGATTTTTTCATGAGAAATTCACACTGACCTAAAAAAAGCCTGTATTGGGTGATGATGATGTAACATTATACAGAAAGTATGGTGGACAAGGGCAAAGGTAATCAAATGAAATGTTTGTAAAACACATCCTCACGTGTCTGAGATATGAACTCATTTTGATATCAAAACCAGTATCTCATTGCCAAATAAGGTAACTGTGTAAATTAAATTGTAAGCAATTCTAAGGTAATAATTTTGCATGGTATTATCATCTGTATATATATATATAATTATTTCAATAAAGCTTCAATTACCTAACTGCTCTGATGTGCTCACCTCAGACAGCCTGTCTTTTGCCTGTTTCCCTTATGCAAGGAGCAAGGACACATTCAGTGAGAAATGCAATAAAAGTGATTGCTAAATAAACATAATCCTAACATGATCAAAGGGACAGGTGTTTGCTGCTGTTAAATTGCTGTTCAATCCAATACTTGACTAACTGGGTCAGCACTTGTAAAAACTTCAAATATTGGGACTGCCGACAGAATTGAGGTCAGCATGTGGCCTGAAAGCTCTAGGCATGTTATCAGCTGGTGAGACAATAGGGTTCTGGTAACTTTTTTTTGCAATGTTTCAGCAAAATGGAGAGCAATGCAACTCTGAATGGAAATGCAGTGGCTGGATTATTGGTGCAATTGTCTGTTTGCTGACAGTGGCAATGCACAAAGCTCCATGCAGGTGTGATGCCTGCAGCCTGGCGTGATGCTGTTCAGAAAAGCATCTGCTGCAATTCAATGGCATGTGCACAGGGCTCCTGAATGGCAGCCACCAAAGATTCCTTCTTTTGCATTGCGATAGAAAAGATTTCAGAGTTTCCCTAGGCAGTATGCACTCAAGAAATTGTAATTGTGTTTTGATTAGGCAGGAACGCATGAGCATTGATTAGTGCATTTCAAACCACAATAAAAGTAAGATAACTTTTACAGTAACTTGTAAAACCTCCACTTTACATCACAAAATAGATGAACAGGTATATGCAGCTCCATGTTGTGCATTCCAGAATGAGGCAACAAAATGTCTTCTAGACATCAATATATTTATTCTGTTACCGAAATTTAATATTATTATTAAATAATAATAATAAAAGGGAACTGCAGTTCCCTTTTAAATACTGTTTTAAATTAGCTGCATATATGTACTGTAGAGGCAGACTGCAGGTGCACTTTAAAGACAGAATAACTGGGGGATTTGAAGAACTGGTGTTTGTTTCCTAGTCTGCCTCTGCTGAGTGCACAAGGATCAGGTGGTATGTGTCCTGCCCATGCTTCAACTGGGCTTGGTAGGAAGGTCCCTTTTCAGGCCATAAAGCCCCATGGGGGAATGGGGGCCACCATTTCTCTCAACCATCCAACACTGGAGGTGAGGTGGTCAGCCTGTTACCCCCAGAAGGATTAACCCCAGTACTCACTTGGAAAGCAGGCTGAGTGGACCTGGGAGCCATCTGGATGGAATCAGAGCAAGCTCCTACCTGGGCTTGAACCCAGGACTTTCTAGTCAGCAGCTGGACTTCCTTGCCATCTGAGCCACCACAGTTCCGACTTGGCTGGGAGAACACTACAATTAGAGTGGACACTAAAGTGCACCTTGGCGATGTGGCAAGGCCAAACCTCACAGACTCAACCCTAGCCAAATGTCTCAATGTGCGTGTTTCCCATTTCAAGAGCCTTGAGGATTTAAGTGCTAGCCATTATCCTGGCCATTAACAGAAAACAACAGACAGCCTCGTGCTCCTTTTCTCAAGATTAAAAAGATTCAGTCCTAATTAGCCTGTCAAAGTGGAACATTCCTTTAATGCTCTGGTCAATCTTCTCTGTCAGCATGATCCTTTTTTTGTGACGTGGCGACCAAACCTTAACATAATATTTCAAATTAGCTATAGAATTTGTCATTTTAAGATAACATCCCTTTGTTTACATTTATTAACACTGTTTACAAGATGTTGCTTGCGTTCTGATGGTTTCCATACAGCTTATTTTAAACTAGTTATTATTTAGTGACTTCTTATGGTGATTCCCACTTTTCTTTTTGAAACACTTTTTTAGTTTCTAAATGAAACAGTTCCAGATTTTAAAAAAATTGCATTCCTTTGATACCTTTTTTATTGTTATTGTGACACCTCATCCTCTGGGTTGGGGTTTTTGATTGAATAAAGAAATACCAAAACAAAAACATCTGTTGCTTAATTACGGAGTTTCCAGATGGTAAAAAGGAAAGAGTGAGCTCATTACATTTTGTGGCGTTAGGTTAGGAGCAATGCATTTTTTCCTTGAAAGTTTTTTATTGCTCATGTTGGTTGCTAACCTGTATCCTAATCTGCGTCCCATTGCCTCCCTGAGTCTCCCACCCATTCAGGGAATTTCTAGGACTTCACTGCACTAGAAAATTATTGGCTCAGATCTTAGAAAGCTGATCTTGTGGGCTCAGTAAAAAGGGAAAAGCACCTAACTGCACATCTGTTGCAGAATACATTTTTCCTGAGGTGTGTTTCACGGCCTTTACTAAAAGCGAAAGGATAAAATCCCCCATTTTGAAAAAAAAAAATCCTTCCGGCGTTAGAGGATTAAAGAAATTGCTGTGTCATTGTTTGGGAAGAGAGTGTCACTAGCCTGCAGCCTAATTCTCTGCTGCATTATTAAATCTGCTCGAGCGCATTTTGCTGAGACAAATCTCAGCCTCTTTCTGTTTCAAATCATCTCCTTCTAAGATCCTGTAAGGGTTGACTGAGCCCCAGCCAGAGCACAGCATACTAGCAGCATGAAAATTCTGTCCACAGAGCAGGGGCAGAGACGTCCGGTCAGCCTCCGTCCCTCTGCAGAGGACAGCTGGAGCACAGCCAATGGGAAAGCAACTTGAACCACAGACCGTGTGTGTCCAGCAAACCGTTACAGAATATCTCATCAACAGGCTAGTTAGTAAAGCATCTGCCATAGCAAAGAAAAAGAATTCCCATTTAATAACAAAGTAAAACACAGCTGCCAGGAATAATGCATTCTACAAATTATAAAGTACTTACAATTAACAGTTTTAAATGAATCCAATCATTCTAACCTCTGCTGGATTTTTAAAATAGAATTTAAACAAGGTTTGGACTCTTTTCTTTCTAACACTAATACCACAGGCATCTTCAGGTAACTCACCAGTGGGCGAACAATAGTGGAGTTGGTAGAGAGCCTCTGGTGAAGGTGTTCGCCTGCAGTTAGCCTTTGGGCTCAAAACCAACACGTTTTGGGTTTGAATGCTCACTGCAGACACTGCTGTTGTACCCCAAGTGAGGTACTTTACCCCAGTTGCTCCAGTCCATCCACCCAGCCGTATCAGTGGGGTCAGGCATTGCTGCGGGGGGGGGGTCATGCCTGCGCTGAACACGCATCCCATCCCTGTGGGGGGGAGCCCATGTGCTCTTCAGTCAGTCACCACTACAGAGACCAGGAAGAGCTCTGGCCCAGTGAGTGGCCTACGCTCCCTTTTATCAGTCCGTTGCCTATGAATTTTAGACGATGACCGTTGTATAACTAACAGGGCGGCAGAGTGCAGGGAGAGTTAGGAGCTGGGGGAGCGGTTTGGGGATTCCCAGGTGGGACATTGTTGTTGTACCATTGAAGGTACGTCACTCAAAAGGCCCCAGTAAATGCTCTTGAGGCACAAGTGAGAACTCTCGCCGTTGTCATTGCAAATGAGAATTCATGCTCACATGACCTACCTGTTAGACCTGGGCTCTCCGGCCGCGGTCTCCCTGGAGACCAGTCACATTCGTACAGGGAGCTCAACATTCACCCTGCTCCAGCCGCCTGCCACCCGTTAACCCTGAGTCAACCCTGAGCAGCGCGGTATTGAAGCCGCGCATCAGCTCTGTCCTGACCCATGTGCTCTGTTTCCTGGGGGCCCTGCTTCAGCTTCCAGTCACCTGCGGCTCCAGCAGCCTCTGTCTGCTCTTCCCGGGTCTTCTGTCCGTCCTGGCCTGGGAGTTTCCTTCAGACCTCCCCTCTTTTGTGTTTCTTTTTGTACCTTTGCAATAAGCTAGCCTGAAGCACACAAAGTGATCCCTTTGTTCCTCAAAACGCTGCCGGCTATTTCCCATCTGGCCGTGGCGTAACATGACCTAATTAAATAAAAGATGGCTTAGCTCTTCTGTGTTTCTCATTGTTAATAAGAACTTTGTTTAGCAACCAGCCGGACTGTGAAGTGCAAAGTGTCTCTGCTGGGATTCTGCTGGCCTGAATATAATTTGCTATTGGACAAAGGGGGTGACACAGCTCACCCCTTGTCTCCAAGCAGTAAAGGTGGTTTCAAAGGCACGGCTGTAAATTTGAAGTATGCATCGGTTTTTGCTCTTGCTGGGGTGGGTTCGCAGACTTTTTTTGCGTTGAGCCAGCGTTTGCTGCAAATTGTTTGTGAGGTTTGCAGTTACAACAAAAGAAACCTGTACAGCACAGGAGATGGCGGAGGTCTTTCTCTTCAGGGAACGTCGTGATCTGATCACGTTAGGTTTTGTTGCAACGCAAGCGCTACAGAGGACACGCAACAGACAGTGACATGGGTCCGTGAGCTCATAGCAAGGGGCACAAAGGAACCAGGAAAAGAAATCTGAAACGAATAGAAGTCAGAGCTGATGTTTTTGGCAGTGAAAGAAGTGAGAGGAAATACCCCCCAAACTTCCAGAGCCATGTGGTTTACCTTGAGGAGGAGGTATTATAAGGATTCGTTTCACTTTGCTCTTCCCCACTATTAAGGCAGTCCTGGGAGACTCACATCCTGGCTGTCTGGTCTCTTCAACAAACCGCATTTGCTGAGAGCGGCGTCACAGGAAACTCTCTCCCAGAGATAGCACAAGAATCAGCTGTTGAGCTCCGTCTTTATTTCTGCTTTTTTTTCGGACTTGCTATAGTCTCCGGAGCCCGCAGGCGGAGAGGAACATGGGGCTCGGCTCTCTGAGCGGCCGCGGAAAGAAGAGATGCGCTCTGAGGGAGCAGGTGAAGATGTTTGTGAAACGCGTCAGGGGAAAGAGAGACCCCAGTGGCAGGGAGGAGACGGACCCCCTGCTGCCACTGGGAGAGAGCACAGCCCAGCGGCCCTCTGACGGTAAGGTCTGCTGTTCAATGGCTCAGTCTTCAATACTTGATATCGTGTGTACTTTATATTTGGAATATAGTGCACCTATGTAGTTTATAGTGTATATATAGCTATTTTTCACCTGTACAGCAATTTAAAAGTAACCAGAGAGCTGTCTAAATAACAAGAAAACATCTTCTGTCACTTTACTTCATGACAAACTGTTAGGTCATTGGGTCACAGACACTGCGCCTGGCAGTGCATCTACAGGTGGAATCATTAGCAGTGAGTCTGATTGCTTGTTGCCTGCTGCAATACCACCCCAGCCAGCACGCTGAACAGAAGGGTAGTACTTTCCAAACGTGAATTATTAGCCTGGTGTTCATCCTCTGCTCATACTCATTGTTGTGTATCTTAATAACGAGACGTTCTTATATTATTTTAACTATTTTATGAACTACACAGATCACGCCCTTACACCATATATCCCCACCTTCTACTCTCCCGTTCTGTTGTCTCGCGATGTCAACTCACTATACTACACTCATGTTCCTACATGCTTATCTAAAAAACATACAGAGAAAGACTGAAATGCAGCCTGTCTCAGATATGTGGCATATTAAGATATATGTATTGACAGATTGGAGTTTTACTGCCAGAGTTTTTTCATTGTTTAAGTTGGCGGTTTATTTTATTTTTCAAATAGTGGGGAAAACAAAGACTCTACTGTGTCTTTACATCCCATAGTGATGAGCGTTATGTCCTGTGTGCGTCTCTGCAGTGGAGGCCCAGGTGCAGGCTTGTCTGTGGGACGGCAGGCTGGTCGAGGCGTGTGTCTGTATCCAGGAGGCAGAGAGGGCAGGGCACGCACCCGCCACCCAGCTGTACGGGGCCGTCAGCTGCCAGGTGCTTGGCATTCTGGCTGAAGCGCTGTCCGGCAACCCAGCTTGCCTGGAGAGGATGCCAGCTGCTGTTGAGGCTATCCTCTGGGGTCAAAAGTGCTGCCTGGACCAGCAGGGGAAAGGACCAAGTTATACTCCAGTGAACTGGCGCCAACAGTTCCACCAGCTGGTGGAGAAGTCGGTATCCAGGAATATCCCTCAGCTGCCCAGCCCAGACTCGGGAAGGACACTGCAGGCCTACCTAAGGGAGGTCCAGGTCACTGTGCTGTCTGAGCTGCTCCAGCTTGCTCCCTGCCTCAAGCCCGCCAGGCTGCTGGGCTGCATCGTCAAGAGCTACAACAAGCACATCTTCCAGCAGCTGCAGCAGGCGCTGGGCAGGAGCCTGCAAGTGTCCGAGATCTTCCTGCTCCTGGAGTGGGTGGCGCGTGTTTATCACAGGTGAGTGAGGGAAGGAATTTAACTGTGTGGCAAAGCAAGAATGTGTCTCTTAATGCATGACAGGCTCAGCTCGTTCTGATCCCCCTGGCTCTGGGTGGTTCGTCACCAGCCATGTATCTGATTTCAGAATGGTCTACTGTGGCCTGTAGCATGGCCTGAATTTGTCCAAATTTGTCTACAAATTCTCCAGTAGTATCGTCCCCTTTCACATCTCCATTGCTCAGTGGAGACATTTTCCCATCACTGCCAGCCAGAGGGACTCCAAGAGCACAGTCACTTGGAACATACATGCATCAGCTTCGGAGTTAAGTTCATGAAGTCATCATTGCTAGTCCTAGACTGTTTTGACTGATGGGTCAAGAACTACCGGTACTGCAAATAATATGTTTTTATCATGGTGTTCTTTGAACAGCAAAACTGTTCATTACTTTTTAAGATGCCTTGGGGGATGTGAGTTCATGCCCAAACCAAAGAAAATGAATGCATACCCAAAATTATCGAGGTGCTATCCAGTAAAAATACATAAAAGGAGAAAACTCAATCAGGCACACACTTTCTCCACTCTAAAAATAATGTACTTATAAGCACTTATCAGTACTTTGGCTTTGGCACACACAAGCCCTCATCAGGGTAACAGAAACAAGCACTCCGTAGTGGTTGATATTCCATGAAAGTGGAAGGACACGAAAATAATTTTTGTAGTGGATAGAGTGTGAGTCCTGTTGGTTTTTCGATTTTAACTCTGAAACCTAAATATGAACATTGGCATGGTCACAAAGGAGAGGGGAGCCACACAGTCCATCTTGCACATTTAGGACATCCAAGGAGCTCTCAAAGAATACCAGGGAATCTACTTTAACAACATGGGTGGGGAGCTTCTTCTAATCACTTGCACAAAACACAAGGTCGAGTACAATCCAGAGGCTGCTTTGTGGTTGAACTCTCCTGGTGATAATAATTGTAAGGAGCACTTCTTCACTAACCTCAGGAACAGGACCCAAGGCTGCCTGGTTTCAGTTCCTTCATTCCAGATACTACCTCTAAGTGCCAGGAAGGCTAAACACTAAAACACCTCAAGAAATATAAGATCCCTTATCAAACACAACTGAATTACAAACTGCCCGACATCTGGGAAGAGATGAATCTCCTCAAATATTGTTTTGCAATACAAGACAAGTGCCCGACCTTACTATTCAATCATTAATAAGTGTATATGCATTAATAAGGGTTAAAAACACCTTTGAGACCATATTTCAATTATTCTACAAATAATTCAAGTTATATTATTTATTAGAAAAAAGACTGCTGTCTGCTTCATACCCATATATATACATGAAAACAAACAAAAACCTATATGGATATTCATGTAATTTGTCATTAAGAAAAGGTTTCATTTTTACTAAGGTAAAATTACCAACACACTTTCAGCTAATGCTGTCCCAGACAATTAAAGGAAGTGTCTCTAAATAATTTTCCAGTGTGTGGTCTTAAATGTGGTTTCAATTAACTCCATAAAATGTCCCTATAATAAAATGCCCTTACAAAAATATTAACTATACACTTCTTTAAAAAAGAAGAAAAATCTCTTCATCCTCTTTCACAGTCTCCCCCAAGTGCATCTAATTTCACAGCTCTAAACACCTTGCAGTCAAGCTGGGCAGTGCTTTCATTCTTAAAGGTGCCTAAACTTAAACCTCCTCTGCATACTTTTCCTGTCCTTATTATAAAACTTTTGGAAATTGTTTGCTCCTTCTTGGTCACCACTCTTAAATATTTTTCCTCATGAAACTTTGCGCTTTAACTTTTTGCACAAATCATCCAATATCCCCACTAAATTCAAACGCCAAAACTTATAACATGGATTTATCTGTATCATTAACTCCCAGCTGTCATTAATGCATAACAGATTATATCTATACAGATTAGATCTGCGTAGATTTTTTTCTTAGAAGCAATGTTGCGTTGTAATTTCCTTTTAAACTAGTACTGATCAGCTTGAGTGTCTTAAAACAGGAACATGAATCTGTTAATTGAGGAAACAAAAGGGTTGTGGTACCTTATGATTTACACGCAATCTTCACATATGATGCTCTCTGGGCACGATGTTTCTGGAAGTTGGTCAGTCCACATGGTTTCTACAGTAACCCTCTCGCCCACGAGCAAGGCGTTGCTGAATTCTGCTCTTTTCATATGGAGGATAAATTATACACTGCTTTTATTCTATACAAATGTCTTTCAGCACCTAAGAAGTTCATTCAGATCTTCCTCATTCTGGACCAGGTTCATAAAATATGTTCCGCACTTGATGTTTATATAATTTTTGTAACCAAAAAGCACCAAATGATCTAAAATAACATCTCTACTGGGATATTCAGATTGAGGTTGAGCATTTTCCCCCTCCTACTAGAAAAAGCAATGTAAAAGTACCTGGTTCTCTGGCTCTGGTTGAGATGCACATGCTCTTTGAAGCACACATACTGTAAGGCAAAGACAATGGTTTTTCCTTTCTCCTCCCATTCTTGCAATGTTCATTAGTTTAAATAACGTCTCAAGTCTCCTTGTCTCTTGCTTTCCCCCAGCTCCTTTCCAGCTCTTGTCTGTTTGTCCTTTCTCCCCAGTCTGCCACAGTCCTTCTCTCCCAGAAGCACCACAGTCTTTAGGCACCTTTCTCCACCCCCACCCCCTTCCAGTTCCACTCCACAGGTGATCTCTGTCCTGAGAATAAGGGACTGAGTAGGCAGGCAATTTTTTTTGTATTTTGTTATTTTCTGGTTGGCCTCAAATATCTGCTGCACTTCTTGGGGCCACAGTGTAGTTTTGTGTGTCCTGACCCTTGCAACTGCTCTAGATGAGGGGTAGGATATGACACGCCATCCTTAAAAACTTAATTATTTTTCAGTGAAAATTTCATGGGCCACCCTGATATCCAGGATCATTCCATCAAAGAGACTGACGTCCTGCTCGTGACAGACTGGATACAAAAAGCAGAAAAGAAGCTCCTTCACGCCGTACAGGTAGAGAGGCTTTGTTTAGCTCAGTTTATTTGTCATCGGCACAAGTGCAATGAAATGCTTATTTGCATGTGTGCTCCAATACAAAGACATTAAAGGAATCACCAAAAACAAACACAGAACAGTAGCAACAACAACAACAACAAGTTAAATAACGTACAGCTTAAAAATAGGTCAGACAAACAGGGTGAGAAAAAAACATCAATTTGAGCTAGGGGTAGAGTTCAGTAATCTGACAGCTTGTGGGAAGAAACTGTCTCTGAATCTGGAAGTTCATGACTTTATGCTCCTATAACACTAACAGGAGAAGAGAAACATGAGAAACCAGGATGACTGGTATCCTTAGCAATACTTCCAGCCTTCCTGAGACAGCGAGTTGTAAAAATGTACACAATAGAGAGGAGCTGTACTCCAATGATGGCCTGGGCTGACCTGATCACCCCCTGTAAAGCCTTCCAGTCAGACAACGTGCTGCTGCCAAACCACACTGTAATACCGTACGAGAGCACACCCTCAATAGCGCACCTGAAAAATGTGGTAAGGAAAGTTGAAGAAAGAGAGACATTTTTCAACTTCACAGTGACGTTGGGGAGGGTGGTTCTAAAGGGCTTCTTTTCCGAACCCTGTCATAAGCTGTTTAGGCTCTTGATAAAGTCAGAGTTGTTTTCAGAGATGTGCAGGGACTCTGTGCCTTGCTGATACTCCTGGATAGGTTTCTAGCTTTGCATGAAATCATGCAGCTGACTGATTCTCCCTCTCTCTGACTGGTCACAGGAAGAGGTCTCAAAAAGGCTGGACATGATCCTTCAGAATGAGAGGGAGACTCCAGATGCCTATCCCTATGAAAGTGATGAGGACTACATTAAACTGCAGGTGGATGTCATACAGGTATGTGTACACTGACTAATGTTCGAAACTTTTAGTCCATTGCGATCAATGTGCAAGACATTCTAAAAAGCATAAAATGGCAAGGTCACAGCAAACCCCTTGTCACTGTACTTTAGTGATTGTTATTTTCCTAACAAAAATTAAAAATACATGCTGAATTATTTAAAATGTCTGTGTGATTAAAACTGGCCCATTTTATGCAAGCAAATTCGGTCACCATGCGGCAGCTTCAGATCCCAGCTTGGCATGGAATATGTGGTGCAGCCTAACCACATAACCTGCTCAAAACTTGATTGGTTTGGCCGTATTTTATACATGGCCCCAGCTGTCACCATACCTAGGGCCTGTTGCCCTCATCCTGCGAAAACCAAACCAAGAAGATTACCCAGGATGCTATGGAAGGATAGCGCCAAAGATTCATATCACAGCAGAGACATCATTCCCAATTGATGAATACCGATGAATGGTAGAAGAGGAACCCTAAACTATCTTTTCCTTGTGGAAATAGTCCCATTTGAAGATGCCAGCCTGTTTCCTGGGAAACCAAACCTTCTTCCAATGACACAAAACCTTCTGTAATATGTGAATCCTTTGTCAAACGCATACCGATGGAGCCTGGTGGTTTCTGTGTGGGCTCTGATAATGTGGGATGACTACAAGAGAGAACAGTCCAGGTTCAGTGATGAACACTTCATTTCACAGCCGCAAGAAAGCTGGCTCTTTAGGAGTATTAAACTGACACGGCAACGAGCACTGCATTCATTTCATCATCTGTCACCGACTGAGTCCAGAAGGTTTGGTACCAATCCAAATCTCCACACATGGGCCCACAGACTCTCCTCTACAATCCAGCCCACAGGGGTCCCTGCTGTATCTCTCCCTTACTCTCACCCTGCCCCATGTGCATACATAGTACTGAACAGTACCGAACATGTCACGCCCCAAACTCTCCCTCGCAAACGACGTTACATTCCCGGAACCTCTGCTTCACAATCTCATCCCTGATTGAACCCAGCACATTCTCACATGCATCAGATTCCTCAAATTCTCACTCCCTAACCAATCATCCAATCACACCCCTTTCCTTTCAATATTTAAACCCCCTTCGCACACCTTCCCATGCTTGAGAAGCCTTTCATAGTATTCTCCAGTGTGCGTTTCCAAACCTTTCGACTGATCTCCCGTTACGAATCTTCTGCTTCCGCCTCTTGACCTCGCCTTCTGGATTTTGTCTTTTGAATTGTTTTTGAATATCTCTCGTTACCGGACCCCCTGCCTCCCTTATCGACCCAGCCTTTGGATTTTCTCTTTTGGATTGTCCCTTTGTTACTCTGCGTCCTGTGGGATTCCGGTCACGCATGAGGATCCTCCTATTCCACGTATAGGTTCCCTGACAGAACAGGCATGTTTTATTGGAGTTAAGGCACGGGCAACACTATTTCCAATGAATCCATCCCTTGCTTCCTCTTCAGGACTCCTTGACTGTTCTGATACAGCAGAAACATCAAGAACAAAAGCCTCCCACTGACTATTTTCTTCATTGCAGGTACTCAACAGTGTCATAACAGAGGCAGGCAACATCAGCCACGTCCTCAAGCCCAAAGTCCAGCAGGTTTGCACTGAAGAGCTCCTTGTCTTTTTGCAGAAGTGAGTAAAAACATCAGTTCTTACATCAGTCCCCCCCCCCCCCCCCACTAGGGAGTGTGCAACCAGACTTTAGGATTCAAAAGGACAGGAATATTTCAGTACTGTTTGTTCTTATGGTGCTGTGAATTATAGGTTAGACTATGAAATAACTTACCTTACAACATCTTCCCAACAGATACCAGGCCGGCGAAAACAAGTTCTTGAGGAGTAAAAAGGCAAAAAACAGCCTCTCTGCCAAGCTGCATCCTCTGAAAATTGTAAACAGGTGCATCAGCCTAAGGTAAGCATCTCTGATTAAAATAAGGATTTACTGTATGTCTCTTGGTGCTTTTTGTTTTCAATTGGGCAGGCATTGGCACAGCGACTATTGTGTCCTCTTGTGTCCAGAGGATGATTGTTGTAACAGAAGCCGTTCCAGGCTCCTGTGAAGTGTAGTTCAGGACCCTATGCAGACAGTATAATCCGGAAGTAAGTGGAGAAGGACAACAGGGAAGAGACGTAGAGGATCAGGATGTGTTGACAGAAAACCAGAACGGGATCCAGAACAGGAACAGGGAGTAAAACCAGGGTAACGAGGCCAGGCACTCCGAGCCCTGGACTCAGACGGTCAGGACGGTCTCTCCTGGACCCGCTGGTGAGCAGGCTTCCGGGCGTCCATCTCCCAGTGCTGAGCCAGGAATAGCGAGAGCACCAGGCTTAAATAATGACCGACAAAACATGGGGCAGGTGAACGTAAACTATAAAACGAAAGGGTCGGAGCGCCCTTAAGAGGAGGGATGACGATCGTGACACCTTTAGTCTGGAATTGGGACAGTGTCATTAGTGTCCACAGAGTGAGAGCAATGGTGCACAGTAAGGTGGGAAATTGACATCTGGGTCCTACCATGGTGTTTCCACCCCTCTGTGTAAGATGGATCCTATGCAACAAAAATGCTAGAGATCTCACGAGTAAAAGTGACACGAAGAATAAAGCCAGGTGTATTTAGCCAAATCTGTGATCAAGTATCGTAGTCTAAATTCAGTTAGACTCCTGCATGAGCATCAGTGCTGTGATGTGAGAGAAGCAAAGCTTCTCTAGCTTTGCTTCTCTCACATCACAGCACTGATACTGTCTCTAGCTTTGCTTCTCTCACATCACAGCACTGATGCTGTCTCTAGCTTTGCTTCTCTCACATCACAGCACTGATGCTCATGCAGGAGTCTAACTGAATTTAGACTACGATACTTGATCACAGATTTGGCTAAATACACCTGGCTTTATTCTTCGTGTCATTTTTACTCGTGAGATCTCTAGCATTTTTGTTGCATAGGATCCATCTTACACAGAGGGGTGGAAACACCATGGTAGGACCCAGATGTCAATTTCCCACCTTACTGTGCACCATTGCTCTCACTCTGTGGACACTAATGACACTGTCCCAATTCCAGACAAAAGGTGTCACGATCGTCATCCCTCCTCTTAAGGGCGCTCCGACCCTTTCGTTTTATAGTTGATTACGTTCACCTGCCCCATGTTTTCTCTAGCTTTGCTTCTCTCACATCACAGCACTGATGCTCATGCAGGAGTCTAACTGAATTTAGACTACAATAAGACAGTAAGATGTTTATGCCTGTTCAACTTTGTGCATTTGATTGTCCTCTAAACAATCTCCTAGTCAAGCCTGTTTATTTTAAAATGACAGGGATCTGTAGCTCAAATGCACGCCTCAGTCATCATACCATGGTTCACTATTACACAAGATAAAAATACCTTGAATATGACATGGGTTTTTTTGTTTAACAATAGGGAATATTTACAAAAGATCACTGGGGACAAAAGTGACGTCAATTATTTAAAGGGGTTATCCTCACTTGAAGATACAGAATCCCAGGCCAGAGGACTGATACTGCACGAGCTCATCATCTCTTCCAAGGTGTGTGAGTTCTCTCTCTCCTCCCATTGAGGGTGCTGGGGACAGCAGAATTAGAACAGAGAGGGGGAGGTTAGGAGTGTAATGTAAAATCAGAAAATCTCTCAATACTCATTAGGTGTATTTTTCTGAAACTGCAGAGCTCTTGGTACTTTCTTGCCCTTGTATAGTATAATTCCAGCGTGTTAAAAAAGAGCAGATTGTTCTAATCTATTTATTTAATATATAATGAAGTTTTAATTGGATATATGCGATATTAATGGAATTGGGAAGGTCATCACGTTTCTCATTTGGTAACACATTTGCCACATTCTGTCGTTTCAGGCATTGCTGAGAGCCTATATCAGGAAGGGAGAGAAAAGTATGGAAGACCTCATTGATAACACAAAAGAGTATTTTACAATTCTTCCAATGAAGAAGCAAGCAGCACACAAGGTGAGAACTGCTCTTTAGAGATATGACAGTGTGAAAGAAGATCCTTTCAAATGCACAGGCTACTGTGAATCAGAATAGCACTTTTCCTTGCCTCCTCCCCTGAGCAATTCTCTATACAGTGCATCCTATCACCTCCCATGCTGCTTGTCTCTTCTGCTTGTCATTATCTAAATCGTATTCCTAGGTAGCCGTGTTTCTGCAAAACCTCAGACACAGTGTACCATAATGGCACGATATTTTATTTAGGTCAGGAGTGAAGAGATTTCCACTTGATCAGATGTTTTGGGTCACATGTCATCAGGTTCTGCTGGAGTCCAGCTATTGCCGGATTTGCTTCCTCTACCTCAAGACGCTGCTGAAGACTGACCACACACGTCTGCTGGAGAAGTGGGGAGATGTGGAAGGAAGAATGGAACAGGATGCCGGGATCTTGCATGCTGCATTTTCCCAGCTGGTCAGTGTAAAAATCGTCCTCTTAGTGCATCCCGTTACTGAACTGTACATCCAAAAACTCAATATGAGCTCCTTTACCGTGTCGATCTCCGGGTCTGTGTTTTAGGTTAGTGTTGGCCCTGTGTACTAAGATGTGCAAAAAGTCAGGGAGCCAGAGACACTGCCTTAACCGAAGCATTGAGGACATTCTCTGCATTAGGTTCTTGAATGCATGCACCTTCTTCTGCGGTGCTGCAGCAGATCACCTTCCTGGAAAGAAAGGCACAAGCTCGCCAAGCCATGTTCTTGAAGCTGATACTGTCGGGAAATCATTCCATCGCTCCATCAGGAAACGGCGAGATGAGTTCCTCAGATCGATTAGAGCCTGAATGAAACACGCTAGGTGGCATCGATGATGTCCTCTCATTTGTATTTCTGATATTCTTGAAGAAGCCAAGCCTTGAAACACTGCCGACATGGGGGACCAACAAGATTTGTAGTCTCTGAATGACTTGCATTGTCTTTTTTTTTGTCCGATTTGAAATTGCTTCCCTTCTGCCTGCAGAGTCCCGATGTGAAGCAGTGGAGCGTGGTGCTGCTGAGAGTGGCGGAGATGCTGAGAGTGAGCGATGAGGACGCTCTGAAGCAGCTGGGCAGTTTCCTCTTGAGAGACATCCCCGAAGTGAGGTGGGTTTGAGGGGCCGCTGAGGGGCGTGGTGGGTGTTACACTGAGCAGGGATCGCCTTCCACTAGACTATTCTGGAACAATTCCACTTTGATCAATTATATGATTTGTTAAGTCATTTAGAGATCAATTAGAACTAAGCCTTCTCAAAACACTTTAGCCTCTTATCTCTTAATTGAACAACAATATTGATTCAGCAATAGCATACAGGTCTTGCCTGTCTTTAGAAAGAGGTAACCTGGCTGTAGACTAACTGTTTCAGGGCTCTACAGGACAAAGATTAGAGACCCCTACGTTTTAGGAGAAAGCCTGTTTTTCAAAAGAGACACATTATGGGTATACCTTCCAGATTATGCTGCAAAGTGATGTGCAGAAGTAATTTTGGTTTGAGATATTCTGAACTCTTTCATTTCAATTGATAAATCAGAAGCCCCCAGTCCAGGTCCTGGATGGCTGGTGTATCCACAGGTTATCACAGGTCCAGTGGGACTAACGACCTGCATCAGCTCCTAATTGGCTTAATTGGACCACCAGATCAGCAGTTTCTCTCATCCTTTCCCTTGCTGCTTCTTTAAAGACCCGCTGACAGAGTGACCGTTCAGGAGCAAGGCCGGGGATCCCTGTTAGCTGTGAATGCGTCTGGATTTACATCAAGGTTATATGAATCCCACATGTCTGTGTATGCTGCAGTAGGGATGCAACATTATTCCTGTGCACAGAACTGTGTGCCGCAGTTTCGATTTGACTGTTTTCTGTGTTTCAGCAAGCGCCAGCTGCGCTCCCTGCTGCAGTGGAAGGGCAGCCTGTCCGCCCGGCAGGTGACCGCCGTCCTGGGGGCGTGTGAGGAGGTCAGGGTGTGGCTCAGGCAGACCTCTGATCCCCAGGACCCTCAGGACCCACTCGACCCCAAACCTCTTCGCTGGGGCTGCTGCTTTTCCTGCCTTTGGTGACGCGTCTCCACGCGGCCCACCGCAGCCCTCGCCTCCTCCGGAGTGGACATTCGTGAGCCCCACCCCCACGGCTGTGCTTCGCCACATCTGTCCGCTCTGTGCCTGCCATCCTTGTGTCCTACCGAGCCTCACAGCATGCTGGCTGAGTTCTTCTTTCCTCCAATGGAGGACCCCAGGCGTTAAAGCAGTATATCTTTTTTCTATTTGAGAAAAGCCTTGTTGTATTTGTGCTTCACACAATGCCTTTGTAAACATTCATCTGAAACGTGCTGTAAACCCTGTTGCGGGGGTGTGTTGACTGTACTGTATGTATGGGAAAGGGCGGTGGGGAGATTAACTACTGTCATGAGTGGGGAGGAGGCAGACTGTGTCCCGGCTGGCAGGGGTTCTTCCATCAGGAATCCCGCACATCATGGGCAGTCCGACACAGGCGCCAGCCGGATTTCTGTAGCCCTGTGGAATTCTGTATCCGCACAGAACACAGGATCTGTATCCTGTAGGCCGTTGGATTTCAGGGCACTGAGTCCGAGAGACTTTCGGTACCTCCTTTCTTGCCATTTCCTCCCCCAGGCCAGTCTCAGTGCGGCTCTGGAGGTTCAGTTTCACCCACTCGAGTTAGAAGTAGCAGCAGTGAGGACAGAGGCAGTGGTTTGGTCAGCGATGCCATTAAGGATCTGGCTACAGCAAAGCCTTGGACTGGATCAAGGTGGAAGTTGTCTCCCCCTGCTGTAGGATGCAGAAAATAATAATAATCATTTACAGGTAATGGGGACTCCTCTCCATCACCAATGTGTGGCCCCACCTGGATTAATAATAATAATTAATAATTGTTTACACTTATATAGCGCTTTTCTGGACACTCCACTCAAAGTACTTTAAAGGTAATGGGGACTCCCGTCCACCACCACCAATGTGCAGCATCCATGGATGATGCAATGGCAGCCATAGTGCGCCAGAACGCTCACCACACATCAGCTATCAGTGGGGAGGAGAGCAGAGTGATGAAGCCAGTTCAGAGAGGGGGATTTTTAGGAGCCCATCAGTGGTAAAGGCCAGCACATTGGGCCCCTACATTTGTTTTTAAAAACACCCTGGGATTTTTAATGCCCACAGGGAGTCAGAACCTCAGTTTAGGTCTCATCCAAAGGACAGTGTCTTTTTTACAGTATAGTGTCCCCAATCACAGTACTGGGGCATTAGAACCCCAGTACTGCTGCCAGCTGTGAGTTGCCAGGTGATACAGCTGCTGGGATGAACACTGGGAATTTGAGAGCCTGACTTCTGACAGCCCTCCTGGCTGGATCTCTGACCCAGTCCAGAGCTAGAGGGCATTTCTTATTGGTGTGAAGCTGCACCAGCTCTCTACACAGGGACAGATTCTGTCCAGAACCCTGATTTATGGTGACAGAGCCTATCGATAGTTCTGAAGTCCGGGACCAGTACCTTCCTGGCTCGTCTTCTCTCCCTCAGTGCAGTGAGACTCATGCTGTACTTATCTACTATTCTGCCCTACTCCTCCTACTATCTTTCTGAGACGGGCAGAGTTTGCACAACCTCTGTAAATAAGGTACTTTTATTGTTCAATGTCATTTTTTAACAAATCTGCACGGTGCATGTGTTGGATTATGACACCGAAAGTGTGAAGTTTTGCACATTTGTTTTCACACTGTGATTGCTGTGGTGCTGAAAGGAATATAATTTTATTTATGGCTAACAGCTGTGTCTCAATTTTGGTTGTCTTGCCTTTACAGATGTCAATATGCACTTTTTACAGCATTCTAACGAATAGCTTCAGAGTAAATGATCTAACTGTTAGAAAGTTTTCTTAGAGTAAAATAAATAGGAGTAAGCTAGCGTTGTCTTCTGACTCAGAGCAAAATAGCAGTTCACTACTGTTTTTACAGTATTGCAGGTTTTACATTGTGACACACAAACTGCAAGTCAAGAGCAGAGATCAAGAGCAAATTAACCTTCAAAAACAAAGGTGTGCAGCCCTGGTCCTGGAGGGCCAGTGTTTCTCCAGGTTTTCACTCCCACTCAGCTCTGCATGACTTGCAGGAGGTCAATATCGGTTTAATTGGATCAACCAAACAGATTATTACAGCTCTTACAGCTCTTCAGGTGCTGCTGCTTTGAAGAGACCAAGAAAACCTACGGTGGCCCTCCTGGACCGGAATCAGGCATCCCTACCTTAAACCATACGCAAAATGAATGAAATGGACTCCTGCTTGAAATCCTGCGTTAAGGATGTGCGCAGTACCGCTGTTGTCCACAGGGTGGAGCTGTTGTAGTGAACGAGGCCTAGGAAACATCCTTACGGGCGCTTTCATGGGCAGCTACTGTTTCTGTGAAATTCCCCTACTCAACGTCTCAGCGGTATAAGCAAGGTTTAAGTATTGTAATTCGAGAAGCACTTGAGGCCCTCAAATTGAGGGTTTAAAATGAATGTGTTTTTACTAGTCCTTTCTTCGAATGAGTTAAAGGGTCTTATTTCCAGAATTCTCTGAGAAAAATTTTCACCAGAAGAAAAACAGTTACGCTCATGGTTAATGGTTCAGTGCATATATTCAAATGTGGCTGTCGAGACGTACTACAGCAGAAAACCAGCTTGTTTTTTTTTTCTTGGCCCGCTGCCTCTTATTCTTGTAAAATCTTGTTAAATAGAAAGCAAAAGACATATTATGTTTTGAAGAAAATAATCTTTTCCTGTCAGCTTTTCATGGCCTCCGTTGCACTCTGAAATCACTGCCATTGCAAAATGATTTCTTCAGATAATGCTCAACTGTTTTTCTTTTCTACTTTATGAGAGCAGGTCACACACAAAACAACAGGAAAGACCTAATTGCTTCCTCCAATTATGCCTCAGTGCTGGACAGACAGGAATATAAACTCGAATGCGGATGAGTTTGGGTTTGAATGCCGAGTCGGGAAATGTTATATACTAGTGGAAAGGGAAACAGAGTTACAAAATTACATCAAGGCAGTAAGTGCAGGACATTTTGATTTGGAGAACAGAGAGACATGTCTGAGTAGGCATATATATTCAGGATTTAAACTCCGGCCAACATGCAAGGCTTTTCAAGCCCTGTTTTCAGCTGTGGCCCGTTGTGCTGTTGTGGGAAGGTGTGCCAGATCACACTGCAGACTGCAGGGTTCGGGCAGGGATCGGGGCGAGCTCTGCGGCTGTCCGAGAGAGTGAACACAGCGGTCTTGGGGCTCCCGTCGCTCTGCTGGCTGCGTGGGTGCCAACAGTCTCACAGCCCGGGGAGCTCCAGTCCAGGGCACGACACATCAGCACTGTCACGCCCACGCCAACGCCAATCGCTCTTCGGCTGGGCACGGAGCTGTGGTCTTTCAAAGGAAAGAAAGAGGGGATGCTGTCTCCACTCCAGATATTAGTTTGGGAGCAGTCAGCCGATGACTGGTATATACTGATACTACTACTAATAATAAAAATGATTGTCTTATCTAAAGGACGGCACCTTTTTTACAGTATACTGTCCCCATCACTATACTGGGGCATAGTCACAGTCTGCTGGGTAAGTGCCCCTTACTGGTCCCACTAACACCTCTTACAGCAGCAATCAAAGCTTTTCCAGGAGGTCTCCCATTCAGGAGCATTCCATACTTTTTGAAATTTAATTTTGCAGGACATGACTGTGGACTAAAAATAAATAAATGTTATGAACATCTGCTTTAGAATGATAAACCAGATTTACCCTGTGTCCATTTTAGAATTCAGTTTCTCTGACAAGCAAAGAAGCACAAGACACTCAGGAGATTCCCAGCTGATCACAAGCCCCCCAGGCTAACACACTGCAAGAGCTAGGCAAGGTCAGGAATCCTCAGGAATAATCTGTCCTCTTAAAACCTCATCCGGGGGTCGTCCTGTCCTGTCCACTGGTGGACAGCAGTGTTAGACAGTGGGAACAGTGAGGAGGAGGAGGAGAGCTGCTGCAGTGGAGGAAGGGGGCAGGACTGGTTCCAGACCTTGGACACAACGGGTTAGGGGCGCAGCATAGCAGCTCAGCCTATCCTGATGGGTTTCCAACAACAATCAACAATCTTCCCCTACGAAGATTTACCACACATGCAATATCTTTGCACCTTTTCCTTTTGATTTTAACATAGTGACACTTTTACTGTGGCTTTAACCCCCCCAGTGATTTACTACGCTTTTACCACATCTTTTTTAATTGCGTTCATTTTTGGGATCACCAGACAAATTCTTAATACAAGAAATCGTATATGGCCAATAAAGTGATCTCATCTTCTCGGATCACGGACTGCATCCCCGATTATCCCTTTTGGATCTGATTGGACTTGGTCACCTTCTGAGTTTTCCCCTGTGCACCGGATCACTGTTCATGCCCACTGTGCGTGTTCCCCCTGACGTTCGTCTCCAGACACATCAAACCCCTATGTGTCTGAACACTATGTGTCTGAACACCCCTGGAGTGTCACGGTTTAAAAAAAAAGTGGGGTTTAAAAGCAACGGAAAGCAAATTGCCCATCGACTTCATCCGCATCACAAGACCGATGAGTGGAAGTGCAAACAGCAGGTCTTTCGGCAGCAGCTATGAGATCTGTCCGTCACTGGATAGGAAGAGGGCTTTCAGACGATGCAGCACTGGTTTGTCATCGCTGCTAACTCACAAAGAATAAGCACCAGCAGAGGCACAGCAGACAAGAGGATGGGAGGTCTTCTTTCATTCGAGACTGGACATTTAAACTGTTTATTTGATAATAAAAAAGATGGACATAAATAAAATATATACAGTACATGTCGTATAACACTGCACATCTTCAGTAACAACAGAGCACATCGTTGCTTACATTGCTTTAGAACTGGTAACAGTAACAAAAACGTCTGCACAGGCAGTGGTCCAGGGAGAGTCTTGTCTTTGAAATCATGTAAAGCCTTTCCCATCTGAGAAACAGTACAAGTGTGCTAAGGTAATTATCATAATAATGATATTTAATAATTTCTTACATACTGTATATACAGCACTTTTCTGGACACTCCGCTCAAAGCCCTTTACAGGTAAATGGGGACTATGATGGCGATATGGCTGCTGGCTTTGCAAACAAGAGCAGCCGACGTGATCTACTCCTTGCTTGGCCGGTGAGTAAGTTTTTGATCCAAGGTCCACATCCAGACATTTCTTGAAGGTTTCTCAAGAAATCGACAATATGACCCAAGTTCAAGACACCCACCACCCTTTGTGTAAAGCAGTGCCTGCTCACCACAGTCTTAACCGGGATTAAGTCCACTACACATTACATACAGTCCACTGTACATTGTCATTACAAATATACATAAACAACACTCAAGAACTATTGAATCACACAAAGGTTCACAGACATATTCAGATTCAAAAAGCATTTTAACTGAAAATAACATACTTAAAAAAAACTAGGAATCTAGTTTGGTTTTCAAGGGCGTTGACAGCAGACTTGCTCAACCCCATCTGAATACCACTACCACAGAATAGAAAGTGCTGAATCCAGCTTAACACTTACATTCTCAAGCAGAAGCAGGAAGGTTTGTGCACACAGAGTTCCCCAAGTTCTCTGCTCAATATCACATGCTTGGAAACTAGATATCACTGTAAAATACGGTAACATTTACTCCTACCTAGAAACAGAATGTCTGTAACAAGCGTTTTCTGTACTGGCTGCCACTAAACACACAGAAGTAGCATTGGACTAAAGTGGTTCAGGTGGGTAGCTGCGTCCGTATGCGTAGGCTGCAAAGGAACAAGTAATAGGTTTATTCCATACTAAAAACAGAAGAGAGGAAACACAATGTTTCCGCTGTGGAGCCTTCTTCAGGTGTGAACTAAAGTGGATTGCATTAAAGCTTGTGTTATTGGTGACGTCTCTTTTCGAGTTCACGGGTTTAATAGTTGTTTATCGCCGACACATGCGTAGGTTTTTGCTTTCTTATTACTATTTCATTGATTATTATTTCCAATGCTCAGCTATTCCAAAACTCTGTGATGATAACAATGAACCAAAGCTAAAAAGGACCAGTTTGTAACAGTGCCACAGGGAAAGTTAGCTGTGAGAATGTTCAAGGGATCGAGGTTTGTCCAAGGCATGAGAAGCATGTGAGTTAACAGCCTGTTCAGCCGAGTGTGGTTTCAGAACCGAAATCTGTGCGGACACATGCAGTGCACAGAGCCAGAGACAGGGGCTGTCCTGGTCTCTTACAGGCCCTGGGCCGTGGTGTAGAGCACAGCGACTCATGCAGGCTCCATATGAAAGACACCGGCCCCCAGTGGAGCTCATAACAGTTTTTTTAACACTACTTTGGAAAAGAAAGGCTTGGACTCGCTGCTGCAGATGGCGTGCTTGGTCTCTGTCAGGCTGCTCTTGATGGTCTTGATGTCTCTGTTGCAGAGGTTGGCCTTCAGGTACAGCAAAGCAGCCACGTGGCGCTCACTGTGGAGGGGAGGGGGGGGGGGACACAGAGAGAGTCAAAGAGAAGAAAAGGATGGCTGCTGATCCCCGCTATCCCCCTGGAATTGATATCTTCAAAAAGTCATTCTTCTTCTCTCCGCCCTTTATCACAAAGCCCTCATCGACTGCCACCCACTGCCTAGCATTTTAAATGATGAATTCCTACACACTGTATTTATGAAAACCCCTTTGCTCATTAGATTTAATCGCATTTACATCAAAACCACCGATCCTCTGCAGGTAGGGGAGGATGCCATGCATTGTGGTTTCCATGTGAATGGCACAAAGTTCTCACGACAGGCTTTTGTCTAAACCTGTGGCACAAACATGTCTGGAGATGAATCAGGGCAGCACACCCTAACTGAAATGCGATCTGTGGTTTTCCACTCTTTGAAACTGACACACAGAGACACAGAGACACCTCCCCAGCCTCACCTGATGTCTGGGTAATCCCTGGCCAGGGTGGCGATCTCCAGCTGAATTGTGCTCAAGTCCTGAAGCTTGATGACTTCCGCGATTCTGCCCAGAACCTCGTTGAGCCATTCATCTTTTGACCCCTGCGCGAAAGCAAAGAAGCACATGAGACATTTTTCTTCCTTACACGCGACGTCACCATGCAGCAGGTAACGGGGCACTATGGGTCAGAGCCTGAGGTCCGAGTGCACATGTACTGTAGCTGTCTTCCACACGCATTACTGCCACATTGACAGACACTTGAAAAATAACACAAGGGTGGAAGGCTAAAGGCTAGCAATAAAACACAATCTCATTTAGGAAAACCTGCGTGATTGTGGTCGGTGTTACATAAAAGATATTGCTGCGCTGGAACTAGAAGTTAAATGTGAACCAAAGGACGGAGGGGGGAAAATAAAGGGTAGCGCAGTCAAAACTAAGAACTGGAGGCACTTCTTTACACAAAGGCTTGTGGGAGTGTGGGACAGGCTACCTCACCATGCTGTTTGAAGCCAAAACCTGGGGTTCCTTCAAGAAAGAAGGTACAGACAATGCCAATCTAAAGAAATACTAAATGCTCGGCAGTCAAACAAAAACACGGGGCTTAGAAGAGAAATCAAAGGAGCAGATTGAGCTTTTTATTCTGGTGCCTGTCAGCATCAGAAGTTACTGGAAAAAGCAACAGCTTTGACGGGAACACACCCAGTATTTGCATTAGTGGTAAAAAGCCTTACTTTCTGAATCCACGCCAGTAAGGAACGGATGTAATGTTTTTTTCCATTAATGTAAAAAGCAAACCGGTATTGTGTCTCACTGACCCTTTCTAAACGAAGAGGTCAGGTTTGGTTTCTAAAGCAAAACAATTCATAATTATTTCAGTCTTATGGTATTATGTCATCCTTCTGCTAAATTTAGAATCTCATTCCATATTTCACATATCTGACAGAAACCAGAAACATACGCCAACAATAGCTGGATAAATGTATAATCTGTGATTTAACAAACTGATAGGTGATTTTGTCTTAAAATGCCCTGGGTTCAGCCAGTGGATCAACAGGCAAAAGTGCTGACTGGAGTGTAGGCTGACCTCAGTGATAGTGGGCTTGATTCTGGCTCGGGTCACTAGCGGACTGCGACTAGGATTCCCCATGTGGGGACCCAGATGTGGCCACCGAGGGTGGAGGGTGGGACTAGCTGGCCTGGGCTCGTGTGGTTCTTGGTGACACAGCGACCCCACAGTGACCTCCTGGGCTCTTGCGGGCTTGCAGCGTGTGCGCTGGCCACGCCTCTCCTCCGAGCAGCGCTGAGTTTCGGTGTTGTGGCCGGAAAGATTCTGCCTACACTTCCCAATTCTCCCCAGTGTGCCGCACCGTGCCACACTTGGAATTCTACACTTCTAATTTGGGGCGGAGCGGTGGCTCTGTGGCTAAGGATCTGCGCCTGTGACCGGAAGGTTGCCGGTTCAAATCCCGCGGCCGGCAGACGAATCCTACTCCGTTGGGCCCCTGAGCAAGGCCCTTAACCCCAACTGCTCCAGGGGCGCCGTACAATGGCAGACCCTACGCTCTGACCCCAAGCTTCTCTCCCTGTCTCTGTGTCTCCCTGGAGAAAAAATCCCCGAAGTGTGCAAGACAGAAGGCACGCTCCCCTGAGCAGGTCCAGTCCGGTCGGCCACACTCACGTATTCCTTGAAGAGGCACTGCAGCTTCCTGGAGTCGGTGCAGATCCGATCGGCCGCGGTCCTCTGCTGCGCCTCGTCACGCAGCTTCAGCTTATGCTTCATGAGCCTCCTGCAGTACTCCACGATCAACGCCATGTGCAGCCGGCCCACCAGCTCCTGCACAACAGGGGGACACGCTAGCTGAGCCCGGCTTCTCCACATGGCTGGCGCCGCAATCGCAGCACCTCGAGCTGCTCCGTGTACCTTCCTCCGTTTCTGGCTCAGCTTGAACTGCCTGCGACCTGGTGGACTGCTTTGCTTTCTGCTCGGGCACTGAGGCATTTGGAATAACCTCCTGCTGTCCAGTTCAGCTCCCGACATGGAAAAACATGATCTAGCAATTCCCCACCCTAAAGTGCATTTTAAAAACTTGAACTACGTCGCACCTGGTGGAAGAACCTGCCTCTGGCCTGTTTCTCTAGGGAAACTAGGCAAGACCTGCCTGATTCTGAGCAAGCGCCCTACCTGCTTGAGGAGCAGAAACGTGGGACGGCCAGCAAGCGGCGTACCTGAAAGGTCTCGGGGGACATGTCCTTGTGCCCTTGCAGGAGCTCCTCCACCTTGTGCAGCAGACTGTCCATCACCTGCTTGCTGCAGCTGAGCCAGGCCGTGGTACCCACGTCCCGGTGCAGACTCTGGGGAGAGGGACACAGGGAGAGGAATCTTGAAACAATTAATCGCAAGCCATGCTGTGCATGTGAGGTCAGAGCGGTCAGTGCCATCCCAGCAAAGGGGAGATCAGGAGAAAGTGCCCTGTGGACTCAACAGCTAATTATATCAGTTCCCAGTCGCTGGTCAGGATTCCAATAAGGATACACATCACACAACAATGTTTGGCAAATAGATCTTGCTAAGTTTTTTTTGCAGATTGTACAGGAAGAATAGTGTACAGCTGTTCAGGAAGAATAGCTACTTTTTTATCCACGAAGCCTGTGAGGAATTTAAGTGCTGTAAAGACAACACTACTTAACTGCATTTCACACAAATTAACCTCACCCAACAAACCATGTGCGACAGCCACTGAAGTCTGCCACAGAGAAGATCTAACTCCTTTTGCGGCTGACCAGTTTCTCTTCTGCACAATTTAAGAAGGTCAGACTAGGAAGGCTGCCCTGCAATACTATCCCCCTCCTTAACACTGTGTACGTCACTCTACTGCTGTCACAAAGCTATAGCAACAGCAGACCCCTGCGATGACAGAAGAACCATCCCAGGGTTTTAGAACAAAATCATCTTCATTTTCAACACAGAAAGGTAAAAGACCTAAAAAAATACTGAATTTAAAGAACTGATCTATGGGAATGTGAAAGACATTTTTATGGTTCTGTAATGGATGCACAGCCACCATAAACAAATTCTTCAAGGATCTTTTACACTGTCAGATAACTTAAGTGCTCCCAGATTCTCATGTGTGAAGGGCATGTGCATGGGCCAAACTTTCTTACACAACCCTTTGGAAATACCGAGAGAGGCCCTTGAGAGTCTGAGGTTGCCAAGGTTTTGCTAGCCAGCTGAAATGATGTAGAGGAAAAGTCACAATTCTTCCATTTGGAACTGCTGTTTCAGTCTGGAGAACTCTGTGAAAGTGCATGAACATTAGGTGGCATAGAAACACTGGCTTTTCGGCCTCATTCTCCAAAGTACCTCTGCCCCCTGAGAGCTGGTTGCTCTGTCTCAATGATAATTTCTCAATGTGCAAGGAAAATGAAACTTTCTTATGCCTCTTAAGTTGTAACTCTGGAAAGAATGGGTTCTTCTGCCTAGCGTAGCGTGGTTCTGGCGAATGTTTTTCATTAGTGCTAGCAGCTTGAAACGGAAAAATAAAAACCCTGCAATTTGATCCGAGACACAGCAGCAGCTTTTCTCCGAGCCTCTGCAGCCATAAGGACAGCAGCCACCTAGGATGAGAACAGCCAAGCAGCACAATCCAGAAACAAAACGCAGGCATTTTCGGGAACCGAAGGGAGGGCCTTTGATGTGGAGAAAAGTTTTCCCAAAAAAGATATTTATAAACCTGCCACACTTCAGTTCTCCTGGTAACGTTTCAGAGAGATTTCACAATGAGTGTAAAAGACCACCTCAGGTTTTACTATGAAAGACTGTAAAGTAAAAGTGCCCAGACGATGTAGCTTTTAGATTGTTCACATGAAGAACGCACTTTATTGGAATGGAATACCAAGCATTCTAAAGAAACATTATCCTGCTCATGAAAATGCAGCCTCTTACTGTCGCGATCGTCATCCCTCCTCTTAAGGGCGCTCCGACCCTTTCGTTTTATAGTTGATCACGTTCACCTGCCTCCTGTTTTGTCGGTCATTATTTAAGCCTGGCGCTCCAGTTATTCCTGGCTCAGCACTGGGAGATGGACGCCCGGAAGCCCGCCCACCAGCGGGTCCAGGAGAGACCCGATGACATAGCCTTCATCACGGCGTCCTGACCGTCTGAGACCGGGGCTCAGAGCGCCTGGCCCCGTTACTCTGGTTTTAATACTTTGTTCCTGTTCCGGATCCGGATTTTAACTTTGCCTGTCTCGGATGGATCCCACGATTTCTGGACTCTGAACTGTGTCCCGGATTCACCCTTTGAACTGTCTGGATCCGTTTTCCTTGCACCACGCCCCCGGAGCACCGGGTCACCGCCCTCACGCCCCCCTGTCTGTCAACCCATCCTGATCCTCTACGTCTCTTCCCTGTTGTCCTTCTCCACTTACATCCGGATTATACCGTCTGCACAGGGTCCTGAACTACGCTTCACGGGAGACTGGACCAGCTCCCCTTACACTTACAAGACTGAAATAGCTCACTAGACTGCAAAAGTACTGTGAAATTCCAGCTATAAAGGTCTGGGAACTAAAAATAAGATCAGAACCCTGCTATTGTGCAATGATGTAATTAGACGAGTGTCCTAAAAATAGGAGGAACGCTGACAGCTGGTGTCCAGTTTACATGACAACACCAGTGAACAGAAGCTCTTCTTCAATAGAACTACATGACATGCTCACGAAGAGCCTTTGCATCAATACAGTAGAAGTTCACAACAACCAACAGAGCACAACAGATTCGAAACCACAGAGCGCTCCATATTTGTAAAGATATTTCAAACTGCTGCCACCATCCTGGAGACAGCAGAGATTGTGTCGCACAGCAGCTCAAGTACCTTGATAGAGTTTTGCATGATGCCGATTAGGTATCTATATCCACTGTCCTCCAGGTGCTTCAGTGTCAAAATGCACCTTTCTTCACTTCCATCTTTAAAGAATTCACTGTTTTTAGCAACATATTCCCTGAGAAACAAAAGAAGATCATTACAGTTATGCAAATGTCATTACACTGTGAGGGCATGATTTGCATCTGCATTGTGAATAAACTAGTTCCACTGCTGCATAACTGTTACTTTTTTGCTTGCTCTTTTACTTCTGAAACATCAAACCAAGATGACACAAGTACTGACATTTTGTTGCAGCTTTCACTGAAATAAATGATTCTCTTCCAATCAGTCCCCACCCCACTGAGTCATATCCCTTCTATTCTGCTTTGTAGAAAAGTACGTTGGAAGATTTCCTGGAATTTTTTTACTTTCCAGTTTGCTTTGCCATCATCTCGAAAGAATTAGACCTTCACACAAAAATCACCACATTCAATATTTCTCTAACAACTGCTATCGCCCATAAGTAAACATGGCAAAAGTTCAAGATTTTTTTTTTTAATTCTAATGAACAGAAAACTTACCTGAACTGTTTAATGCTCAACAGGTTAGCCTTTACAAACTTCGAATTATCCTGTTTTCCTTTCATAACGTCTTCTAAATATTTCTTATAGCTGAAACAGGACATTAAACACCATCAGTCTCCATTTCATTACTGTGGACGTACGATACAATGCGTGCATGCTTGAGAAGAATAAGGTCTGATATAGGGTTAGCTGGCCCATTCAAGTCATTGCATCACTAAACTGGACACCACAGAGTAATGAAATCTGATAGACGTGGAAATGGGACCATGTCCCTGTTATTACTTTCACAGATAATGACACCCCGGTCTCGTAATGCTGTTAGGCTGGAATGTGCAACAGCCCGCAATGCGCCTGTAAATATTAAATATACGCTGTCTTCCACGTGAAAATCTCCGTCTTATAACCTCTTACCTCATGAAGAAGCTCTCCAGCTCAGTCATGAGCATGCTCTTCAGGGCCGCAAATATTTCATCGGAAATCTCCTTGGCCTCCTTCGCGCTTCCATCTATAAGCTGCGAGACAGAAGTGCAAACTGCTTGACAAATATTTTCTTCGCCGATAGCTTTTCCCCACATTGTTTTGAGCGCTGTACTCATGCACGGGGAGTAAGAGGAAGTGTAGTCCCAATTGACACTGAGCTGCTCGTTTTCCAATAGGTCACTGTCGGTGCAGCCCCAAGCAGGAAGTTCAGCGCTGATTGGAGGAGAGGTGTCCCTCACTGACGGTGCCACATTCTGTAAGCACGCAGGAGGCCACAGGGGGCGCTGTGTAGCTGAGAGCCCAGAGAACCGTGGCCGACTCACCCATCAACCCTCAACGCAACTCAGCCAATTGTGCGTCAGCTCTTGTTGCACAGCTCAAATCTGTCAGCTCAAATCCTCATCACAGTCTGCTAGTGACATAGCCCAGACTCGAACCCTGGATCACAGAGCTCAACCTGCACACAAGCGAGCACCTTCACCAGTCAAGCCTCCAACTGATGTTTCCTAAAGTCATTTTCTAACCGCGTTTCAGCATTTGAGTGGGGTTTTAGTGTGTTCAGGTCCATCTGCCATTGGCTCATAAATAATTCAGAGAGGGTGACGTGCGTTTCATAGTGCCGAGAATGGTTATCCGTTTTAGAGTCTACAAAGATCATGGTCACTTTTTGACAAGCTGACGAGTAACAAGACCATATAACAGAAGGAATGGCGCAGTGAATTAGGCACACAGAGCCACTTAAAGAGTCACAGCAGACTCCTCCAACAAAGATGTGTGTTCAATACCTGGATTATGTCAATGGGTAATTCGCTGAAGTAATGCCCATCTGTCAGCTCAGGAGTCACTCCTTTCATCCACTTCTCCTCCTCGGTCTGCAGAGCCTTCAAAGTCCATTTGCTGATCTGACTCTGCAGAAAAAAAGCAATTCAGTTTTCCGGCCACCCTGAGGAGCCCCCGTTTCACAAAAAAAAAGAGGAAACTCGTTCATTAAAAGTTTCCTACTTAAAACGTTAAAATTTAAACGCATCTCTGAGCCACTTTTCATGACATTAGGCCCGTATCAATGATTAAGCAGCACGTGAAAGGATTTAAAGTGTTTCAGAAACAAATGGGACAATACAGAACACTTTGTCAGCAGGGGGTGTGAACGTCATCTCTTTGAAAGAAGAAAGACAGGGGGCTGATTCTTGTCAGAGCACTGAAATGAAGTGCCGGTTACTAAGCTGTGACACATTGTCGACCACGAAATTGTCATAATTCAGATGTCAGGCCATGAACGATATTGCAACAAAAGAAAAGCAGTGATCTTTGGATTTCTAATAATGCACTGTTAACAATGGTCTAATTCACAAAATGTAATCATTGTAATAATTTTCAATGATTGTGTATTATTTCTAATATTGATTTCACAGTTTAACTGTATGTTATTTTTCCTGTCCTTAATTTGTGACATTGTTTATGTTGTTACAGTTTTTCTTTCTGGGAAAGATGAGCCTGCCTGCTGGAGAGGAGCGACACAGATGCTGACAAATCTGGTTCAACCTTTTACAATTCCATCGCCTTTTCCAAATCTCATTTTAAATGGCAAAAGAAAGGGTATTTCAGCAAAAAATATGAATTTTTATAAATAATGGGAGTGAACTGTACTCAGAAAAATTAGATTTTCGCTCACCAGAAGTTGACCTACCTGTTTGTAAGCAAAATACTGCTCTTCCAGTTGTGTTAATGTCTCCTTAGGAAGAAGAGCTTCCAGGTTCTCAGTGTTGATATCAGCCTGGAGCTCTTTGTTCTTGAGCACATTGCTGAAAGAATCACAGACACATCCTGTATTTACTGTACTGGATGGTGTTTTTACGAAAAGACTGAAAACCGATTAAATACTGCTTTAAAAAGAAACGCAACAACACCTATGACAAGTTCATGGCAAATCACAGCACCAAAGAAGTCACTCTGAGGATTTCCCAAGTCTAGCATTTTAAGCAGAATAAAACTACAGTAGATACTCAAACTAAATACTAAATACTTGAACTTCTAAAACCTAAATAATCTACATAAAAAGCTTAATAACAAGTCTCTACCACTTTAAAACAAACAGAAAAGCCCAGCAGCAGCCACGGATTCAAAGAAAGACGGGACTTCACCACTCAGACTGAGTTTTGTTCTGGATGACATGAAGTATTACCAACCATCGACAACAATCTCTGCCTGTCTGGTATTGCAAGGAGAAAAACGTGCAGAAACATTTGATTAAGTAGCAAATCAGCTTTTGTGATTGCTGTAATTGACATACATACATACATGTGCATGTCGTAGAGCTGTGAACTCTTTAATGTGCAGTTCTAGCATGCACAGCCCTGAGGAGCCCGTGTTGCAATTCTGTAGAACTTACTTTGAATAATAATACTGTATTAATGGCGCTTACTTTGGATAATAATACTGGATCCATGGCACTTACTTTAATAAGTAATAACAGTAGATCCACGGCACTAACTTTGAACAATAACATTGGATCCATGGAGCTTACTTTGGATAATAATACTGGATCCATGGCTCTTACTTTGGATAATAATACTGGATCCATGGCACTTACTTGGGATAATAATACTGGATCCATGGCACTTACTTGGGATAATAATACTGGATCCATGGCACTTACTTGGGATAGTAATTGTGGATCCAGCACAGGAGGTAGCTGCAGTCCTCGTGGTCCAGCGTGAACTCCGTCAGGTTCCTCATCTGGATGGAGAAGGCTGCATGGTATAACCTTGCGTAAGTGTTGCAGATGTCGAACTCCTGGGGGTAGCAGCCCTTCACGCGACGCGCCACCGTCAGCAGGTCGTCCTTCAGGCGCTTGCCCAGCCTGAAGACCTCCTTCTTCACAGAGGAGGACAGGTTAGCCGCCCCGTTCACCTCCTCCGTACTGTCCATCCGGCTCTCCACTATCTGCCACAGCTGGCGGTCGTGCGTGCTGCGGCACCGCAGCGGCCTCCAGCTCGGCGCCTCTCTCTGACTCTCCTCCTTCCACCGCCTGTCCTGCTCCTCCTGGTGCGCGATGGCCTCGACCGCCGACCTCAGCCTCTCGAGCTCCCCGTCCCCGAGGCTGAGCGACGCCATCACCACCTCCCACATCTGAAGGCGCAGCCTGTCGTAGTCCTGCCCCAGCCTCTCCCTCGCCGCCTCGTCCCCCTGGCCGCACAGCTGCTCCTCCCGGGCCACCAGCTGCAGGCCGGCTTCCGCCAACCGCGACTGCGCGAGGTTCTCCTCGAAGCTCAACACGGGCGCTGAGGAGACACGAGAGGAACGAGTTTGAGGAAGACCTCGCAGGCAAGGACAGGAGAGATGGGAGGGAGAGAGAGAGAGATGGGGAAGAGATGACAGAGAGATAGATGGGGGAGGGAGAAAGAGGGATGGGAGAGATGAGGGAGAGGTAGATGGGGAGAGAGAGAAAGAGGGATGGGAGAGATGAGGGAGAGAGATGGGGGAGAGATGGGGGAGAGAGATGGGGGAGAGATGAGAGAGAGAGAAAGAGGGATGGGAGAGATGAGGGAGAGAGATGGGGAGAGAGAGAAAGAGGGATGGGGATGGGAGAGATGAGGGAGAGAGATGGGGGAGAGAGAGATGGGCGTATCAGTGTACCTGGAGGGAGATCTGGCTCCACCACTGGCTCATTTTTATTATTCTTGTTCTTGCGGAAGTGGAAAGGCATCTTGATGTGGGTTTTGTTCTTCACACCACCATTGGAGTGTGTTCCCAGACCTCTCATTTCTTTCTTACCTGAACAAAAACAACACATCAACATTACGTAATTCATACAAGACACACATGCAGCTTACAGGATATATTTTCTTAACACGGCAGAAATACGGTCATCCACCTTTGTGTGGTAAGCACAATCTGAAAACAGCATTGTCAACATGTGCGTCAATTTCACATACAATAGAGTATGCTATACCTCAGTCACACTGTTAAATGATTTAGCTAACTATGCAGATAGTGTATGTAACACAAAACTTTTTCTTTGAACCACAAGGTTCCAAATCCAGTCATTCAGAGCTTCGTACAGTAATTCTTCTATTTAATAATAAAAGTTAAGATTTATGGTTTGTTACATGTAAATGTTCAAACACTAATAAACGCATATTAAGTACTTCAAAACTAAAGCAATCCCACAAATATTAACACACCGATAGCTAGAATGTAACGGTTTTGTACAGATGTTTGCAAATTACTCAAATAGCTCCTTCTGTGCTCTGTCAGCGACAGGATAAAAAAACAACAAATGCGCTCAAACTACTACTGTATATAAACAGCACATGCACTGGCAGGGAACATCCCTGTTCAACAACAACCACATCGAGAAACGGACATGAAAAACCTCCGAAGGATGAGAGAAATGTTATAACGTCTTCTGCACAAGAAAGTCACATACTGTAGTATTCACAGTCACAAATACGATCTTCTTCATCACCGAGTGGCATTAAAAGACTTCATAAAACGGGAACATTATCTATATATATACTTAATATAGCTACTAAGCTTCAGTTCTGGCTAGTTCACGACATGTTATTTAGTGAGGCTGATTTACTATTTCGAAAGATTTAAGGTTTAATTGCTGCCCTTTGCTTTGCAAACCGTCTTCTGCCATACAAATACGATACGAAGAGCTCGACTCACACTAAAGAAAAGTCCGTCCCAGCAGACGTCCTGCTCAAATTGCTGTGGCTCAGATGTCTGTGCATCTTATATTTTTAAGAGCTGTTCTGGAGCGCGTGTCGAAATCGGTGACGTCAGCAGCAGACTGTGGGATTTTCCCGACAGAGCGGCACAGCCGCACTGCTAGCGTTGAAGTGAAGAAATACTTTTGTTTTAGGCAATGTCGGTCATTTCAAGACAGTCTGGTATTATTTTGTTTCGTATGAATATTATGTATGTATTGTAATTGTACTCTGTATTGTAATTAAAAAAAGGAAGGAAAAAAAAAGATACCTCCCCGGGTATTGTCCGATACCGTTTTCCTACGGGAGCGCCCAGACTCCAGAGGAAGTTTTTCACTGCCTGAGCAATGTAGTGAATTACTGATTGTCAGCGGGAGATCGTTCAATTGTCCCCCCCTGATATGCGCTAGATGTGTGTCCTAATCAGAAGGGAAGTAATGTTTAATCTCTTAATAAACAGCCTGTTACTAATCTTGATTTTTGAAGGCGTACTGCGCATGCGCTGCAGGTTCTGTTGCACGGAAAAATGAAGATTTGTACCCAGTTGAGCGAGGCATGAATATATTATTGAAGTGAAAAGGTGACTACGACGCCGCCAAGTTAAGAAGAAGGCTAAAATGTGATGTTTTGGGAACAGCAAACCTTGGTGAGCTCCCGGACTAATGTTTGCATTGATCTGGACAAGTGTTTGTACTTTGTTATACATTCGCACGATGATGGTTGAATGACCTGGATAGTGTGTTTGTTTTGGTTGGTGTGAGGGCAGTTCAGAGACCCTGGGATTGTATCTAGCTCAAGTTCTGAATTTATTATTAGGCATTTGTTATTTTCCCTTGACAACATCTAATTTAAATAAAGCCCCACGGCATCTTCGTGACAGCCCTTTGCTTGGTTATTCATGTCTCTTTCCAGTGTTAGTTTACAGTATTCATTAGAATGACTTGGAGGTGCCTGTCTGTGGTAGACAGTATCCCTGATGGTCACAACATTCTTACAATAACAGTGGACAACCCAGGGTGTTTCGGGTTGATTAAAAGAAACGACATCATGCTGACAGACCTTCAATGACTTTAAAACGAGGTGTCGTGATGTTCTCTGCTTTTGCTTTTCTTGCAGCCATGCTGCAGTGGAAACTGAGGCTGTTCAGGAAGAAAATACAGCAATTGCAGATAGGAGTTGTCCGAAAATCTCTCAGATTTAACCCAAAGCTCAGTGGGTGAAGTCCGGGTTTAGTTCTGAGTGGAAACCTGAGGTAATTGATGGGTAGCATAGCTTTGAAAGAGATTGATACTCGCATATTAGCACAGGGTTTGCTTTACTGTCCTAAAAAAACAGCAATGACTAAGGGATTTCATTTACAAATATGCACAAAAAAAGCACAAATCACAGCAATTCAGCATTCGGCCCATGGAGGGCAGCGTAGCTGAGCAACATTATGGTTCAACGCAGTGTTAAGTGTTAACTCTAAAGGAGCAGACTATAGGTTTCCTGGTAACCTTTAAAAAAAGATAAATAAAACAGTGCAAATAAAAAGGAAAAAAATGACTATGAAGTGGCATTGCATTGCAGGGTCTATCAAACTAAAAAACCAGACAGGGTAGGAATGTAATCACATAAACTGCATCATTACCTGGTGCACATTGTGGCCAAGAGCAGATATCAATAACAATCACCTTGTATTTTTACGAATATACTATCTAGCATGGAAGGACAAATATATAGATTCTTTTGAAAACGCTAAAATAACATGGCCCTGAATTGTATTTGATAGCTAGTTAAATACTTCAATTTCACTGCAGTTCATATGTTTTCCTTGTCTTCCATGAATTATAGAGCACACAGGCTATTTAATTTTGGGCACGCTCCATTACAAATGACATACACCCGAAACAGTCAAACCTCCCTCAAGACGGCATTATCGGCAGTACATGGACCTCAATATAAATCTAACTCTTTTCATTTAAATGAATTCAATCATTTTTCTGCCTTCTCCTGCAACATACCATCGGTAAAAACTGAACAGATGGCTCTCAGATTGCTTTTTTACCTTACCTCTGCACCGGAAGAAACAGTTGAAGAAGCTTGTGTAGTTTGTGTTTTCCACAGGTTTCACGATGAAGGGATGTGTGGTCAGTGGCATGTTGGAGTCCTGCGATGTCTCCATGGCTGTGCTGTTCTCTGCTCTGGTCCAGGCATGAGTGCGTTGCTTAGCTGCATATTATATCACGTGATCTGAAAGGATGCACACAGACATCCTGTAAGGGAAGTTTCCCTCTTTCAATTCCCCAGTTTCATCATTGTCATCTCACTCCTTGCCTTTAGATCAATAATCTGTTGCTATTTCGCCAATCTCCTCCCTTTCCTCTCTTGTGTGAAAGGATCTGAATTTGTTCACTCTGTGCTTCCCCGCCAGCTCTAATGTTTTGCACTGAACTGTCTCATCTCAGTCACTGGAAGGTCAGGTCAATACGAAATGAGGCTGAACTGAAGTCTTTTCTGTACTCTGAAGGTTGTGGTTGAAACCGATCAAGCGTATTAACTCCCAGCCAGATTATATCTAATTTAACTAACCTTTTTTGGCAGACTCTCTCGCCCTCTCCGGTCTGCTTAATAATTCAAAACTTGCACTGCAAATATAATTGGACCACAATGAATGTTGTTGAAAAGCATGTGTCCTTGTGTTAAAATGGATAAAGAAGTTTACATGAATCCATGTAGTACTCTGCTGCTGCTGGACGTACAGATAAATTGACCATTCTAAAAAAGTATTCAAATATATAGGAATACAGTGGGACATGGCTGTAAATTCATCCCAGTTGTCCCTCTTTTCCTCAGCTTAGTTAAAAATGTTTTTGACTGCCCCAGTGTGTAAAATAGTGAGAGATAAACATATCAAGCTCCTCATCAAGAATAAGTGATTTCAGACTAGATGCTTCTTTCTCTTTCTGTTCTTGCTGTGTGGGAGATATTGCGTTGGCTCTGGTTTGTTTGGACTCTGGCAGTCCTGTGAGCCAGGAGAGAGTATGGGCATGTCTTTACAGAACTAATTCATACCTGAGTTAGGCTGGTCTATAGGCAAAGCTGAACAGGACAGAACGTTTCGGTTGCAGTGGTACAGTCTCAGCAGCAGTACTGGCCTTGTCAACTCTCAGACCAAGAATCCCACTCATGTCGGCAATGATCCACCCTGTTTTTTTCTTCATCCTTTTTTAAACTTCACCTACAGTAATATACAGTAGGTTCAGCTTGCAAAACAGGAAAATGATTTTGCTGACTCTTACTGCAAAATGTAGAGTGCAAATGTCGGTTTAAAGTGAAATGAGAGGTATCCCCGAGACAGAGATTTCGTGATGAAGACGTAAAGCATAGCGAACAAAATATCACAGATGCAAAAACATAAGCAGTTCCTGATTTGTGATCTTGACTCTAGAACTTGTGTAGTTATACAGTTTTCAGAGACTTCTAAACACTGCTATTCTTTTAATATTATACAGTACATTAATCAAATGACTGTGGCTTTTTGCATGCTAATCGCTAATGCCCCTATACTCTAGAACTTTTTTCCAAAAGAAATTCAGGAGTGGTTTCTCAGGAGCTTTTGAAAACCTGCTTTAAAACGTGTTTAAAATGACCTTGTCAAAAAGTACTTATGAGTTGATTTTACAATTTATTTGTCATCTTGTTATGAAATGTACTTTGAAAATGTTATAGAAATAATAGAATCATTAGATACTAGAATAATAATGTAAAGTAACAGAAATAAAAATTTTATTAAGCTAGTTCATGCTCAAGTACTAATACAAGATAGGCAGAAGCAGGGACACTTAGCAAACAGAAGCACTATATTTTACAGGGACTAATATTTTTAAAAACTATTTTCCTACAGGAAGTGTCAAGTCTCTATTTTTTCACAGTCATAAGATATTCAATTCAAATTCTTAGGAGAGCCTTGTTTCTATGCAGTGCGAGCTCTTTTATCCTAGAATAAGAACTGTTTCCCCGTTCAGCTCCACTTTTTAATAAAGGAAAAGAATGCATACATGACACGTTTAGTAATAAAATATTTTGAGTTATATTCATGAAATGGTTAACCAGGAACATGTTTTTATATTGCTGGCGGGGTGTCTGTCATAGCTGCTCAGGTGGAACCCTTCTGTTAATATCTTACATCATTTTCATTAAGCTTGTTATTTCTTCTGTGAGGAAAAAAATGAGAAAAAATGAACCTGGAACTGATATTTAAATTATATTTGGTAAAGGAGAACAATGGGGACTGAAGAGCTTTGCTTCCAGTTTAGAGGTGTGAGATAGCCAAGCTCTGTGTCAGGGGGTTATGCAATGCTGCTTATTGTAACTCGCTTGGAAAGCTTCTCACCTAGTGAGCAAAAGAACGACTTCCTTTCCCAATTATCCTGCCAGGCCTTTCTTGGCGTTTGTGTTTATTGTACGAATCATCGCGACAACGTGGACTGAAGCGGCGTGCCACGGAAATGCTTCAGACACGCCGCACACTTTCCGTCCTTATGGGAAATTAAACAACAAAAAGCGAGAAGGAAAGAGGTGAATAAAGCAGCCATATCACCCTGCAACTCACAACTGGCAGCCCACTGGAGCTCAGCAGGTGTGAGCCTGGTCAGTACCTGGATGGGAGACCTCCTGGGAAAAACTAAGGTTGCTGCTGGAAGAGGCATTAGTGGGGCCAGCAGGGGGTGCTCACCCTGCAGTCTGTGTGGGTCCTAATGCCCCAGTGTAGTGACGGGGACACTATACTGTAAACAGGCGCCGTCCTTCGGATGAGACGTAAAAAACCGAGGTCCTTACTCTCTGTGGTCATTAACAATCCCAGGGCGTTTCTCGTAAAGAGTAGGGGTGTAACCCCGGCGTCCTGGCCAAATTTCCCATTGGCCCTTACCAATCATGGCCTCCTAATAATCCCCATCTATCAATTGGCTTCATTACTCTGCTCTCCTCCCCACTGATAGCTGATGTGTGGTGAGCGTTCTGGCGCACTATGGCTGCCGTCGTATCATCCAGGTGGGGCTGCACATTGGTGGTGGTGGAGGGGAGTCCCCATTACCTGTAAAGCGCTTTGAGTGGAGTGTCCAGAAAAGCGCTATATAAGTGTAAGCAATTATTATTAATTATTATTATAAAGGAGAAAATGCAGAACATGCCGACATATTAGGAGAATTTAAAAAATATTTTTCCCTAGGTATGCTCAAGAAACATTGCTAGTGTTACAAAGCGAAAGCAGAACGAGGCACTACCGTAAAGTTGCCGGCAGTGCTGCAGTGGTTCCAGCAACACTGTACTGCCCCTGTACAGTCCCAACATGGTCAGAGAGAATGAAGAAAGCCCCTGGATTGAAAAGAGCTCAAAGCTCCGCAGATCGGACGTTACGAAAGTGCAGTTTCCCAATTTTGGTTTGAATTAAATTTTCTCTGTTTGCGGAATTTTGCACAGTTTTGATTACTTGATTACATGTTATTTATGTTATGTTATTACATGTTACTGTTATTGCTATTGTGTAACTGTCTATTGTCTTATCTTCTGTCCTATTTATATACTGCACCTGAGTGACTAATGAGAAACACTTTTCATTATACTATGCACCTGTGTAAGTTTAATGACAATAATTCACAAACAATATGTATCTTTAAGAGTCTGAAGCTCTTGTTTGGTTTACCAACCAAGAGCATGTTGCATGCTGTGGGGTGCCAAAGGGTTAGATGTGACCCAGGCCCTGAGAAACAGGGACAGTACCTAGTCCGGCAGTGCTGGCTACTCTCTGTGTGACACTTTGCACAAGGTGGTCAAGCACAGCAGGAAGAGGTCTCCACGTAGTAATTTCAGGAGAGCAAGACTTCGGTTTCTCGTCAAGCCACCTTCAGAGGTTTTGGTTTCTCATCAGACTCTCTGACATACAGCGTGAGTCAGGTGCGCCTAGTTCCCTTTACATTATATGACAAAACAAACTCTATTTTGGTTTGTCATTAGTTTAGTTACAGACACAGTTCAACACACTCCCAAAACAAGATCAGAGCAGGAAAAAAAAAAGCCAATATCCCCCCCTTATCCACATACACATTGCTATAATCTAATCACGAATGAAGAAGATTGACAATTCTAGTTGTCTACAAAATCAGTTTATTCAGCTCTTCTATTATTATTAGTAAAAAGCAAAACCACAATAAGGAATGCACTCTGGATTTTTCCTTGTTTTTGATTGTTTTATGTTATCAATCAGAAAATACATAATTTATTCTCTTTACCAGTGTAAAAACCACAGTCTCATGTATAGTGTGCATAACTTGCAGCTAGATTGTCAACATGACTGGAAAGGGGAGACTGATGGATGGAGGGAAAATCCAGGTGGCATGGTTGTGTGGCCTGGGAATTCCTGCTGGAATGAGCCATTTCAATTTCCAGCTCTGCCAGGAAACCTGGGGAGAGAGTCACTGTCAGGTACAGAGGGCTTCACGGTGTGTGCGTGCTATGCTTAGGTCTAAATAAGATCAGGTAGAAATGATAATACAAAAAAACAAAAACAAAACCCAGTGAAATATGTCAATTATTCAAACGCCTCCCTAGGTGGTAACAACAACGCAGTGAATCACCCAGGTCCCGCTACCACATCTCTATCTGGGAATGTTTTCGGAGCAGCAGGATAAGGAATAAAATGTAATTTTTTTTTCTGTTCCTAGAACAGCTACAAGAACAGTGATAGGAAATTGCTTGTAGAAAACATTAGTGTGGCTGGCTTTCCTTGGCAGAAAGATCGTTCCTCGGTTCACTGCTAATGGAAAGCTAGGCTCGGGTGTCTTTTGCAAAGCATCTCAGAAAAATCTCATGTGTATTTGATTTGTGATGTTCAAATAAAACAACATAACAATTGTGTTTCACACACGATAAACAAAGATCTAAGAGTCTATATATTTTGTTCTTCATCTTAGGTGATCTGTATTTATGCTAATTAATAACACATTAATAAACATATGAAGAGTTCTCTTTATCCTGCATCATTTTTGCAATCTGGTGTTATTCTGAGTTCAAGTGGCCAGGCACACAAAATGCTGCTGCTCAGGTGTGATTTCTGACAGTGGCAGGAATCAGCAGTAGATGGGTGAGTCAACCATGTTTTCCTGAAAGCATGTGATTTTTAAAAATGTTTTTCCAATTGCATCCTTCGCTCCTTGATTGTGTAGGAGCCAGAACCTCCTTCACACTCTCCTTGCTACCAGCAGCCATGTTTTTTTCACCAAGGGAGACCCAGAGAGAAAAGTTGTGGGAGCTGATTCACTCTCAAGTGGGGACAGGGCTGAGAGCTTCACAGTTCCTTCTTTTTTGGTCTTGTCTGTTTGTTTTATGTGTTTTGTCAAGCCACTGCCTAAGATCACAAGGCAGAGTGGTGGCTCCTGTGTCAATCTTTTCCACTGCAGGTCTCCAGACACAGTACAGGGCCAGTCCCTACATGTACTGTATGGGCTCTGACCAAAGTCTGGGTACTCCCCCAAAATAAAACATTTAGATTTAGGTGTCTCGAAGGGATACAAGGCACCCCCGGATTGGGGTACCCCATTCTCTGTGATCACTCCAGGGGTAGTAAATTCTGTGGATCTAAAAAGATTACAATTATAGCAACAGAGGGACAATGAAACAATGAAATGTGTATACAGTATTTAAATAAAGTTGTATTCAACCTGTATTGTTTTACTCGAAAAGCTTTTAAGACTTAGAAAATTGGGGGATTCATGATTGATTCCTGTTGTTGCACTGTTTTTCTTTCGAACGTTGAATTAAAAAAAAACTGTTTAAACCATACTTCTGGCATTAATGGGAAATGCACTCCAGGCTAAGCATCACACAGTGCCAACCAGTGTGCAGTAAATTAGCTAAAGTAGCTAAAGGATGCACATCACAGGCACTCCAATTTTTACACTGAATGCAACAAAGGAAGAGTCACTATTTTCCATGCAAGGATCTGGGAGTTCATCAAAGTTCATCAAATAAATTTGAGCCATGAATAACAAAGCCCTAAAATAAACTCGAAGCATTTAACTCCAAGGAACTTAGTGGTTCTTTCATCACATATCACCATTGGGTCATCGGAGAAATCAGGATGTGATGCAGTATGGGGTCTGTAGGCCCAGCACTTCATCCAAGAGGACACAGGCTGAGAGGACAGAGTTCTGCTGCCCCGCGGAGCAGATGTCAGTCTCTCACGGGACAATGGGGAGAGAGACAATATCAAATAAGCAATGCAACCCAGCCACCTGGTGAAGGAACACGGGGGCAACTGGCCAATACCCTTGAGAACATGCAGGCTCTGTACATACAGATGTCCGAGTTCCAGAATCAAACCCAGTACCCTGGGACGAGCCATAGCTGAATATGCATATTCTTTCATTCCCACCGTCCACAAAATCCGAAACGACACATAACTCAGCAGGGGCTATGGATGCGGTCAGCGTAAATCAAATACATGTGTTCTGACAGTTCTGAAGATCTGTGTCCGCAGTCAATGCAACTGATGAATTGCATCATGATTTGTTCCATTTTTGCCCTGAGGAGTTGCCAAACAGTGGAAAATTATATGTGAAATATTGTATATTACCAACAGTCCCGGTACTTGCAAAAGACAGAAAAAAATGAAAGTAGAAAGACTGATACCATTAAATTAATCTAAACAACAAAGGGAAATAAAACTACTCACTTCTCCCTTCAAATGAGCAGCTTTTAAATGCTTGTTTCACTAAGTCCATTCACTCCTCCCAAAAAAGAGGAAGAATGACCACAACTGATTTTCCCTGCTTGTGAACTAATTTTACACACTTTCAAGTCTGAATTTGCCCCACTCATCGCTAGTGCACGGGGTAGCTCAGTGATAGTGATCGCTTGCTTCTGGGCCAAAACATCTGCATGTTACTGGAAAAAGAAAGTCCCAGTTAAAGATGTTGTGTAGGGGGTCAGTTTAGACACCTGCAGGGAGGAGAGCCCTACCCCCACGCTGTCCGACTCCTAGATATGAGGAGAAAGCAGGATTCTGGGAAGGGTCTTAATCTTTAATCGCACAGCCTGAATCCCCTGCATTTGTTCAGGAGTCAGGACTTTGTCTTGCATCAGAATTGCTGAGCGTATTAAATCTTTACTAACTATGCTAGCCCATTACATAAAACAGTCAAATAGGGAAATAGACATGAATATCTTAAAGTAACTGAAGAACATGTCAACAGCATGTGCTAGCTACATTTGAGCATCTGGAAATAAACGAGATCCGGTATCTTGTCACAGGTTTTTTTTAGAAACAGTACTAACCGATGTGGTTCACTGACTACTGATTCTCTTCACAGTATATTCTTTCATCTGGTGGAGTGCTGGCACTGTGGCTGAGGATGTGAGCCTGTGGCTGGAAGGTTGCTGGTTCAAATCCCATGGCCAGCAGAGGACTCCTACTCTGTTTGGCCCCTGAGCAAGGCCCTTAATCCCCCCTGCTTCAGGGGTGCTGTATAAATGGCTGACCCTGCACTCTGACCCCCAGCTTCTCTCTCCCCGCCTGTGTGTCTCACAGAGAGCAAGATGGGGTATGCAAGAAGACAAATACCTAATGCAAAAAATTGTATATGGCCAATAAAGTGATCTTATCTTGTCCCAGAGTAAATCCAGAAGAACAACACATTTCGCTATAAGCCTGTTGCAGATAATAATGACACATAAACAGCTATTTGGTCATTCTGTTCTGAAACATCGGCACTCAGTAAACGGCGATGAGATTTTCCAGACCAAAACCATGCTAATTTGCAGATGCTGACACACTTTTACTTTTGAGAGGAAAAAATAATTTACTATATCAATAAATCATTTTTCTCCCTTTAAACCTGTGTGACAGTCTGCTATTTAGACTTCCAGTGAAGATTAAGTAAAGTGAAAACTTGGCAACGTCTTAGAAAAGGTTCCTATCAAGTGTTTATTAATTGAATGAACACATTGCTAACATTAAAGGTTCTCTATTAACAAAACAGACTCCCATGAATGGATAACGATCATGATACATTCCGTACCGACAGCTTATTAGTGACTTTATTGCCGATGTGTAACACAGCCTTAAACTGAGACTGAAAAGAAAGTGTTGCAGGATAACAGCCCTCTGGTTTAGAGTACCTTTGTATTTTCAGATTCCGGTTAACCAGACAGAGGAGCTCGGTGTTCTGACTCATTAGGAATTCACCACACAGCCAGCGTCGCTGTCCTTTCTTTTCCCCAAATAAAGAGCAGTGCTTTGTGATGCAACAGACTGTTTCCGTCGCACAATTTAGCCTGGAAATGATTTGCTGCATCTTCTACAGGGACAAGGATAGCAACTCATTACAGTAGCACTACAATTAGAGCTCGTTAGGGAGGGGGTGGCACAAGGGGGGTTAATACAGGGGACTAAGGTGTGGTCCCGGAGAACCCAGTCCTGTTTTTAAAGATTGGCAACACCTGTAAGCCATTGATGAATCAAGCAAGAGCTATGGTAAATCAAGAGAAGTCTGAACTGTGAGGGCTGAGGACTACTTGGAATTTAACCCTAAATGTTCCATAAATGACTTAATTGAACAAAATATCAGTTTAATTAATCACAATGGAATTGTTCCACATCTTCAGAAATTGGTGACTTTTTTAAAATTCCCTACAAAACCTACTGGATTGGGGCTCTCTAGTACCAGGGTTGGATATCCTGGGTTTTAGGGAATATCATTCACTTTTTCTTTTCCCCTGCAACATACTGTACTTTAAGTTTTTATATATATTTTTTTTTCTCAGATCTGAAAAAGAAACAGAAACCAAACCAGGCCTGAGCTGACCTTATCTAACAGGCAGACAAGTATAGTAGAGCGGAGGCCAGCATTTTACGCTGGGCACGTTGATCTGGCTGAAGAACTGGCGGTTTCTCGTCCCCCTGCTGCCCGTAGTGTGCTTCAGCTCTTCCAGGCGCTGCAGAATGGCCTGCCTCTCCTGCCCTCCCGTCAGCCCCCGGAAGAAAAGAATGGCAGAGACGTGTTTCCTGCTAAAAAACCCCAAGACAGAATAGAATCACAGGACGTGCAGATGTTCTGAGGTAGACGCTAGCGTAGTTGCTGGATCAGCGATGCATCTGTACAAGGGAAAATGCGCCACGGACAGACCGTGTGCACAATATTGTGTGTTTGTACGTTTCAGCTTCACACACAGCACTGTCCATTTTACACACTGTAGTTGCACCTGCTGACCACGTGCTCTGGGCCGCCTGTATCTAGTTGGGTACTCTTTTTTCGTTTTCTGAAAATGACCTAAATTTCCAGACGAGCGTATCGGACACTTTTATTTTTGATTCCATTTAAAGAAAAACGACCCCATCAGGGACAGGAAACGTAATCGGCTACAGGCTGATCCACAAAGATTCCCCTAAATGTATTTCTTTTCAGCTTTACCAGGCCACGCTGCCGATTTCCCCATCGGGAATCCCGTTTTGAAACTGACGGGCTCTGTATCTTGCAGTGATAAAAGACCTCCTGGGAACACGACAACTGTTCTGCGATGACCTGATAGTACAGTTCTGTCATTTACTCAGTAAATACTGCAATCATCAGGATGTTTTGACTGCCTTGCCTAGGAAATTGTGTTATTAGTTGTTTCCTATTGACATTATAAATAATTTAGTTTTGTTATTACCTGTATGTAATAATCACTTGGGAGTAGTGCTATTGTCTCAGTTTTATTCCACAATTCAGTGCTCATCTTCTTCATTTCACAAAAAGCAAGATTTCCTATCAGATCAGTCCTCAGATTTAACAAGCCAGTACTTCTTCATGGGCACCTGTGTTTAATGTATGATTTAGGCTGAGTTTGTAAATACACATGACACATACGTGTCTGTATTTATGCAGTAGACTTCCCTCCAGGTCTGTGTAAAATTAAATTTTTGAGATCTGTTAAGCCAAAACTAGTCTCTACTGTATGTGATGGGAGTTGAATTCACAGGTTTAAGTATTGAGGTTTGTTTTGTGTGGTCAATCTGATTTGCCTCTGTACATAACTGACCAGGGATAGGATAAGACTGTATAAGAAACAATAGTGATATTCTTAGATTACTAACACAAGCTCAGCTCCCAGCTCTGAAGGAGAAATTGTAGCTAGTCTTTATGAACCCTTTGGTTTTGGAGTTGTGATGTGCTGCACAGATCTACCCTTTAAAGTGCTGCGTTCTGCCCCCTTGCAGGTTTTCTTTGACTTCCACCTCCTTGGCTACAAAAGCCTCACTGGAGAATTTTAACTAGCATTCCAACAATTACTTCATCTATCCATATTCTTCAACGTGGGTAAGAAACGGAAATCGTTCCACAGTTTGCAAGGAATTTCTCCGGGAAAATCCAGAATGATGTCATCCCGCTCCCCCACCTTCCTCCTGTCCTGATGCGTTGCAGGAACAGCGAAGCCCCTGCTGGCAGAGGGCCCTGAGCTCTGCTGCAGAGTTTGCGATTTCTGAGCAGCACACACACTACTGCAGAAGAGCCGTCAGAAAAAATGAGGCCGTGGTGTTAACTTCCATTTTCCACTGGAATGTCTGCCCTCCTATTCTGGGGAATAATGATGGTTTTGTTTTTGTGTCTACTTGTACCACACAATTCGAAATGCATTGAGTTTCCATACAGCTCTTCTCGTGAAAGCTTAAGGCTGCTGGGGAAAAAAAAATAACCCTGTGTTTGCAGATATGAATCACTCTACACTGTGAGCACCTGAGCTAAGTGAACAGTGAACAGAGCTGGGCTGTTTCTGATCAGGCAGCTTCTGCCTGCTGAAAGAGGCTGGGGAGACACAGCATTTCTTATTTCTGCATAACAGATTCTTGTGCCCCTGTGCTCTTTTGGATTACAAACCCTTCTTCTGTTTTTTAAATTAGAATGGAAATTTATAGATATATAAAAAATACACGAAACTTTAACTGGTAAGCACATTTGCACGGTTCGCTTTCAGCCAAGGATTTCTGATTTCAAAATGCTTGGGGTGTAGAAAGCACTTAAAAACCCAGAAGCTCATTTTAAAACAAATCTAGAGAATCTGGGATCTAGTGTCCAAGTGTACAACTGTCAGGTGAGGACATCCAAGCTAAAATAGAAACTATTGGAAACAGGCTGTACTAAGCAAGAAAGCAGAACCTGTCTCTTCTTGTTGTAGGCTTCCATTTATATTGTTGCTTAAAACAATAGTTGTAAGCCCAAACTAGTTTATTTCCTAGTGAATTGAGTATCTTTGACAGGCATTTTCACAGTGGATTTTAGCCTATGTCTGTTCGTTAAACTTGCTGGCTGTAGTGTCCTACACCTTGAACTATCCTACATGACCCACACAAAGCCTTGTGCAAGACCCTTTTATATAAATTCAGAATTGCTGATTATTTCTGATCTATCCTTCTGATGTGGAACTGCCAGCTGTGCGTTTCCTTCTGTTTTGGATCATGTCTACAAAGCTCTCAGCTCTTTGACTCAGTGGGTTGGGCTGGCCAGCATACCTGACGTCAGGATAGTCTGTGACCAGCAGTTCCAAGCGGTCCTTGATGTCACTCTTATTCTTCATCCCAATGATGTCACAAAGGTGTTGGCCCAGTGGGCGGAGCCAATCACAAGTCGTTCCCTGGGGAGACAAGCATTGTGACCCTGATTGCTACAATATATTCAGATTTGAAAAGCAAGTTTAGATTTGGGATTTTATCCGCAACTACAGTCCTTTCAGCTTAGAGCACCAATGAAAGTCTGTCTGCCTGGATGAATTTTATTATTTAACAGAGTACTTCAGAAAACAATAAAATAAAAAATGGTGAAAAGAGGAAATCATAGTGAAATTTATCCTTCTGTGCATTGGTATAGCAGAAGGCTGCAAACCTCCGGTAGTTTCTCTGTATTTTTGCTATTAAACATAAAAATTATTTGGGAAGTCTTACGTATAAAAGAAGTTAGGAAACGATACAAATGGGATGCCATTTGGCACATTCTGCTCTTGATTGCTAGTAGCTAGTGACTGCCAGTGAAGGAATATGTACAGGAAGCTACATATTATTTTAACAATGAGAAATGCTAATAAAAGGAAAGGCGCATAACTTCTCCACTTTAAAAGAACAAAAATAAACTAAACAAATCAGCATTCAGCACTAGTACATACTGTAGGAGTTACAAAAAATAAAACCAAATCTGACCTATACCAGCATTTATTTCAGTATTCTCCATCCTTGTTATATTTTAAGGCTGTAATACATTATTTCCAGTAACTTATGCAATGCAAGGGATTCTACAGGGCTTCTAGTTCCTCAATTACAGATTGTGAAAATTGTTTTTGTGCATTGTAATCACAATCCAGAATAGACTCTCCTACTCTCTAGGAGGTACCAGATCCCCAGTAGAAAGCCTAAGATAGCCTTTACTTCTTTTATACCGAAAAGCATTACATTGTTGAATAATGAAAAATTGTTTGCAGGTAGGGAACTAATTATTAGTATGATTGTTTTTCCACTTTTTATAAGCTAGCCTGTTTTTTAACCTTATGGTGCTGGAAGACGTTTGATTCAGTGATGTGTTTGAAATTGTATTGTGTATTGTGCATTGCATTATTGTTGGATATGTTATATGTTTATGATCTTGTGATGTGCAATAAAGATTAACTCAGTTCATTTGCGGAAACTTTAGCCCAGAGTGCCCTGCGAGTCATGTGAGACACTACAGTCTGTGAACAGTGTGGTAGGAAAGTTATCCTGTGCTGAAGGAGAAGTTAATTTCTGATGAGTGGTTAAGCAAAACATTCCCTGCATTGCTACACAAAGGCCCAAACAATGTAACAGCAGTGGCATCATTGCACAAGAGGGTGAGTCCTGGGTTCGTGTCACTGCCGATGTTTCAGCGCAGCTCTGTGGAGAGACAAAGGGCTTTCTAGTTTCCAGGGGAGTGAAGTAATGATCAGGCATTTTAATCTTTCTTCACGGACCCTTAAGGACTCGGGCTCTGTAGTAATGCAACAGGGAGCTGAGCAAATAAGGAGTTTCCCAAAGCAGCCTTTGTGAAATCTGCAGGGAATTCGCAGTTATCAACTCACCAAGTTATCGAACTCCTTCTGCAGCTCCTCCCACTCCCCCCTCATCTTCTCTGCTGCCTTTTCGTGCCTTCTGTTCTTGCAGGAATACTCATTCTTCAAGACCTGCGCTACGTACGCTTTTGTCATGTGGTAGTGGACATCATTCACAAAACTCTGGTTTGGGGAGACAATCAGAATTAAAAAACTGTTAAGAGATCAGATATTTTCGCTCTGTCTGCACTGGCAAATGTAGCCTTTATTTAAGGGAATAAAGCATCGGGCTTCAAAGGTATCCTTGCAAACAATCCCAAACTGTGTTGTAAATTAGAACTGGTAGAAGGGGAAATACCTCTATAAAAACATAGACTGCACGTGAAGAATTTCAGAAAGGGCAAAGGATGAAGTCAGAACAACAACAGATGTTATTCGCTTTGTAACTGAAACAACAAATCTGAGTAATTTGCTTAAACTTTGGATTTCCTAGAAGAGAGTTCAGACTAGAGTTCAGTGATAAGAAGGCTTTTCACAATACTCTATGAGGGAGGGTATATTGCATGTTTTAGAAATGTCAGCAAGATCAGCATCCTATCTTTCATGGCTACTGTACAACCAAAACAGTCCCCAGGCCTCATTGTGGAGTGCCCCTGTATCTTCTGATTTTTAATTCTGACTGAGCTTTTTATAACCACCTCCTTTCTTCAGTTCAACAGGGATGAATGAGGTCATTAGCACAAAAATCCTGGCACAGATGCTGGGATACAGATCCTCCTTCACTTGGGTTTATGGTTTCAAAGACCTGCTTGAACCTACTGTAACCAGCAGGCCCATGCTGCACGAAAGAACACTGATCATGAAAGTGTGTGATAGTGTCATTCCCACCTGTATCTGCACCTCAGTAATTGATAACATTGTTCAGCAACCTACATCGGCACAACCGTGTTAAACCAAGTCGAAACAGATTTCTTGCTTGCTGTATTTTTGTACAATGACCTGCCTAGAAATCGTTTTTGTGAGACTAAATCCTGCATTCAGAAACTGATTAAAAATCAATGGGTTCAATGAGATGAACGGATTAAAAGCTGAACTGTAAGGAATCCCAGAAGATGCAGGAGTACCCTAGCACCACGATTGGGAAATACTGCTTTACTCTACAGGGGTGTCCAGTCCTGGTCCTGGGGGGAGAGACTGTGTCTGCGTGTTTTTGTTCTTAATGAACTAAACCAGCTGGTTGCTGCCTTAACTGGACCAATGTAACAGATTCTCCCAGCTCTTCAGGTGCTGCTGCTGTGAAGTGTCACGATTGTAGTACCTCCCCCTTAAGGGCGCTCTGGCTCTTGCTTGTTTGCCTCATTCCCCGCACTTGTTCCTTGTTCTCGCCTCCTTCCAGCCCCCCTTAAAAGCCAGGCGCTGATCCGGGCTCTGCATCTGATCTCCGTATCATGCGAGTCCGGGACCTACGCCTGGTCCCGTTAAGGTTTTATTTTCTGCCCCCGTTTTCTCCCGCTGGTTCCAACCAGTTTTAATTAAACAATCAAAGAGATTAATGTTTAGAGACCAGTTTTTAATCTCTTGTTTTTGATGGATCACCTGGCCATGGACTTTGGCTCTGTTTTGGATTCTCCTTTGGACTTCTTCTAGGATTGTTTGCCTAGGCAACACCTCCCCCAAACACCAGCGCACCAAGGACACGCCCCCTGTTTTGATCCCCTTTTCCTGCATGGCTTTTCCCCCCCGTGTTTCTCACTCTACACCGGGTTGTGTCGTCCGCATAGGGTCTGGAAAGAACTGTTCGTTACATAAAGAGACAGAAAACCAGCAGGGACACATGCCCTCCAAGACCAGGATTCAACACCCCTGCTTCAGAACAAACAAATTGGCTTCCTCAGTGAAGCCAACTAAGGCTGGTGTCTACAGCTCCGGTCCTGAAGGGCTGCTGTCTCTCCTGGTTTTCATTCCAGTCGATTCGATTCAATGCTTAATTAGGAGGAATTGCATATCTTTGCTCATTAGTATTTTAAGGCTGTCTGAAAAAATCTGTAAGAGTGTGAGCCTTCAGGAACAGGCTTATAGATCCCTGGTGTTTCTGCACCCCAAGAGTGCAGAAACTCCGGTGTAAAAATAGCTGTGCATTTGTTTTCCAAATCTAAATAAACTGCTGCTCGTTTTTGAAAACTACATGTAAGTAAAAGAAAGCAAATCCCTTGATTTCTCTTTTCTGTATGTTGGGCTCAGCTGGGTTTGCACCTCCATAAATGTGCAACACTCCTGAGAAAATGATGAGCAAATTACATTCAGGAGCAGACATGTCTGGAAATGACCTTCCTAGCCTCCTGTGTCCTGACAGGGTTAGGATGTTGGGACTGGAGGATGCAGAGTTGGTCCCGTGAGACTGCAGGGTGGCCTCTCATGCGTCCTGTCAATCACCTGAGCAGATTGCAAAGACACTTCCTGTCATCCCCTGTCATCCCCTGTCATGCCCACGGAATTCTGTTGATTAGTTTCCATGGAAACACCAGCTGTTTGCTGTCTTAGTTCCTCTAAATAAAATTCTGGGCCATTCAACATCCCAGCATGTTTTCAGTTTGTGAAAAGCAGTTTAATCAAGGCTTTTAGAACGTTTTAAGCCTCCTTACGTTTTATGTAAAAAGAATAGGATGTTTGATGATGGAACTAGGTATGTAGGGATTATCTACAGACTTTTATCACAGACTTTCTGTATAGATGAGTTGCATGATGCTACAATACATCTAATGCAAACCAAACCATATGGACTTTCTTTTCTGTAAACATAAGGCTGTGGTCAGGGCCTAAAGTTGTTGTGTTTTGGGAGGAGACTGTTTTGTACTCATTTCCTCCAGATGTTAAGTATTTGTATGGTATGCTCACTATAGTTTTAGAAGAGCTGTAACACCGAGCCCCTACATAAGAGAACTGTAGAGTCTGGAATGCATGTAACTGTACAGAGGAGTGAAAAATACGAAGGTTTTGAAGCTGAGACTTAACAAGCACCAATGTGTGGCATGATTAATGTTTAGAGTTGGAATGTGCTCAGAGCTCTGATACTCTGATTCATACTTTGTTTTTTAAACTGAATCTGGCCTCTTCAAGAACATAGAAATATGGTTGATGTTGAAAACAGCTTAGGTGTCTTGAATTAAACCTGAATTAAAGTATCATTGTTGAACATCTTAGTTTATAGATACAGTGAGAGGGAGAATGTCATTTTGGACTGCATGTTTTCACTCCACTTGTGGAAATGAGACTTTGTCGGGTTATTCTGAGTCAAAGTGCAAACCACAAGACAGCACAGAATTACATCTGGTCCATTTTTTGTGGTCACCGTCAGGGCTGAAATGAGGAAGCAGCTCTGTCATGCACGGCCTGAGTAACTATTTAAAGGACACATTTCATTTTGCATGCATGTGTGCGTGTGTACAGAACACGTCGCATGCTTGTTATCTCATGATGCAAAAAATGTTTTGAAAAAAAATTTACACTTGAAAAAGGTAACTGAGCTGCTACATTTTAATGATTTTGAAAGACGATTTATACTGCTTTGATTTTTATTATCTGCTCGTGAACTGCTCAAAAACTGTATTGCAAGAACTGCACCCTGAAGCAATGAAGTCTGTACAATTAGGACCATGTGGAGCACATTCCCCTACACAATGACAACACACACAGAGCACTGTATTGGTGCAAAGTAGGACCAGCTATGTGCAATTCTAACTGGCATGCATATCAACACATGACACAGAAATGCATGGCCTTCCATATTGTTGTTTTTGTCTGTGCAACACGATGAGTTGTACCTCTCCAAATGATCCATCCTTTTAAATGTCAGCCAAGCGCACAAGCATCCTGTCTACTTGGAAAAGGTTCTGCATTACATTGCTCTAATCCCGGAAATACAAGCCCTGTCCCCCTCACCTGAAGGTACGGCTGTTTCATCCTGCGACAGTGCTGAGAGAGATCCTCAATTCTTTCCACTATCTTCTGGAAATCATCGCTGCTGGACAGCCACTTCTTTGTCATTAGTTTCCTAAAGTGGAGCTGGAAAGGGACAGCACTTTGTTCTGATAGACTCTTTACAGACGGTCCTTCAAAATCTAAATAGCATAATACACTGAAGGATGAACAATTCTGTGATAACCACTAAGGGTGTGGAGTGCAGTGCAAAGAGAGATGGAAAGGTTCTGTAGAAACCATTCCAGAGCAGACTTTTACTCCCCTATTAAAGAATGTGATGTAAAGACTAATCTGAAGAATCTCCTTAAATCAACTGTATGTTATTAGCTACATAACACATCTCATTAAACTTCATGTAGTGTTGGCACATTCTCTTGTACTTTCGTGTGAGAGATTGAAGCCAGTCAAGTCTGCGAAGGGGCAGTTTACATGTGGCACTGTAAGAACACCCTGAAGTCCTCAGGATAATGGAGACTTCTGAGCAGTGAGAGAATCCCAAATTCCTCTCACCTCTGTCTCCCCCTTGAGATGCTCCAATAGAGACTGGCCAAAGCTTTCTATCGTGGTATCTGTGTCCTTTACTAATTCCTCTACTGCGGCTGGGCTGGTTTCCTTGTATGTCTCCATGTGCTCTCTTGGGAAAAGAGAATTTTGTCAGATTTTGCTCATCTTATGAAAAAGGAAACTTATTTTAGAAACCTACAAGATGTACAAGGAGAGCAAGATGGCAGTGCCGTGTTTTGACAGTAGTTTGATTAAGACTGACAAAGACCACAGTGTCAGTGTTTTACCCTGCGTCAGGGGATGATCTCCAGCACTTGTCCACTTACTAGTATAGTAGGTCCTTATCAGCATCTATTCAATAAAGGGATTGGAGGGAGTAACCTGTTCCCTACCCTTGCGTTATGCTGCTCTGTAATCAGTCCAGAGAACAGCAACCAGATGCATTCCTGGGCTTAAACTATCTGACAGTGATAGACTACAAGAGCTGAATTGTTTACGTTTTGAACAGAAAACACTGTGGGAGAACCTGACATTGACAAACTCAGCCCAATAGGTTTCTTCAAAACCAACAGGGAAAGCAAGGGGTTACAAGCGGAAAGTACAGGAAAGTGAACTTAAAACTAAGAACGGGAGGCAGTTCTTTACACAAAGGGTTGTGGGAGTGTGGCACAAGGTACACAGCCATGTTGTTGAAGCAGATACCCTGTTTTTTTTTTCTCCAAGCATCGGCTAGATGGCATCCTTGGATCAATAAACGACTTATTACCAAACGGGTTAGATTGGACACATGTCCTGCTCACTTTGTTAATCTTTCTTGATCTGTGTCAGAGGGGCGATGCGGTGGCTCTGTGGCTCAGGACCTGCGCCTGTGGCTGGGAGGTTGCTGGCTCAAATCCCGCAGCTGGCAGAGGAATCCTACTCTGTTTGGCCCCTGAGCAAGGCCCTTCACCCCAACTGCTCCAGGGGCGCTGTATAATGGCTGACCCTGTGCCCTGACCCCCAGCTTCTCTCCCTGTCTGTGTGTCTCATAGAGAGCAAGCTGGAGTACTGTATGTGAAAATAAAAATTCCTAATACAAGGAATTGTATTTGGTCAATAAAGTGTCTGGCCTGCTTGATTTCTTATCCATATTTTATTTTAAACTATAAGTAAAAATCTAAAAATTATAAACTCAAAATCAAATTGTGAGTCCCACTTTTGAATTGCGATGCATCTCTAGAAAAGACTGCTAGCAGATACTGCTATTTTCTGCTGCACCTGAACATTGCCTGGGGTGTATCCTTGTCTTCTATGGGGGATCTGGGGATTGCCATGACATCTACAGATTTCTTCCTGGAAACCACGTGCTTTCTCGGATGCTAGCTGAAGCTGAAGCTAATGCTTTTTATGGAAAGGGCCTGCAGGCCGTGGGAATGCCCATCCCCCCGCCAGACTTACATTGTAAACAGTGCACATTCATTTCAGGAACTTTCCAGGATGGCTAAGTGCGTGCTGAATCTGTTGTGCTTGTGGGTAGAGGAAGATCTCAGCATGTTAAGTGGGACATTTAAGTGGAGCCTGGCGAGGAGCTGATCTAGGGTCTGCTGGAGAAAATCGCTGCATTGACACAGCCTTCTTCTCAGACAGCTGCGCCAGCTGGAAGTGCACATTGCTTTCATCTGATTCCTCATGTGAAGGTTTATGATAACATGTTGTAAAATCCTGTTGGAGTCGAAACACTGCTCCAGACACACACTGCTCCACACACTGCTGCAGAAAAGCACACACTGCTCCCCACGCACACACACCCTGCTGCAGACGCACAGACCGCTCCAGACGCACACATTGCTGCAGACTCACACTGCTGCAGACACACACACTGCTGCATACTCACATTACTGCAGACACACATATTGCTCCAGACAGGGATTGTGGGTGGAAACACCAGAATCTAAAGCATTTCCTTTGCTTTTTAGTGTTGCAAGGCAATTTCACTCTCTAGTATTTCTCCTAGCATGTGTTTATTCATTTCTAGGAAGAAGGATTACACTTCTGTTACACTGAGAGCAAGAATCTGTGGGTCTTTCCTCTGTGTAGCAGCAGCAACTTTCTTAGCTCCTGGTATGAAAGGCCTGTCCCTCTGATGTCTGGAGTACCTGGGCTTATCCTTTCTCTGTCTATGTAGATCGCTTGCTTTTCCCAGTCACATGTACTGTGTAGTGGTCTTTTGGGATTCATCCCAGGACTTGAGACACAGTTTTGTCCCTGCCATATTTACGGGAGCTTTGCTTCTTTTAATTTGATATTTGCTCTGTCTGTAGGTACATAGGAAGTGGTTTTATATGAGGTTGCTACAGTATGTATCAACCTGGTAGTTTGCTGTGGTGACAGCCTTTTTCTGCCACTCAGCAATTCCTGAGCTGGTCCTGCATTGGAAATAAAGCATTCTCTGCAGGTGTTCCTGCTTGGTAGGGTCCCAGTTTAGCACTGGTCTGTGTCTGCAATGTAGAAAGTTACAGTACTTAGACAGCTTTAGTACCAGGTGGCTTTAACTTTGACTTGTGATCCTACAGTATGTGGGCCTGAGGTAAGAGTTCCTCTGAGTTGAAAGGAAAAACAACTTCACATGTCAGAATGTGGACCTGGTGCCTTTGTGAATCCTTCTTCTTGATTCTAGAATCATGACCGATTCTGGTGAAGCCTAGATAATACAGTCTGTTATCTCACACAGCTGGTATTAATGTTCTCTGTAGCACTGTTTCTGGTCAGCCTAGTTTTCTCTGTGCTGATAAATCAAGTTTTGTTGACTCTGAGGTGCTCGTGGAACCTCTATAATTTGAGCACACAAATAATGAAGAAATGTGATCAATTACAACTGTATTAAAACTGGGGGAATTTGTTGGAGATTTTGGTGTGGTGGAAATACTGCCACCTACTGGTTAATCAACACAACTTACAGGTGCATTTAGTAGAATATCTTTATAATTTCATAACAATCTATACATTGTCCATGACTTTGTAATAATACACGGAAAAGCAGAAATATTCCCCTTTTACAGCAAATTCACATTGTTGCTCCTACAAGAAAACTCAGGACTTTAACGGCACTTACTTTATGTCCGTGAAGCTGTTGATGTACATAATCAAATACTGGGAAGGGTTCGCCAGAGACTGTCTCCACTGCTTGAATGCAGATTGAAATCTGCCAGAACACAAGACCACAGACACACAGCATGAGGGGGCGCGCTGAGCACAGCTACAGAGCAGACTCTCACAGTCTGTCCCACAGAGAGAGAGGGGGTGCTTCACAGGGGCTTCTCTAGAGCTGTATAAATGGAGGGGACAGATTTACATCTCATGTCCAGTTTTGCAGAGGGATTTAATAGCAGTTCTATAAAAGGTTGTTTAATGAACAATATCCTTCCACAGGTGTGTTTGCCTTCAAGATGAAATAGCCCGCTCCAAACACACACCATTTTTAACGTGCCAAGATTGTTTTTACGAGTTCTATGCTGATTTCTTTTTAAATGATTTAGATTTACCCTTCTGTGGTTATTACGCCTAATTTCCTTCGCAGAGCTTTAGATGTGTTGCCATCCGATCTTTCAGACAAAGAAAAGCGCTGAAAACGCCCCCCCACAGTGCCGAGGAAAGATTTCCTCAGCCTCCTCACCCAACTGAGGTGGGGAGCTGAAAACAAGCTGACGCACAAAGCACAACTGCCTCCTCAACATAAATACCGCACAGGGCAGCATTACTGAAGTTAATATTTTGTACAACATGCGATCAAAACCTAAACAACCTTTATTTTATCGAGGTTGATCTTCTGTGCTTTTCATCACCTGCTTAATAGACTTTAGTGGGGGCGGCGAGTATGTGCACTTATACTGCACCTGGAAAATGCTAAACATGAAATTGGTAGAATCAAACTCATTAAAATCCCTTGAGATTTACTTGCAACCGAAAATTGCTGATGTATTCACTTACTGTTGGGAAAAATGCGTCAGTTCTTCTGCACAGGTGTTGACAACAGTCTTCTCTACTTCTTTACTTATTTCTCCTGAATCCGTCACACATGCATTGATTACCTAGGGAAGACAACAGCGACAGTTCTGATGCAGACCGTTTCAGACTGTCCTGCGGTTAATGTTCATTTTAACCAGCAAAGTGTTCCGGCTCCCTCTAGTGGCGTGAGTTGACATCACAATCGGCCGATGGTTTCCCTGAAGAGTGGCCCAGCAGAAAAAGCAAGCTTGGAAATCAAGTTACACATCACAGATCACCAGCATCTTATTGTATTTAATTGTAGAAGATACACTTTACAGGCAAAAGCTTTGCCAGATATCTAGATTCTCTGCGCTTCATCTGCCCAATCTGACCAACTGTGCAATTGTCTAACAACTGAGCAGAATTTTTTCAAAGAAGTTTACAGCCTCCAGATGCATCAGGTAAAAGTAGGAGATATTGGAGTGGGGTTTGAATTGTTCTCCCAATATAAATATTGTATCTTAACTTAATTATTTCCAATTCCTGTATCAAGATGGTGGTCAGTTGTGTTGCCTTCACAGTGATGTTTAAGGACATACAGGAGTCCATGAAAAGCGTACATCAGTTGAGTCAGGTGTGTACATTACCTTACAGATAATAATCTGCATTTCCGAGTGATAGAAATCGTTTAAAATCTCAGGCTCTTTTCCATTTTGCCACATCTCCTCAGCCTCTATTTTCATCAGATTTTCCAAGGCACTTCTTAACTTGTTCTAAAAAAACACAGACTCATACATAAGCAAGGAAAATAGACAAATTCCTTATCATGAAACGCACACTGGAAAAATTGCAGTAAAGAGTCACTTTTGTTCACTCTTTTAAAAAACAATGTAAACGTAAACGTGAACACCGTAATTTTATTGTGTGGGTTTGAATCACTACAGTGATAAAAAGTTTATCAAGAAACAAAGCAAATAAAGGCTAAACCAGTATCTTTACCTTACTGCTATCAGTGGTACATGGAGTAACATACACCCAAGATGATAAATATAGCCTTTGCTGTGGGATATTAGGTAGACATTATCCTGGAAATTAAGCGTCATATGATTGCTTTCCTGCAGGCTTTTCCCCCTTGTGACTTTACCTGTAAAGCGTTGCAATAGTTGCTCCGGATCCGATCCAACTCATTTTCCTCCAGCGGGAGGACAATGCTCTCTGTGCTCATCTCGGGCTGGAGGCTGGGGCTGCCCATCACCTTCTCACTGAACGACAAAGGAGAGGGTTCAGGCGTCTTGTCCGCGGCGCCGCGACGCATGTCCCACAGGCCACGAAAAAGGCACGAGGACAGAACTCACCTCGGGCCCTTCAAGCTGGGACCAGACCGTGTGCGAGAAGTGTGGAGTTGTAACATTTGGCAACACACACAAATGGAACCAAAAAAAGGAACATGTTCTCTTAGACGGGCCAGCACTATATACACCTGGGCAATATCAGGACGTCACCAGCGTCCTCCAGGTCTTACAGATGCTCTTTACATGTCCATATGATCGGGTATCTGTATTGTATCTGTAAGTGCATGTAAAATAGGAACAAGTACAAAGGCATGAGAGGAGAGGCTTACCCAGGGTAGTCCTTGCTGATCCAGTGTAGCAAGGCATAGCAGTCTTTTACCTCGAGTTCTTGCTGAATGATTTTTTGGAGGTGCTCAGAAACAGCCTGATGGTAACAGTCCACGTAGGTTTCGAAGACGCAGAAGCCCTCCGGGGGGTAGCAGGGCTGTAAGTTGTTCTTCACATTTTGCAGGTTGTTCAGGACAGTGGCTCCCAGGAGCCCCAGATGCATGCTGAGACAGGAGGTGTTCTGCTCCTTGGAGTCCAGATGCACGCTGAGCCAGGAGGGGTTCTTCTCCTTGGAGTCCAGATGCACGCTGTCGATGCTGGCCTGCACCCCCTCCCGCACGCTGCGCCTCCACAGCGCCCTCCACGTCTCGGGCTCGGAGGCGCCGGGCTCGCCCTCCCCGCGGCCCTCCTCCTCCTCGATGATTCGGAGCGCGGCGGGCAGCAGGTCCTGGCTGCTGGAGAGGAGGCTGGAGGAGTCTCTGACGATGCTCTTCACCTTGTCCCTCAGCGAGGAGTACAGCAGGTGCAGGTCCTTCTCCTTCCTGTACAGATCCACCTCCCCCACCTGTCCTCCAGCCCTCTCCCCTTCCAGCTCCATCCGCAAGGACAGCAGGTTCAGATGAGCTTCCTCCAACACCCCCTTGTCAATCAGGTTTCTGATCTGCATGACTGCAAGGGCACAGAGTCGCTCCTAATTAAAGCCAATAGATTTCAGTGCTGTGTGTTTGCCCCCTGAGCTCCCACAATCCCCTGAGTGAAACAGTGCTCACAATGGGCTCCAGCAGACGTCTGTCTATGTCGTATTGCAGTGACAAACTGCAAACACAGTGGAGGCTGATTCAGGCAAAGCAAGAGGCCAGAGTTTCATTAAAAATGTAATAAAGCCACTGGGAGCACTAGATTAATCCAGATATGTTTTCATAAGGTTAAGAGTGATACCAGAAACTAAACTAAACTAGACTGAATAAATTACCTGACAGAGGAGGACTTGGGATTTCACGCTGTTTGGGTTCCTCCTTATTTTCCTCACTTGCTGCTTCTTCGACGTTCCCCAGAAGGAGAGGTGAGAATTTCTTTGGAGTCTTCAGCAAACTTGATAAATTGAAACCTCCCTTCTTCGGTGGAGAATGAGGGGGGCTCTTCCCTGTGTCTTCACAGCCTGGACTCGCTGGCTCTGTGAAGAGAAAGATTTGTCAAAGAAAGCTGAACACAAAATAATTACCTCAAGGGCGCCTATCTCTTCTTCTTTTACACTGATCTTACAGATTGACATATTATATGCAAAGTATACAATGTTACATATAACAGCCACAGCTTTGAAATATTTTCCAAGTACCAAGCTTTACTCTGTCAAATCTGAACACCGGCAGACTGTTCCTCTGCCGAGCCCTTGAAAATATGCCTCATTTTAAGACACAGAAGCACTTTGGTGTGAATACATCAGCTCCATTTCATGGGCACTGTGCTAATAATACTTTTCTGGGTACTGCATTCAAAGCTCTTGACACATAATGGGGACTCCCGTCCACCCCCACCAGTGTGCAGCCCCCACCTGGATGATGCGACAACAGCCATAGTGCAACAGACTGCTCACCACACACCAGCTCTCAGTGGGGAGGAGAGCAGAGTAATGAAGCCAGTTCAGAGATGGGGATTATTAAGAGGCCATGACTGATAAAGGTCAGGGGGAAATTTGGCCAGGACACAACTAATGGCTACACTTCATACTGTGCTGAAGGTCAATGAACAATCAATGGAAAGTGATGTTTAAAAGTATTTGAGGTCTCAGTCCTTCTAAGTTGTGATGTATCTTTTTCACACAGTCCCTAAGTATTTTAGGCCTCCATCCTCCTACAGTAAGTAGCAAGGTGTCATTTGCAGACAGTCCCTAAGATTCCCAACCTGATCTGAGCTGTGGCTCAGAGTTGACATTTTCCTCAGAGCTTGATCGACTGTATCTTTCGCTCTTGGAGGTCACCCTCAGACTGGACCAGCCCTTGCTGGACCTTTTGAAGGGAGTGGTGGCCTTCGGGCTCCTGCCTTCTGAACTCTGACCTAGGGAACAAGACCAGTTCAACACCTCCACAATCCCATCAGCACTTTCAACCACTGTCCCTCTCACACAAATCGCAGCTCACACACGTGCCTGCTGGAAACAGTGTCTTTGTGTTGAGCACTGAGGTTCTGTTTGCACACTTCTTGGGAAGTATGCTTTATTAGAACCTACAAATATGAAAACAGTACATTAAACAAGACAATAGCTTTTTGCCAGTCAACAACTAACAAAAGCACTTCTTAAATCTGGATTTTTAATCAATCTCATTAGAAATGAACTGGCATGACCTGTTGGGCAAGCATCATATAGGTCATTACTTGAAAGCGAACACACCTTTTAGCTGGAGCAGAGTAAAAGCACTCAGGTTAAAACTCTTAATGGCTGCACTCCAGGGGAGTCGTCTCTGGAGCGCTGTGAGCTGGGTGCCAGCGTCTCAGTGTCTCTGTCAGCCCAGAGCTCAGTAAAAACCTCTCTGCTTGTTTCCAGCTAGAACATTTTGGGAAGGACACCTACCTGGAGAGGAGGAGGATAGCAGCTCGTTTCCATGTCCATTTCCTGTCTCTGCTCTGCTGAACTTTCTCAGTTCCACATCTCCTCCATCCTGCAGCTTTTTCCTGTATTGAATCAGGGCACTGGGCAAGACCGCCTTGAAGCTTTCCCTGAGGGTCCCGATCCTCCCCAGGGGCCTCTGTTTCTTGTCCTTTGTCTCCAGCCCGTCAGTGTGCGAGACGCCACTTGCCCCCTTGCCCGGGTCGGGGGGCTCTCTGACCTCTGACCCCAGCTCCTCAGTCACCTCCACCTGCCCCTGTTCGCCTTCGGCCATTCAGCTGCCAGCGACTCTTCCTGTGGGCAGGGAGACGGGGTGGTGAAGGAGAAAAGAGCGACCGGAGGGAGAAGCTCTCAGAACGTGAAAGATCAGCAAAGCTGGCAGGGACAGGCAAATGAGGAAAAACCCGTCCTGTGGCTCTCCAAGTCTTACGTGTGTCAGCAGATGGAAAGAAATCGTGTTCCCGTTTACTGAAAACATGGCATTTCTGTTTATGACCTCCAGCAGGGTGTGTCTGTGTTTAGACACTAATATACTCTACAGTTCTCAGCCTTTGAAGGTCTGCAGAGGAGACGAGCACTTTAGAAAATGAAAGTAATAGGACATCAATGTAAAAGATAACGTACAGAAGAAAGCAGGCAGGATCTCAGAAGAGACATGACAGTATCTTAAAAAAGGATGGAAAGGTTAATTACCTTTGCTGGAGAGCCACACATCCCTATTGCTATCCATCTAACTATTTTTGCATTCAGGATTTTAGAAAGATGTCATTACCGGCAAGGCTAACTTTTGATTGAGCAACTGTAACCAAAGATTTAAAATGACATAAAAGCAGCCTACAGATCTTACAATTACCAGCACTTCAATGTTCATGATGATCTTCATAGCCGGTGATTCTACATATAAATACAGCCTTCTGGGGTACGATTTTGAACGTGTTCAACGGAGCAAATCGAGAAATTCCCATTCACCAGTTCAGAAGTCCCTGTTATTGTTCCATGTTGAAAGAAAAACAGGCCTGGGTTCCTTGCTAACTTTCAATATGACACGTTTTCAGAGTCGCTTTCTAGCGCTGTCACGCCATTTCCAAAGGCGAGCAAACCAGTGCAGCCCGGACTGATGCACCGCACCTGCTAGCAAATGGAAAATACAGTCTGTTCCCTATCAAACACACCACTTCCTTTAATAATTAATTATTCAAGACTTCGGGCTTCCCCAAAAAAACGGGGGACTCTGGGTATTCATTTTTGCAGGGAAAAAATAGACGTTAAACTCAGTTACCTTGAAGACATGCAACAGTCCAAATATAAACAGTATAAGAGAAATCTATTTATTTGAATGGCTCAGACACATCAGCGCAGAATAAATCTCCACCACCTGCTACACTTGCTCAGGGACTATTTACTGTACTGTCCTTAATACTGGATCCGAGTGCAAGCTGAAACTAACTATGCACATGTAGCATATTAAGGCAGCTTATCAATATTGAAATTAGCTTTACCGCTTTTTATTTTCACTCGTTCATACGTTCTCCTGTAATAAATTTGAGATGTATGCAGTACATGCCTGTTTGTACAGTATGTGCATGCTATTTTGTTACCCAAAACTGCTATGATCGTTATCACCATTAGAATTAAAACTTAAATACAAATGTATTACAATCATTTCAGACTTAGTTTCAAATTTATTTCGTTTTTAAGAAAATTTCCATGTCTTCTGATCTTAAAATCTGTCAGTTTCACTTCATTATTAACCCTCGGGAAACGAGCCTTTTGATATTATTGTGTTACTCACTTCTTTGTTATTGAAAATCTAGGCGTGTTTCATTTCATTAACTCATTATTGAATGAAAAGAGACAACACTGTCTTTGAAACACGAGGTCATTCAGACAAAAGGGGGTTTAATAGCACCTTCTTTTCACTTCATTTGAATTACCGTAACAATGGCAGTTCTGATCATTCCTATTATTCACTATCACTATTATAGACACCAAACAGATTAACAAACTGTTCCAACAGAGTTAATCAACTCCTCAACGGACAACAGCGTTCAAAGGAGATTTCATTAAGGCCAGAGCCAATGTCTACAAAACGAAGGTCAACACGGCGCACTGGCAGGAGAGTTCAGGGCAGTCCTGGCCAGGGGCCCCACGGAGAGCAGGGAGCAGTCCCAGCACACAGGCGTTCAGAAGGGAGGGTCACGCCCTGCACTCGCCCTCGCGAACCCCATTACATTCCCAAACCCACTGTTTCACGATCCCATTCCTGACTGAACCCATCCCATTCCCACAGGCACCAGATTCCACAGATTCTCACTCCTGGACCACTTATCCAACCACGTTCCTCTCCCTTCACTATTTAGAATTCCCTCGTGCACCAAACCTTGCTCACTGTTGAAAAGCCTCCTTTAGAGTTTTCTAGTGCGCGGTATTTTCTTGTTGGATTTCCCAGGTTTTGGACTTAACTTTTCCCTTTTGATCTCGGCTCTTGGATTTCGCCTTTTGGATTGTCTTCTCGGTTTGTCTCGGCCTCTTCTGGTTTACTAATCTCTGGTTTCTCCTCTTGACCTTGCTTCTGGGTTACGACTTTGGATTGTTTGCCTCTGCGTCCCACAGAATTCACGGCTACGCACAGGATCCCCGGAAAACCACCTGCCGGATCCCTGACAGAGGGGGAGAGAAGGAACACAGACACCAGTACTGCCCCCATCTCGCTCACCCTCTCAAAACCTCTTCCTCGGTAGCCTCATCCACGCCAGCTGTACCGCGTCTCGGCATCGCCAGTTCCTGCTGTTGTGAACGTGCAGCGTGGTGTGTTAGTGTGAACTCATGCCTCCTCTGTTTCTTTCTGATAAGACACTGAAGTGCCCCCCCCGGCAGGATGACTGAACTTCCCCACGGTTAAGGGCAGAGGAATGGGGATGAGCCGAAAATGTCGGATGGCGTTTGGCACCTGTTATGTTCAATTCAAATTTCGTGGCAATTTCACAACCACTCACAATCATTAACCCCAAAACAGGAGTTATTACTCAGCGTTCCATGAGAGAATCCAGACACTCCATCGAAGCAGCTATAGATACAAACTGCGAGTTGCCATTCTGTGCTACGTGGTTTCACTAACATTACCCCTCCAGATGTTTCCTGGAAATGATTCAGCAGATGAGAAGCTGAGGCATGGTACACCCTCTGAAACCCAGCTTCCTTGGGAAAGACAGAGCTCTTAGGGCTCTGGACTTCAGCTCAAAAGGTTGTGGACTTAAATTCCTGGTGAGACACTGTTGTTGTATCCTTGAACAAGGGGACAAGTACTTCTTTATGCATAGTGCAAGCTTCCTGGTGTGAAGGTTGGTCTCCAGGCTCTCATTGTAAATGAGAATTCATTCTCACTTGAATTACAGTACCTGGTTAAAGGGTTCAGAGGGTTAAAAGCTCACCTGCTGTCACCTGGACAGCTGCGCAATCGAATTCCTCACGCAGTAAACAGGGAAATATACTACAAACACAACGCACAGCAGAGCCTGACATTACCTCTCTTTTCTGTGTCCAACAGAAAGAGAACAGAGACGCATTAGAAGACATGGAAACAACTCGCCAGCTTACATTCTGATGATGAATCAAGTCTTGGACGGATGACTCAGTCAGCCACAGGACTACACCACACAAGGCTAGTCAGTGAGAAAGGGCCACAGTCCCCCTCCTCATAGCCACCCAACCCATCAGCATGGCTCTGGGAGATGGGGAAAGCTGGAGTATCCAGAGAAAGCCCAACTGAACATGGGAAGAACGTGCAAACTCACCTCAGAAGGTTCCCTAGTCCAGAATCAGCTCCGGGACCATACAACTGTGAGACTGACGTCTGACCATGTAGTGCTGACCTCAGTGTGCTATGCTGCAGACAATTTTAGTCATAGCATAACTTTATTAGCCCTATACAATTTCTTGCATTAGGAATTTGTCTTTTCGCAGACCCCAGCTTGCTCTCCATGAGACACACAGACAGTGGAGAGAAGCTTGGGGTCAGAGCACAGGGTGTAACGAACAGTTCTTTCCAGACCCTATGCGGACGGCACAATCCAGAATCGTGAGGAAACACTGGGGAAAACGTCATGCAGGAATACGGGGATCAAAACAGGGGGGCGTGTCCATACAGTGCTGGTAATCCGGGGAGGTGTGGCCGAGGCAAACAATCCAAAGTCCAAGGGAGAATCCAAAAAACAAGCAAAGGTCCACGGCCGTGAAATCCATCCAAAAACCAGGGATTAAAAACAGGTGCCGGGTCGGGACCGGCGGGGGGAACAGGAACAGGAGCAGGAAGCTAAAAACATAACGGAGCCAGGCGCAACCAGGTCCCGGGCTCGCACGATGTGAAAATCAGATGCAGAGCCCCGATTGGCGACTGCGTCTGGCTTTTAAAGGGACAGGATGGAGACTGGAACAAAGGGCAGGTGCAGGGAATAGGGCAAACAAGGAAGAGCTGGAGCGCCCTTAAGGAGGAGGGACTAGAATCGTGACAAGGGTCAGCCATTGTACGGCACCCCTGGAGCAGTTGGGGTTAAGGACCTTGCTCAGGGGCCCAACAGAGTAGGATTCCTCTGCTGGCTGCAGGATTTGAACCAGCAACCTTCCAGTTACAGGCACAGGCACAGGCACAGATCCTTAGCCACCGCTCCGCCCCAAGAGAGACTCGAAGAATAATTAACTAGAAGTTGGGTATCTAAAGGGTAATTCCTTCTTAATTCAGTATTAGATGACTCATGCACAACAACAGCAAGCTGAAGGAATAACATACGAACTAACAAAAAGCGATCAACACATGCTTTTTAACCCTCTAGCAAGTCTAACTAGATTTGTAAAATAATTTGCATATTCATGATGTGCAGTTCTATATTTATCTATTTTTAAATGATTAAAAAAAGACAGACAGCCTGGTCAGCAGCAAGGTACAGTGTAACGTTTGCTAAAGAGGCTTCATTGTTTTAACCCCGAGTTATGTAATATACACATGAAGAATTGCTTCCACCATTTTAGTTTGCTTTGATTTCCTTACAGCCACCATGAAGTGAGCAAACAAAACAACACAGTGCTACTATATAGTGAACGTTTGGAATTTATCTTCCCTTTTCACCAGCAAACCCTAAGAAATCACCAACAACGTCTAGAAGGATCATAATTCAATGACTACGCCACTGCACAGCTTGAATTTCTACAGGTATCTTACCTTTAAGGTGTAGGTCACAGCCGCGGACTGTCTCAGGTACAGTATAGTGAGATTAATACACGTGTCGCTTTCATTTTCACTTTCGTTTAAGAGAACTGGGGGTTTCAAAGATATCTGCACTAACTTGTTATGTCATATGCACGACGCAGATCACAAGCGTGAAAGTAAGCAAGCATTCCATGAGAGAGAGAAAAAGATTGTGAAAAGCTCTCAAGGTGATCAGGTAGGTTAACTCTTAACTCTGCCTTCTTGGCACCACAGCAGCAGAAAAGTTAATCATTTAAAAAACACATGCAAAGGTTAGGTCAGAAACCCTTTCCATTGTCTTCACCTGGTGCTGCTGGGGGGAGGAGCACTGCGATAAAATGAAACATGATTCAGCCTTGACCATCTCAGAAATCGAACGTATCTCCCTTTAAACTGGCTGTGCAGAATCTGCTCGTTTCTCTCTCCCATGTTTCAGTGCCTCAACTCGAGCCCCTTTGTTTGTCTGTAAAAGGCAGTGTGATCAGTACTGTGGTGCACATGCTTTGCATGAAATAAGAGACCACACCCCTGCTGAGAGGTTCTGCCATTTCCAAATGTGCGCTGTCTGCTGGAGATATGAGTGCAAGGGAGCTTGATAACAATCTGAGCTAGTCTGGTCTACTCAGTGCAATCTGTGGCCTTCTGTTCGTATCTGGCCACCCTGACACTCCGAAGGCTGTTTATATTCATGTCTGGTTCTCTTCCTACCAGCATCTTCACCTGCTTTTCACATGAGGGAGCTATTCACTGATCCAGCTGGTACTAAATCAGGGTTGTCTTTCCCGCTGCCCTGCATGGCCGCTTTTCTTATTGCTGCCTACAGAGATCTAGGCATTTTATTGACTCTCTTATGATTCCTTCACTTACTACTGTATGTATCCTTAAGGCTTGTGAAACCATCTTAGCTAAGGCTGAGGAGTCTCATTTCTTTTTTAAAAAACAAGAGCAAGGCGGAAGTACCTTCTTGTCCTTCGCCTTTTCGTTTTCTCCAGGGCCTGGCCATTCCAGCCCCCGGGGGAGTCCCTGGACTTGAACAGAGAGGTCAAGCAGTTTTTTTTTCCACCTGTGATCCACTAGGTGGAGCCTGATCCTCAATTTTCCTTTCAGGGAAAAACATGCGATGAATGCTGGCGGAGGGGGGAGAGTAACTGTATATTAATATTTTTTTCTGTTGCGGATAAAATCTGTGACAATAATAGAACGGAACAGCATGAAACATCAAACCTCGCACGTTTAGGTGTGCCCTGGCGGCTGGCTCTGCAGCTTCACAGTCATGGGTTTGATTCCAGAGGTGTTTTCTTTGTAGAGTTTGCTTGTTCGCTGCAGGTTTTTCCCCCCTTGTTTTCCTCCTACAGGAGCACTATCTAGGTTATTTGGCGCCTTGGTTTAATCCTCTGTGTGCATCTGTGTGCCAGGTGACGGACTGGCATCCCTGTTCAGGGGCTATCCCACCCCGGAACCCACCGTCTGCCTGCTCAGACTCCAGCTCCTCACAATTCTGTGCCCGGACCGAGCCGTTATGGAAAAAGGATGGATGGATCGCGAGTTTCTCTTGACTCAAGAAGAGCTGATGTTTGGTCATGAAGGCAGCGGGGCAGCTGTGTGCGAGGTGGGAGTGGCGCTGTCCTCGGAGAGCCGGGCCGGGTGTGCTGTGTCACCGCAGCGCGTGGCCGGTGACTGTACTGGCCAGGCTGGAGCCCAAGGAGACTCAGCCTGTCTGGTCCAGGCCGGGATGGGAGGGGGGCTCTGGCTGCACATACCAGCCCAGAGAGATCACAGCGGCCTCTCGGGAAAGGGCATTCAGAAAGGGCACTGCAGGGAGAGTATGATCTACTATACAGAAACTACCAGATCAGCTATATCCCAGTAACCAAAGTAAAAGAAGACACATTTCACAGTGATTTTAATTTTGTAGGGCTCTCCTCTATTGCAAAAATAGTTTTTGCCTTGGTCTTGCACTTACGCACTAAAGCAATGCAGAACACCTCCTGCAGATCTCCTGACCATTCGATAGCAAGAGATGAGTATCATACTGTGATCAGAGTATTTTGTAAGGGGGTCATATAATTGAATTACAGTTTCAACTAATTACATTCTCTGTATCCTGTGCTGTAAATGAGGTGTTAACAAGGTCCTAGAATATCATGGGAACCACCAAACATCCTCACATTTACTGTGCTCTCCAGATTATCATCCAAGCATCATAATGTTGCCAGGGTAACAGCCAAGCTGAAAGCTGAATCGCTGCAAATCTTCTGAACGATTTTAATGATTTATATTGCATTAACAGGTCATTTCAAATCTTCTTCGTCAATGCTTTCGAGCTGTCAAAAGCGCAATGCTTCCACCTGGTGTCAACAGATTGTATTGCAGCACAAATTACGTTTGTTTTTTTTTTAATTCCGCACATCTGTCTTCATTCGCTCTCGCAAGCCTTCACAGACACTGGCTTTCACTTGCTATTATACTCACACGCTTTTAAATCTATTTTAAACTCGGTTCAAATCAAACTAGAAAACAAGTCAAGAAAGACTTGATTAACTTTGGCCCGGACCCTGCTGTTGACTTGCCTTAGCTATTCATGTAATAATGATGAGTATAACATGCTTTTGCCTTTGCTCAGCCTGCCTGTTTTCTGCATCCTACTAGAAAAGGAGAAACATGAGTCAGTTCCGGTCGCTGTCTTTCATCCTGTAGCTCTGCAGAAAGAGGAGCATTACCGATTTCACCCTTACGATGGCGCAGGCAGTAGGGAAGCAGTTTTTGCCAGTGGTACTAGTTCAGATTCAGAAAGCTAAACGTGACATCATTGGTCTATGGGTCAGAGAGCAACAGAGATGCCTGGAGTCCAGGTCTGGTGTTCCTCCGTTGGGAAAATAGCTCTGCGGTGCCAGATCACTGTCTGTGACGCATTGTGGGTCAGGAACACGTCTCTGATTTGTCCTTCCTGGACCATGTTGCAGACGCAGGAGTTTCTTAGGCAGTGTTTGAGCTGCAGAGCCCGTTCTTCTGAGCAGCGAGTATTGCTGACTGAGGCCTTTCTCTCCAAGCCTGTCTCAGGTAGCTCCCAGCAGTCGGAATGACGCCAAGCTGCAGTGACAGTCGGAGGTGACGGAAATGTTTCTGGGCATCTCTGTGGCCCCGCAGCTGGCACTTGATGGCACAGTGACAGCCCCCCTGCAGGAAAAAGGGTGGGCTTTCAATAGCACTCAGCAGTGCCTACAGGAGCTGCTCTTGCCGGCTGGCTCTGTGACCGATTTTATTCGGCAGCCTCTGCATGAAATTCCCTGCTGACTGGCTTTGCTCCTGACATGTTTGTGTGTATTTAAAAATATACAGCTGGAACGTACATCTCCTCTCCACGAGGGCTACAGGAGCCACCGGATTTCACTCCACCTCTGATCTCAATGGCTTCATTGAGTTGCTGGATTGAAAAGCCAAATCCTTCTGTTTCCAAACGCTACATAGTGAAAAGTACCTGTGAGAGCAGCAGCAGCCCAGCCCTAATGTGGAAGCACTCCGACTTATCTCGACCACTGCAGCCTGTTACCCAGTCCTGCACGTGTCTCTACCCTGCAGGTCTCATGAGTCCTGCTCAAATCACCTTCTCTCATCACTCTTACACGTACAACACTTCTGCTTTGACCTCTCCGCAGGGGATTTGAACCCTGAAGTAGCTGGGAGGTTGGCTGAAATGAACTGGACAGCTTTCACGGTCTACAGCTGGCTGTTCTTGACTTTGTTGAACTAGTTAACTGACTCGATGGAAAGTCACTCGTTCCACGTCTTTAACAACTGACGGTTTTGAAGCCGACAGAAGCCTGCCGGACTGTGGCTGTCCAGGGCCAGGACTGGCCACCCGTGACCTAGAGCCAGTCAGCCGGGGTGCAAACGTCTGTGAAGAAAACCCCCGAAACAGAAAAACCAGCCTGTCGCCTCTGGGAAGGAGCTTCTGCAGCTGCCTTTCCACACTGGCTGTACTCAAATGTTTGTTTGTTTGTTTGTTTGTTTTTAAGGCGGGGCCTAATGCCAAGCCTGCGATTATGGGGAAGAAGAGCAGGTGATTCAGGCTGCAGTTGTGCATCCCGGAGCTCTGGTTTATTCTAATTAGTCTCCTCGGAGCCGAGGGGAGAGAGTGGCGGCGCGATTTTTCCTGACGACCGGGGCTCGGGGAGCAGAGAGGCAGCAAGGGGCAGCGTTCACTCGTGAAGCTGAGGCTGCGGCTCCAATTAGCCCTGGGCGCTCGTTAATGAGGCAGAATTTTGCATATACACGGACCTCCAGCCTTCGCTGCCCGGATTTCAGAGCAGCCTCCTGCCTGTTGTCTGCTCAGGCCTGCCTCCTCATCTGAGGCTAAAGAGACAGAATGAGATTTGGGAAGAGGGAAAGGGGGGGCGGTCACGACTCACCGTGTCCCTGTCTCGGGACTTCACAGAGCTGTCAGAACTGATTATCATTTCAGCCGTTTTTTTTTTTCATTCACAAATGTATTTATGCAAATGGTGAACTTGTCTCGCCCTTCGGTGACAAAACAATTTGCCTGGCTGCCTGCCTCAGGCGTTTCATTGTGGAAATAAAACAGAAATTTCCTGACGTCTCTATTCTAAAATAAGATTTTTGTTTTATAGATCTCATATTTCTTTCTGGGGCCATCCTTTTAGCCTTTCTAAAGATGCCTTGATGAAAATGGCATGTCAGAATTAGAGTTCTTCTTTTGCAGTTTTGAAAATAACAATAACTTATTACTTGAAACTAAGAAGAAAGTAATAATGTAATGCACCACTAACTCATTGACTGGAGGAGGGACATCCATCAGGTCTGAGACCCCCAGAGGTGTCTTCCCTCCCGTTGGGGGTTTTCTTTAACTCCCCTCTCTGCCCACATGGCCACCTGTTGCTTTTTTATTGTTTATTTCCCTTTTAATTTATACATAATACAAGAGGTCATCAGAAAAAAAAACTACACAAACAATAATAAGGAAACAGAAAATAACTGGTCAAAAAGATAAATTAGATCGACTGATAATAGTCAATCAGACGTGTACAGAGAAAAATACATTTTTTCTTTTTATAGTCTACCTTCAAGCTCGAACCCTCCCCTGCTATTATGAGATATATAAAAGCCACATTAACTGGAAAGAAAATATTTTTTTTTCCCACCGTGCCCAAATTTTGATTTCAATATAAAGCTGCATGGAATGTCAAAGCCCCTCTAGGGCTTCAGGATTAAAATAATTGACAAAGGGGATGCAGATTGCATGGAACTCTTTCCTTTTATCCTTACACTCGCACGTAGGGGTTTCAAAGTTAAAATAGTCAACCATGAAAGAGAGCCATTGTGCAGAGGACAGTTCGTTCTTTTTCTTCCACTTAAGGAGAATTAACTTCTTGATAGTGCCAAAGAATTAAAGAAGAGCCTTGAAAAGAGACATTGAGCCTGGACAGGTCCCCGGTAAGGCAGAATGCAGGATCTGATGCAATGCTGTAACACTAGAAATGATACTGGTCATTTTCTCCCAAGATTCTATTACAGGTTTGCAGTTCCAGAACTTGTGCACGTTAAAAACACCATCCTTTGAGTGTAATGCACTCTATGCAAAACCTTGTGATGAATGAACTGTATTTTGGAAATGTGAAGGTGTCCAGACAGATGTTGTATCAAAAAACAGGTTGACAGTACAAGGTTTGTAGTCCACTTACATAGTGGTAGATACAGTAAACCTTCAACAGAGATAAATAGGGCATATAGTTTAGAGATGATTTTACCTTCCCATATCAGTTTTTTAATGATATAGTTGGAGTCAAATCTAAAGACAAATTATCTTTACATTTAATAGAGTGTAGAAGTAGGTTATATTGAAATATCTGAGTATTCAGAAGTGAATATACCATAGCCAGTTGATAAAAGGGAATGTATTGTAAGAATCTTATTGAAATGCAAAATTATCTTGTTTAAACACAAAAAGTATCTTGTTCCAATGTAAGAAATATCTTGTTTAAATGCAAAATTATCCCCCCCAAAATATTTTTTCTCTGTGGCACTAATAAGCTTCTATAGTTAGCATTTCTATCCCATATGTTGGAGGAATCTTGTTGAAATACAAAATTATCTCATTTAAACTCAAATTATCTTGTTTACATGCAAAATTATCTTGTTTAAATGCAAAACCTATCTTGTTTAAACTCCAAATTGATTTTTTTCTCCATGGTGCTAATAAGCGTCCATAGTAATGAATTCTCCATTGAGTATTAACGGGCCAAGCTTAGCAATGCCCTTGAACTTCCATACTGAAAAGTAAATAAGTTTGTTCAGTGAAATCTGGGTTGTACCCAACTGTTGACTCTAAGGATGGAGATATTTCACGCTAATTAAATGATGGAGGTTGTGCCAAACGTCTATTGTTGCAGAAGTACATGGAATATTGAAAATATTGAAAAAAAGTTTTTAAACTGATTTACTGCTGATAAAAAGGAGATATTTTAAACACAGTGGATTACAACCAAGTCTGGCCAAGAGCCAAAAAGGTTGTTTGTGATTTAGCCATCTAGGTAAATATTGAGGCTACTGTTGTTGTACAATGCTGTCAGCAGCTGTGTAGTTCAGTAAAGGGCTCTGTGGCAGACAGCTGTGAAGGGCGCTATAGAGAAAAACATTGAGTGATTGACAACAAACCATCAGGCCAGATGTGCCAGAAGAACAGATGTGGTCTAACACATAGAAGCTTTTCCGGAGCATTTTGAAATATTTACAAAGAGACGTTAGCCTCTCATTCCCCATGTTTTCAGGGTGTTTTTGTCGTGCCAGCTGTACCCTGCTGTACCCTGTAGCCTCGTGTGAGATTCTGCCCTGTGCTCTGCTAAGAAACGCAGCGATATCAGTGCAGTCCAGTGATCTGGTCAGCTGCCTCCGCTGCTTGCCAGACCAGCTGAACGGGAACCAGCCCCGATTTTATTCCCCTTCAGTTCACAATGGAGCCAGCCGGGGCAGGGCCACAGCTGTCATGCGCATTCAGGGGGGGAAGAAGGGAAACCCCCCAGGAGCCTGGCTTCTGAAGAGGATAATGTCATTCCCATTAGGACAGCTTCCTAGGAGTGCAAACACTGGCAAGAAGAGGGAACGTGTCGGGCTGTAACAGACAGCGAGCAGGAATCCAATATCGTCATGAATCTTTCAGGCGGAGACCATTTGCCTAATGATTATAATATTTCCATGCCAGCAGTTTAACTGCATTTTCTTTTCACATCAATTCAGAATCGACCTTGGGAGCAGTTCAGGATTTTGTGCAATGATGGTAAGGAGGTAATGAAAGACAACCTTAATCTTCAAAACCTCAGATTGGGATGGGAAACCTTCCTTGTCTGTACTTATTCAGTTAATGACCTGTCGATGGAGGTGCCGGGCGTTATGTCACGCCTGTGAAACTGCAGCAGGCGGAAATGATAAGTGCACCTGGGCCACACGGGGGGTCCCATTTCGCCTGGCATGGAGCCTGTGAGTGTGCCCCCAAAAACAGCCTCTCAGGGCAAGTGCTGGATCAGACTCACCACCCTCATAGAAATCTGTGAGCTCACGTCACGCGCTGGTTGGAAGGACGCCGAGTCGATAACACTGATCGTGGTTTAAAATAACCGGCTTAACTACTGATACTGACTCAGTGCTTGCTCCAGTTTTGCTAGCACGTCGCGGTAGATAAAGGTTTGAAGTACACAGTATTCGCAGAAAATCTGGGCTTAACAGTTAAAAAATAAAAACAGGCTACAGATCCTCAGGTCTGCCGTATGATGGCAGAGAGCCTCAGAGAGGTGTCCTGCCTGCACCAGGGCCGGTCAGGAAGCAGCTCCACTGTCCCAAGTGAGGATAGAAGTGCCTCATTCTCTGAGGCGTAATTGTGTTTAAATGCACCATGATACCCTGGCCTATAGGAATCTGTAATGGTTTATTCCACGCTGAAAGGAAAGGAAAAGAGACACAACATTTTGGCTGTGGAGCCTTCTTCAGGTGAACTATGGAGCCTTCTTCAGACACCTAAAGAAGGCTCCATGGCTGAAACGTTGTCTTTCTTTTCAGCATGGAATAAACCTTAACCTGTTCCTTTGGAGCCTACGCATGCTGCCACAGCTCCAGTACCTGCTTGAGCTTCTATTGGAATCTATAGGGTGAGGCTCTATACTTCAATATCGACTAGAGTGATACAGCATACTTAGACTGTGCATGTATTATTTGTACTTTGCATAAGGAATTTTAAATACTGTCCAGCTTGCAGGTTATTCCGTGACACCATCGTGAGATGCTTTCACTGCAATAACTGTAATAATGTGAACCACAGCTGATAAAACTGACATAAACTGAGCCCTCTTGTGTCTTAGGTGAAGGTCATACTCCCACTCACACATATGCCTGTTGTAAAACAATGATTGTTTATCCTTTGCATAATTGTTTTTCATATTTAAGATAAAGCACACTTTGTATATTTCAGTTGTCATTTTTTCCCAGAGTGGACTGGACAGTATAACAGTAAAACAGGATATGTAAACCACATGCACCATAGATACAGACTATTTACATATTCTGTACTTGCTAGATTTCCTGAGATAAAAAGTGTGTCACAATATTCTAGCCATACAGATCCCTAACTACAGGGGCTCGTTAAAATAATTTAAAAGATTGACGGAGGTGAGAAAGCAAAAAGGAGTTAATTTCTAAGTGTAAAGTAGGTTTTATTGATACATTTAACAGAGAGATATACATTTTTAAAAATATTCTGTCAAATACTGTTTTATTCAGCTACCAATTCAGTCTGTTTTTTAACACAGTTCAACCTCTTCATTAACGAGCATGGAGTTTGTTATAGATTTCAGAAAAGTGAGAATGCTGATAAAAGCATGATAACATTGTATGCTGACCCAGTGTGTACTGTTAATATAGCTACAGTCTCCACGCAGATAATTTGATAGCGATACTCATCTGCAGATCAGCTCCATGCTTCATCTTGTGACTCTTCAGCAGAAACACAGTTACATTTCAAGACCACAGTGCATGAAATGACATCAAAGTACTTCCAGAGTGAAGCTTTTCTCTGGCCAGCAGTGACCTCAAAGATGAAATTATCATTAGTTTTAGTAGTAATGTTTCTTCCTACACAGCTACAGAGCATTGACATCCACCCAGATTCGACATGATTCAGCTGATAGTCACTCATGTAACCCTCCAGCCCAAGCTGAGAATTGAGAGGAAAAGAGAATCGCAGAGGAAATATGACAACTGCACTGCAGATTATTTTGATTTACTACACTAAGGCCCTGTTTTGCCAAAGGTGCAGTTGTGCAAACACCATTTGCAAAAAGATACATTTGGAAAAAGACACACTGAACAGTACATTTACACACACCTTTGTGTTTTTCTTCCCAAAATAAGATACACTTTATTTACTCTTCTTTTGAGGTAATCTAAATTTACCCATACCCTTAATTTTTATTACAGTAAATCCTGATTGATTTGACAGATTTTGACTTTAATACCTGTATGTATTAGTAAAGCCCTTACAAACTGGGAAAACCAGACTATTTCTGATTTCTGCTGTAGGCACCCCTCTTGTGTTGCACAGGTTTGCAATGCAATATACAGCAGATTCACTTTTGTGAAAAGCTTCTGTGACATTTATTCTGGTTTTATAGACCATATCTAATTTTGGCCTTAAAGGCATAGTCTGCTTTATTTTCATATTTTTATGCCACATCTGTAAAATCTGGTATCACAAGATATCCTTACAGAGCGCTATGTTTTCTTTATGAAGGGTTTTTATTTTTAGAATGGCTGAAAAATGTATAGTCTGGTATCTGGGGACCATGTGCTCTGTAGTCTTGTAACAGCCGAAAGTCTGATGCACTGGAAGAACCACAGAGATTTGTCTGAGCTCCCAGATATTTATGGAAGCACGGCTGCAGAGATTGTCAGTTATGGAAATTGTTTCTGGAGTATTTGCTTAAGCTGCGGGGCAGAGACCAGCATGCATCTGATGGCTTCCCGCAGGCCCCAGAGTCCAGGAAGTGAGAGGAGCAGAGGCGAGGTGTTTTAGCGCACATCTTTAGCAAAAAATGCAAAGATGGCAGCTATGCAGAACATATTTAAAGCTTACTTTGCTCTGCCCTTTTAGAAGAAGGCTATGCACGCAGGACCCAGACATTCTCAATTTGTGCAGCCTTATTCATGTGATAGCTTTGAATGTTTCAGAAGCCTGCAGAATATAACATCAGTATTTAAATGCCCCAGGGCTTTCTGTAGTGCATCCAAAAAACAAGCATGTGAATTGTACATGACAGCATTAGTAGTTTGAGGGTTGTTGTCTTAGTATCAATGTGCTTATTTTTCCACTGTTTTACGGATCTATTTAGAGGCAACATTGATTTACACAAGCATTTTAATTACTTGTACTAAATGGAGTTTAAAGCAAAAAACCCCACTCCTAATCCCACTAATCCCACTCCTTTATGTGTAACTTTCACACTTCCCGCTGACTCGTCCGCTTGTCCTGTTTTTTGCATCCCTCCACCCCAGGTTCGCCCCAGCAGCAGCTCTCTGCTTCTGCTCTTCATGAGAGGGGGTATCAGCAGCCAGCCCCTCCCTGACACATGGGCTGTTGTTCTCCTCCTCCAGGTGAGCTACCCCAGTAAAGATCTGGGTCTTGATTGGTATCAAATCCAGACATTATGAATTGATTTTCTTAACTACAGGTAACAGGAAAAAGTATCCATTTACTCATTTCTTCATTCATTGAACAAAGACGTTAAGACATTCATGATGCAGCCGGTAGTTCAAGGTCGATATCTCTCCCTGCCTACTGCCTGCTCTTGCACAGCAGCCGAGATTTTATGACTTCAGAGTGGATACATGCTTGGCCACCATACACCCACTGTCAACAAGGAGAAGTGTTGTCTTGTATTTACCTCAGTTTCTCTGAGATACAACTTGCTAAGTGGAATATATGCACACGCAGCTGTGGAATTGTCTGTGATATCTTAGACAATAATATGTCCAATATATGTATACTGATGTAGCAAATAAGTATTGAACCAAAAGCATTTGTTGCTTTTTTAATGCCCCACGATATAGGTTAAGAGTATCAACAGCTTACGCAACTTACCTCCACCAGTGTTTTCTACTGTTCTAACAACTTTGACAGTAAAGACCACAGCTTAGTCTGGGTGGAAGGAAACAACATTTTTCATTCAGCTATCCTTAACTCACATTGATCAGCAGCTCCAAAAGCTTAACCACAACTCAAGGTGAGCCAAACATGAGCAGATGTTATGAAGTGTATACGGTAGCAGCTAATCCATCACATTTACCAGTCAAATCTGACTGACTCATTGTCAGGTGTTCCTCATCATGAACATCATGCATTTCTCTCTCCACACCCATGCAGCTCAAGGCTACTTTTGTTCTAGAAAATTTTAATCTAACTGTTAGCAAAAAACAACATGGCTTATTTCAGCAGAATATCCCCCTAGAAGTATTTAGGAAGGAACACGGACTGAAAAAGGGTCAAAAGTAAAAGTAATAATGTTCAACAATTATTTAACACGCAAAATGTTTAAGACTTTTTTCTATTATTATATTATTCATCCGTCCATTTTCCATACGGATGTGCCCAGGACAGTGTCATTGAGGAGCCGGAGCCCAACCCAGCATGCAACGGGTGCAAGGCAGGATACACCCTGGACGGGACGCCAGTCCACCACGGGGCAGACACACAGGCACACACGCACACTCACAGCAGGGCCAGTGTTCCCAGAAGCCAATTAACCTCCCACCATTTCTCCGGACTGTGGGAGGAAACTAGAGCACCTGGAGGAACCCCACGCGGACACAGGGAGAACATACGGACTTTGTGCAGATACAGACAGCACCCCAGGTCTGAAACCGAACCCAGGGCACCAGCGCTGCGAGGCGGCAATGCTCACTCCTGTGCCACCGTGTCTCCCATGTGACATTATATTATACCCATGACCCTGTACTGGATAAAGTGGATAGAAAATGAATGGGTTATTTTGTATTGTAAATATTCCAGGACAGAACCCCAGTCTGGCTTTGTAATCGCTGTCCTTTCACCACCAGTGCCTTAGGCAGTGTATAAATCGGGCCGAACAGCCTCCCCTCCTCCGCGACCTTTGTGGACACATCGCTCCAGCGCTCCTCTGAGCTAAAGTAGCCTTTGAAGTGGGCAGGAGATTAAAGAGAGGGGAGAAGGGGTGGAAGGCAGCAGAGAATCCATGGTGAAAGCTCTGAGAGGTAATATCCACTACTCTGGTGCTGGTGTCGGAGCTGAAGGGGGAGGGGAGGGGGGCAACCACTGAACATCAAACATCGGTGCAATCAGGTGTGAAAACCCATTAGTCTGTATGGAGTCTGTTTCATTCAGCCTGGTTCACTGGGGTCAGGCAGTGTTGCTGGACCAGAAATAAAAAGCTCCAGAAACAAGGAGTCTTGACAATCAACCCTCAAAAAAAGTAATCAGCGCATGTCAGGGCTCAATTTGCCAAGTCGACTCTGTCCCTCCTGCAAGCGCTGCATGAGGGAGGGAAGTACTTTGACATTGATGGAGAGCGCACCGGTCTTCACTGAGCTCATCTGATGAGGTTATATATAGTGCCTGATTAGAATGTATGAATTTTAATCTTGGTTTAATGAAACCGTGTAGCTTTTTGGAGCCTGTGATGTCTTTCCCACACCTGCAAATTAAAAAAAGGGAACACGCTGGTGGGGGGAGAGACTCATTGGCATGCAGCTCAGAGGCAGTACTGGAGTTTTCAATCAGCCTGGTACAGTAGCTTCGAATGATAGCCGCTCAGTGACTGAAGCCTCTCGTGCCCACAGGTACTCTGGTCTGTGAGCAGAGCATGTAACTCCGGGAGGCCCTCATGTCTTTTGGGTTTTATTACAACAACATTCTCAGCTACACAGGTGGTCTCATCATTTAATTATCTGGATAACTGTAACACTGCAGTCCAGGCTCTAAGCAGTGATTTATAGGTAACTATACCTTAAAAGAAGTGAATGACTTCTGTAATCAACTGTAAAAGACCTTAAGGCAAATATATATACTGTATATCCTATATACACAGTATGTCTCATTTAGAAAATAATTAGGTTCATTTTTAATTGACTACTCCAGCTGGAACAAAACCCAGAAGACACAGACCTTCCAAGAGCTGAGTATGAAACCCCTGATATAAAGGATGATAGAGCAAAACCCACATATATAACTGGAATTCCAGAGAGGAGTGTTTTAAACACACTGGACTCAGTGGTTGCACTGGGAGGTCAAAGTCTTTATTGTGAATACAAAAGATTCACGTTATTAATTAATAGCTCTGTACATGCCCATCAGATGGGACCTGTACAATTGCAAGAGGGCCTCTTTTTTTCACAGAACCACTAAAGCCTTAAATCTAAAAAGCCTTAAAAAAACATCTGGTACCATAGCTGAGGAAAGTTGCTAAGATGTGCAAAAATGAACATTTCAGACCGAGCAGTTTTTAGTTGACAGCAAAAACCCAAAGCACTTTGCAGTCTGCTAAACACCCAGAATTGGATTAGAGAAGCATTAAGAATGCAGACTGGCTAAAACCTTGAGATAATGCCTGGTGACCATGCAGTAGAAGATCCTCTTAATTAAGCTCGGCCCAGGCAGTGTGTGTGGGCAGTGACAAGTGAGACCTGGCCTTCAGCTCTTCGGTGTGAGGGCCTAGAGATCAGCCCTACCACATGTCAGGGCTTAGCAGGATTAGGCAGGACAGAGCCAGATCCCACAGAGAGGCTGCTCCGGCCATTTTAGTGCCAATATCCATTTCACACTTGTTGCGGCAGTCCTGACATCATGACACGAACTGTCCTGCTTCATGAAGAGTCGGAAAAAATAAAGACTTTATTTAATGGAAACCCAAGTACTTCCTTCATCCATCCATTTCCAGTCACTGTATTGTCCCTGGAGGGTTGCTGTGAGCTGGAGTCTATTGAGGGGGGGCACAGGGCACACCTTGGACAGGATGCCAGTCCATCACAAGGCACTTGCCCACAGAAAGCAGGGGAGGCTGGAATTTAGGGATGCCAGCTAACAGAGATGGCATGTCTTTGGACAGTGGGTGGACACTGAGTACCTGCAAAAAAAATCTATGTGACTGGGAGAGAAAATGTACACACAGAGGGTTCTCCATCCCATAATTGAGCCCAGCACCACACCAACCCCCTCATTTCATTTTTAATCACACTTTTACACCACTTCTACTGCCGTAAGTTGCTGTTTTTGAGAACAAAAAAAGAGATGAGGATTACAGCATGTCTTTGTTAAAAAATTGTTTTGAAGTATTGTTAAAAAAAAGAACAGCACCCATTGTGAATGAGTTAGAAATAAATAATAGGAGAAAAAAAAAGATTTTTGACTTGGGCAATTTGACTGTGTTCTGACACAGCTGTTAACTGAGAAACACAGACTGAGAGAGCCCTGCCCACCTGACATGATTCACTTCATGTAAGTTGAGAACTGCTTGGAACTGGCCTATGGAAATCAGTTGATTTGCATTCAGTGTGCCCACTGTCTTACTTAGTGGAAAAAAAGGTCTCATGATACTGTAGGTAGGATATAACCTGGGTCCAACCTTAACGCAATGCTCAGCAGAGATAACATGACAAAAGAGCTTTTACTGAACCCAAGGACCCTGTGCTGAGCTCACAGATAAGGAACTCAAGGGAAGGCTCCTGCATTCTAAAATTTCATGGAAAAGGCTTGGAAATGAGGAGGGTTTGATACTTTAGGTGGATATCATTTGGAGTTGCGGAGAACTGAAATAGTCTTTTTCACAGCTGTACTAAGAATAGAGCATTCACACCTGTCAAAGGGACCAGGGGAGGAATGGTATATCACGCAGGGATCGCTGTTCAACTTTACACATGAGCGCAAGGGCTTTTAAGTAACTGTGTGCTCAGCTCTAAAACATCTTCTTTGGAATAAGCTGTGCATTGAGTCCATATAATTGATGTTTGTTTTGTTTTTGACATTGGAGCTGCGGGGCTGTGTAATAGCTTGTTTCCTGTCTTATTTGGGGACATAGAAGAGATCTTCATATCTTCCAGTCTTCACAAGGAATTGCTCACCTCAGAGAATTACAGGAAATTAGAATTAATACTTGGCAGGGGAAAAAATGTGTCCAGCTGACCTCTTACAGTATTTCGTTTTTTGCCCTCATACGCTCTTAGATTAAACCCAGAAAGGGTTGCTCTGGGTTATCGGGAGAGGACGGTGGAATATCGAGGCCTCTGCGCAGGACTCAGCACCTCCACCTTGATGGATAGCAGCTGGGGTGACTGACCCTGGCAGGGGTCACAGACACCTCACAGAAGAACAAGATGAGTGATGATGGCATGATCCAGATGATGTGAAAGGATAAAAACTCGTAATGTCACTTCTAAAAACATGACCCCTGACTGCATGTCTGCTTCACTAGAAACTGCAATGGACTGTAGAGGCCATCACTCAGGGAGACTTTGTTTTGTGTTTGAGGTTGGTGTGCATTCTCCAGCCAGTATCTACTGAATAGCAAATTCCAAATGGACCCTCTCAAACCTCAAGACTGCTGGTCACTGTAGGACAGTCATTAACTACAGCCAGAGACAAATACCCCAGCTCGCTGTAGGACAGTCATTAACTACAGCCAGAGAAAAATACCCCAGCTCGCTGTAGGACAGTCATTAACTACAGCCAGAGAAAAATACCCCAGCTCGCTGTAGGACATTCATTAACTACAGCCAGAGAAAAATACCCCAGCTCGCTGTAGGACACTCATTAACTACAACCAGATAAAAATACCCCAGCTCACTGTAGAACAGTCATTTACTACAGCCAGAGAAAAATACCCCAGCTCTCTGTAGGACAGTCATTAACTACAGCCAGAGAAAAATACCCCAGCTCTCTGTAGGACAGTCATTAACTACAGCCAGAGAAAAATACCCCAGCTCGCTGTAGGACAGTCATTAACTACAACCAGATAAATATACCCCAGCTCACTGTAGGACAGTCATTAGCTACAGTGAAAAAATACTCAAATTTTTTCATTGTTAATATTTTAAATAATATTAAAATAACACTGGAAATAAAAATTGTTCTTATGGTTATGGTTATAGTTAGCTGCCACGCCTGTGATCTCAAGTTCTGCTGCCTTTATCTACCAGCACTTGGAATATGTGGGACTTTGCCCACACTTCCACCTTAGCTTGTGTGTCAACAGAGGTAATGCAATAACTCACAGTTACCCCGTAAACTTGTTCTTAATTTTTAGAAGAATTCTATAACGTACATTAGACACGCGTGAGGTACTAAGAGAGGGCTTTGTGAGAAAAGTTTCCTCGTGGCTCACACTGCTGGGACTACGTTTTGAGCCAAGACTGGGGCTTTCTGACAAAGCCACCTCTTATAACAGGTTTCTCTGTGCTGTGTTTTCCAAGTTATTTTTCCTGGATAAATTGGTATCAACAGACTACATATGGTTTTGTTTCTGACATGTAGAAAAACACTTGTATTCCAGCTCAATTGTCTTTCTCTGCTGATGAAACTACTCAGTCGGCATCGTGCCTGGGTTCCTTCCATAGATAAGAGATGAAAAGACCAAAGGGTACGAGCACTCGCAGATAAAAAGCACATACAAGCAATATATTTCAGTCTGTAGTCAATTTTCTTTGCTGTGACATTGCCATGAGATGTATTTCTAATGCACTTTTCATGTCCACACAATCTCATCTGGTCTCCCCGGTACAGGGAGGGCCTTGTGTCCCCTAAATAGAAAACATGTGCCGTCATAAACAGATCTCCGTTTTGCACACCGATTCTGAAGCTTTCAGCTTGAAATGATCATCTGAAATGATCCGAACTTTTCTACAGTATTTCTCCACAGTGCTAAGATTCTGCTGATAATCCTACTGGAAAGGGGGAAACACGTTTGGCAGCTGTGGGACGCCTGTTCTGATAGCGGACGACATGAATAGGCAGAGCCGTGTGTTACCATGGACTGCATGCAGCGAGGCTGATGGATGGGTAAGTGCCGAAAACAGATCCATTCTCGGCTTTTTGTGTGGCCAGATTTTTTTAAGCAGTCCAGGTTTTCCGAGTCCCCTTCTTCTTCCCCGTTGCAGGTTAATTGGGGTCGTTCCTGCTGACAGAGGGAGCCGTCAGTCTGCAGAAAACTCTCTGCTCGCCACAACCTAAAAATAGGCCTCCCGCGCGCGGAGTCTGGCGGAGGGGTCACCCAGCTGGGCTCGCACATCACCTCCACGTGCTGCCGAGGAGCTCCTGTGGAGCCCTCCACCTCCCGACTCCTCTGGGGACACGTGTGAGCAGCACTGGGCCTGATTGAAACAGGCAGGCGTCACCTGTGGTAATGGCCTTGCATAGATTTCACAGCTAATCTGGTCAAAACACAGCAATATCTGTCCAGAGCACGCTGCAAGTCTATCGCAGACTCAACGGGCCCTGTGGAGTGGGGTAACAGGATTTACAGAAGGAGGAGGATCGAGCTCGGGACAGGGGGAGATATAATTGTGCTGACACAGCCGAGAGTGAATGTTTTTATATGTTGAGTTACAGTTTATTTGGTACGGGCCATTTGAATAATTATTCTGTCTATTCACCTATCCCTTTTTCCTCCTGCTCTTCTGTAGCACACTCCCTCCACAACTCCTGGAGGTTGTACCCACATGCCAGCTTCCTCGCAGAAGTGTCTGCCAGACAGGAAGACAAAGGCTCTGATCAAAAAAAGCCTGAACACTGTCAGAAAGGAGATAGACCAGGAGCCATTCAAGTTAAATGTCAGGGCCTGCTCAGTGCTGTGAGCCTAATGACAAGGGATCCGAGCAAGGGAAGGGGTTGAAGATGGTGGAGCCCTTTCTTCAAGTGGATCCCTACTTACTTTTGTGTCCTTCTGCTTGACCACCCACTCTGTCAGCCCCGTGCCCTGCTGTGTAGACTGACATGCACATTAGTGAGAAGTTTAGAGTAGCAGACTGCAGCTTTATTCTGCCGGAACACACCTGGAAGAAAGACCTTTGCAATAATGCAGTTCAATCAGAAGTCAGTGAAGACCTATAGCAGTGAGCTATAGCAAACACCAGGTCTGTTCCTGATCGCCTGCAGGGAGTGTCATTTAATCTGTAAGAAGCCACAGCATCCCAACAGGAATTCGGTCTTTAGATTTAAAATGCTACTGCATCTTATCTCACAACTGGAGCACACAGCATTTACCAGCTTCTTCTAGTTTTATAAGAGACTGAGTGCTTGAAGCTGTGGGCGTATTCCTTCTAAAGTAATTTTTATGAGACTCAGTTTAGATTTAAAAAGTCTGTAAAGTTACAGATGAAAAACCTTAAGCATGGGTTTGTACAGAAATCCCATTGGTCGTTTCAACAGATTTCAGCCGGCAGCTATTTTGATCCCTTGTGAATGCACACTGTGCACGTACTCTGTCATTTTCTGTCTGTTTGGATTGCAAAGTGGCCTGAGGTCAGTAATAACAGGGTAATTTTCAGCACCATTAATCTCTGAGGAGATAGAGAGCTGAGCAGTACAATGACAACACGTGAAAACTGTTCAAGATCATGTTTGTAATCCACACATGTTGCCACAGTCATGACTATGCCGGGACATTTTTTCAGCTCTTGCAAAAGTGTCCAGGAGGACGCAGCATAAATATTATTTTCAGTTTTAGTCTTCTGTCTCACAAATCCAGGAAATAAGTTTACTCTGTGGGAAAAGGAAACAAATTTCTCCTTCCTGTCTGTGCTTCTAAAATAGAGCTCCCAGAGTCTGTCTCCATTGACCCAGCTCTGCAACCATGCCAGTCCTTCTCTTTGCAGACCAGTCTGAGCAGAAACTGCATCCCAAATGAATGTTAAGTGTGCATGCACCTAGGCCTACAGGTGTACAGGTGGAATTTCAGATGCTTCTAATTAGTGCCAGGGAGAAGGTAAAAGCAGTGTGGGAGGTTCAGAGCACTAGATCTGAATCATATTCTAAGGATGCCAGAATGCTGAAGTGAGGATCTGATGGAGTTGTGGATCCTCCCCACTGAAGAGCCACTCTCTCTGTCTTTCCGGATGGAGCAGTACACAGGCACAGAATCATTGCTGTAATAATAATCACCGCAGCCGAAAGGAATGTGGCTCATTAAAAGGGAAAGCAGACAAATTACACAGCGTTGCTGGGGCAGGACGCACAAGAAGGCTGCCAAAAATAGCTCTCTGCTGGTCTGTCTGAGGAGCAGCTGGACTGGGCCCAGCAAAGTCACACAGCAGGAAGCACACTAAGATTAGGGAAGTGGCTTTTGTTTTTCAGACAGACTGATCTACAGTAACACTCCAGTACACATAGATTTCTAGTCCTGCTCAAATACTGCACCTATACAATTCAGTCTCATCTTTCATAATTGTAAAAGATCCATTCACACATTGGAACCTACCAGATATTTCAGTGCACTCTGTTACCTGGGACAACATGCTAAAAGGGGGGGAAAATGGTGTCAAATCGCCAATCTTTATAAATCCTCGCAGATGTTTTGACAAACTACATTTTGAGAATTTCTAAGTAGTGTGGAAGAAGATTCTTTGTTTTTCTGGATAGAGCCTGAGAAGTTCGAGACTTCACTGCACATCCTGGTCCACATGGCACCACATCACATTGTGTTAATTAGCTCTGCTTAGGAACACGTACAAGATGAAGTGATCATCATGAGTCCCATCTGTCTCTCTGTTCTCAGCGGCTGTGTGCTGTGCCTCAGGGTAGCACCTGTCACGGCTCCTTGAAGGCACTGATATCCCCCTCTTTATGACATGAGAGTCTGTCTGAGCCCCTTCTCTCACCCACTTCTGTCCTCCAAACAAAGTGTTTACCAGAGGGCTCTTGAGGCTCCCAGTGACAGCTCTTCATTCCATGAACTGGGAAGAGGAGCTCATCTCTGAGTGCGAAGTTAATGAAGGAAATGACCTCGTGTCAGAGAGGTTCTTGTCCTGGTCACTTCTGTACTCCACAGAGTAAACAGCTCCGTGACAAGACCCTGTCCTGCTTCATTAACATCTACACTGCAGTCTGAGAGCTTGCACATCAGAGATCATTTGGGAAATGAGCTATAAAACTATTCAAGAAACTAGAAATGTTGACCACACAAATTGCCACACTTTGGAGCAAAATGAGGCAGACTAGGGGAAAATCTTGCAGAGGACAATTACAATGCTATAATGTCATATACTACGCACAGTAGTAGACTATTCCAGCCTGACTTCAGCTCAGCTGGGCACAGGAGGAAAAAAACCCAACTCTGCTTGACATTTTAACTGCAAATATCACTTATTATTTTTGTATCAGCGGTTCCAGTGACAGCTTGAAGATGGCAGCAATGCTATTTGAACTTTGACTCAGCGTGAGTCTTCAAGTCCCAGCAGGCAGCAGCCTTGCACGCAGTCAGTGGCAGGGAGAGCACAGTCACAGATGTTCCTCTGCAACCTGGGAATAAATATTGGGATTGGAGTGGGAGGGAGATGCAGCGAGAGCACAGCTCTGATGTGGCGGACGGGCGGTGAATGCTGGTCAGCAGTTAATGGTTTTGCCGTTTGCCAGGCAAGGTGGGGGGGAAGCACGGGCCACGTCATGCCTCGCTCGGGTTGAAACAGGGCACATGCGTGTTGTTAATGTTCCTGACCTGCTTTGGTTCCATCTTTGATCTGCACTGGCTGTTTGTGACTCTGCTTCCAATGCATGCGACAGTTCTGGATGGGCTGCAAGAACAAATATAACAAACCACAGACGCATCTCGCATTTAGACATACAGTACCAGCTGAGGTGTACGTGCGCACATGTGGTAAGTGCAATATAGTCAATCTTTCAAAGGAAACCCCCAATCATTTAGGAAAAAATCTGCACAACTTGTGCATAAGAAGGTTACAAATGAGAGCAGACCATGCAGCACCTCTAGCGGTAATAAAGCCAAAAACTTGGAGCACATTTAGCTCTCAGCGACACCTTGGAGAATTGGATATAATACAGAGCATCTCCTCCGTGAGCTGGGTGACCCTCTGTTGGCTGCCCTAATGGGAGCTGTAATCCGTCCGGAGAGGCTGGGCATGCTCCTCTCCCAGGTGTGTCAGCCTGAGGGCAGTAACCTGAGCCCACGCCTCAGGTCACTGTGCTACCTCTCAAGGACCGGTGAATGGGCCGCTGAAAAATGTGCATTGAGAGAGTGGGTAATGAGCGGGGCCAGGAAAGTATGCCGGCTCTTAAAACATGCATAACGCTGTAACATCAGCCCCGTGCACGATGGGGACAGCACACAGAGCAGGCTGCTGGGAAACAGGAGAGGCTTGGATTCGGTGTCAATCTCTCACCCTTCGACCCCCATCGCTCTGTGCCCTAGCCTGCTGCTTCCTCGGTCTCCGCACGGACGCATCCATACAGTGCTCTGTCAACATTCACATCGGTATCGGCCATCTTAAACATAGAGCACAACTAAACATAGGGCCCGAGAAGACCGAGCCAAAAATACCACTGAAAAGCACCACTCCTCGCGGCACTTAAGTACACTTAAGATCAAATTTAAAAGCCACGTGAGTCTGCTAAGCTTTTGCAGGTGCTTTTTATAATTCCCTTCTTCTGGCTACGTATAGGTTCCAGTCGGACAATACGCAAATATCTTCCGGTAAGGGATACTTTTAGAAATCGGGTTCTTTTGAACAAAGGCCCATTCAAGTCCCACACATTTCTCTTTATAGCAACAGAGCCCTTTGCTCTGAAGCCGCCCTCCTGCCACGAGTCTGGGGACCGGTCTTTGATGCTTTGCGTTGAGTGGATTTAGACCCATCCTGGCAGATTGTGTTCCGAGCCCCCAGCAGAAAGCAGGTTTGATTATTGATCAAGCAAGGCTGTGGGAGCTGTGCTGTGAGTGAACGGTGAGGGGCTACTCGTCCTCTACCTCCAACGCCGATAGCTCTCAACGCCATGAAGTGGCCTGTCTATTGATGACGCTCTGTGGATTTTGAAAGAGCTTTTTCATTGTGAGTCATTGCATTGCATTGCAAACAAAGCCAAGTGGCTGTCGCTTCTCTATTTATTGATTATTTATTTAATTTCAGATGCCTTTGTGTATCAGAGCCCACGTTTGCTCATGTGTAGAGGGCAGATTTGGCGTGGATGGTTACATCTATCACCCTTTTAGCTCATTGTTAGGATGACATTTTGCAGATCTTCAGATTGTTATCTCCCTTTATCAGGGACAGTCAACAAACTTTTTTCTTTATTTATATATAACAATAATAATGAAGAAAATATCTATAATCCTGCCTTGCGCCCGCTGCTTGCAGGAATCAGCTTTGGCTCCCCCTCGACCTTGTATTGGATGAAGCGGGCAGACAATGGGTGAATGCATCGGATTTCTCACGCTTCTTGTTCCCTTAGAATCTCAAATCAGCAACATCTGGTTGTCTTGTGCGTTATTAGGTAGTTATTACTTGGTGATTACGTAGTGATGAACTACAGGAGCCCCTCTGTGCCCCGCTCCGAGCCGATCGATCCTGATAAACGCTGACAGTCGAGCTCTCCGCCTGACTCGTGGCCTTACGAAGAGGCTTCCACCCAAGTTCTTGCTCCTCTTCTCCCTCTGCCAGTCTCCGGTCTGCCCCCAGGAAATTAAACGCAGGATTAACGTCATCACCCGACCTGTGTTGCACATGGCTGAGCATCTGCAGAACATGCTAGCAAGCCAAAACTGTTTTTTTGAAACCTTGGAGGACAGGAGAGGTTCAGATTGTCCTTAGCAAAGAAAAAAACCCACCCTACTCCTAAAATGACTTTGAGCTTCAGAGGCCAAACGTGCTCTCTTCATATCGGGCAATTTTTTCTTGACGATTACACCTGTGCAGTCAGTGAGGTATTTTTGGACTGTGAGCTGAGATGAGCAGTAATTTCTAAGCAGTGTTTATTATAATAATTTTCTATTCATCACATGCTTTGTACAAATAGGTTCTGTCTTTTCATGAGCCCATGGACCTAATCAATCATTCTGGACTCCAGGCTAAGACAACTGGTTTCTTCCCCTTGAGGTCCACTGGACAGAGAGTACTGGCCTGTTTTCTGTATGGGAGCTACACCCTGGTCTCCAGCATCTTCACAGTTAAAGAGCTGTGAAGATGCTTATGTACGGATGTTTTTACAAACATCAGAAAAAAACCCAACATGAATGCTATAAGGAAATTCAGCATGTTGTAATTGCATGAGATCGCAAGCATACGACACTATATCTATGTTCTAATCCAATGGCAAGTATAATTGAATTCCACACAGCCTTGCCTGCTATTCAAGTTGATGTGATAATACTGAGAAATCTAAATCACTTGTTGCTCATACTGAGTTATAGAACTAAAAGGCTAAAGGGGACTCTGGAGGCCTGGATTTCTCATCTCCTCTAATTAGGCCTTCAAGAGAGAAAGGTTTGAAGAAGCTGTGGAAGTGAGTGCTGGGGTGCTTTGATTGACTGCTTCTGTCAACTGGAGGGCTTTTTACATTATAATGTGTATCACAGTACATAAGGCAAAAGAGATAAGACTCCAATTGTATGACAGTTTAATCTGTTCCAGTTTTCAGAGCTGCTGACTCTTATGTAAACCACACTAGGTTCTGCGTGTTTCATGCTAGTAAGATTTAGCTTTACAGACAGTATTATAACGGTTAAATTTCTTGCTTCTCTGCTTCGTCTGTGCTGTTGGCAAAGGAGCCAAATGAGGACTGACTTGAACCACCACACAGTGGGTCCTGGGGGCCCTGATACTGGTCTTTCTCCCCTCGGTACAGATTCTGGTGCTGTTCTGGCTGTTGTCAACGAGAATCAAAGCAGTCTCTTTTCCATCCCTTGTTCAGCTCTCGGGTCACAGGTGCGCAGGTGTGAAATCTCTGTGGGAAAGTTAATGGACCAGCTCAGTTCAGCTCAGGGCTGACATCTCCAACGCAGTCTGGCTCATAATAATGGAGCTGCCACTGGACTCACAATCAAGATGCTGATGGAAGTAGAAGTTTGTTCGTTATTAAGAATCGTCGTGCAGGATTTGGGAAAGAAACGTATGTACTGCTTTGGAAAAAAAGAAATCCTGATGGGTCCTGTCATTGGATTCAAAAGTATAGTTGTATTTTAAGTTTAGAAATGTTTTACTTCTTAGTCATTTTTGTTTTTTTTTAATTCTGCCCAAAATAAACAGAAGAAATAACTTCAAAAATAAGACAATAATATATGCTGCCTGGGTGTGAAATTTCACCTTCTTCTGCAAAAGCAGAAACCCGCAGTAAATTAGACATCTGTCATGTACTGCATGAAATAATCACGTACTTTCACACTTCAAGTACTTTCACCCAAAATACATCAGTGCAACCGGTGCGCATCCCTTGCGTTATTCTGGGTAGGCGAGAAAGAATGTGATCGATCTGAAGCCGTTGTATTGAGACACTTGTGTTTAACGGGGGCTGTGTGTTACAGCCCAGCACCCCAGTCCCTCTCCCTGCAACGACAGGAGTACGATTCCTGCAGCCCGCACACGGCTGCACGGTATTGAAAAGACAGTAGCGTCAGTGATTCCCGCACACTGAAAAACTCATTTGTCTTGGAAAAAGGGATGAATGCCTGAGTTAACTGTGAGAGACACGCCAGTGGAGAATGCCATGATGTCACCCACAGAGCTGGGTTCCCACCTGCATGAAACACAGACCAGCGTTCTCGAGGTTCCTCCTGTCAGAAATCCATTTGCAGAATTACAGCTCCTTCCTGTCCTCTCCTTATTTTCTGCTGCTGCAGTGAGGCGGTGGGACTACGCCACCCACACTGCCTCCCAGAGTCTCACATCAGACTGCTGCTTGGAACAGAGCTAAACCACGCTTGTGAAGCGAAAGGGAAATTCCTTGCCACTTGTATGACTGGTACCATGTAATTAAAACACACAGCTGCTAAAAGTCTGAAAAATGTTACCAAATCAGGGACTTAATTCCTAGTAAAACAATTGTCATTAAATTACATTAAAGTAGGTAGCTGCCCTTTTATCATAAATTATTTTTAGGCATTTTATTAGCTCAATAAGACACAACAGGATATGTGTTCAACTTTTCTAATGCACAGCTGCAGTTTGTTCTTTAAAAATTGCTGGTCATTAATGGACTTCAGCTGCCTGTGTGGATGAGGTCCCAATGCTGGACTTGTGTTCATGCCTTTGATTATTGACGGCTATCATCAAAGCTGAGGAAGAAGAGCACCCAGATTTTTTTTACCGGTTTTAGATATTATAATTTCCCCATTGATCAAGGAAACAACAACCTTTTTTAACAGCTTTTCTCAGGTTTCCGCTCCAAAAAAGAGCCACACGCCCTTTCAGATTGAAATGCTAGTGTAATTGGTTTTTAACGGCGGAAGAGCCATTTCGTTTGAGGGGGAAGAGACTGTGAAGAGACTGTCAGGGTGGGTGGGGGCTTGTCGCTGTCATCCTGCAGCACAGCTCACTTTGAAAGTGAGCATTTGAAGCCACCAGGACTCGGAGATAAAAGTCCCTACCTGATACTGGCACAAAGCAAAGTCCCTTTCAACACTCTAAAAATATCCGGTTAAGTGACATGTTTCTATTGCACGCCATCAAAAAAGCATGAAAATAAACCGATTAAGGAGCATTTGACTGATGTTTTCATTAATTGATCTTGAAAGCAAGGTAGAGAATGAAAGTATAATATATGTACAGTGTATGTGCATAATTGTCAATCAGTTCTCCTTCTTGTTCTCAATAATAATAATTAATAATAATAATAATAATAATAATAATAATAATAATAATAATAATAGCAGTACAAATAGGTCAAGCGCATTATATTAAAAACAAGAGACAATGATTCTGTAAATGCGGTATGGTAAGTGATTACCATGGCGACCCTATTCTTATATGACGTTGAAAGATTAAAGCATTAAAATGCACTCCACTGGACAAAAGACTTCACTGCAGACAGTTTGCCGTTTTGACATTCATAATGCCAGAAAATCCTTAAAGGGGCAGCATTGCTTTACGTTAAACCTGCACAGAACCCACAACTCCCCTATGTTGTTAATACAAGTTTAATAATTAGATCACCGAGATAAACAAATCAGGCTGCTCTGCTCTGTCTGGAAGCGTGACAGGGGTGTATGCTCAAAGCCAGCTTGAGGAATGTCAGCCTGGGGTTTTAATGATACTGCCAAGGCCTAGACAGGGGGAGTCCTATTAATCATACCTGAGAGCTAATTGAATTCCTCTCGTTTTCTTCTAAGTAGAGCAGACAGATTGCAGGGTTCTCTAAATGGGCCGCATTTATCTGTCTGTTTGCTCTGATCAGCACAGGGCAGGCTGCAGCTTTTGGAAGGACGGCCTGGTGGACATTATGTCACTACCCAGAACTGAGGCCATGCTTGTTTCCTTCCAGTTGCCGATGCCTTCCGAGGCATGGCGCGGCACCAGCACAAAAACACGCGAGAACATGATTCATGCTCACACACGGCTCGGTCCTGTGCGTCCTGTATTTGCCAGTATCAGACGACACTGTGGTCTGGTATTCCAGCTGCAGGGCAGGAATGCAGTCGCCTGTGTCGAGCCCCGAAAACCCCTCAGACAGAATGAGCCCGCCTTGTGAGCACAGACAAGCAATTAAACCAACCGGCTGCCCACTTGGTGAGGGCCCGTGCCATGGCATTGCTCTTGACGATGGTGTCGCGATGAGGTCCAGGTGAACATCGTCATCTTCGTCTGCAGGACTGTCCCGGCAGCAGTGTGGAGTGACTGGCGTTGTTGCTCCAGGCTTATACTGTATCTCTGGTTGATTGTAGGCTCAGATCTCAGGTATAAAAATGCTGTTATCCCCTTGAGCCTGAGTTGTCCCAGTAAAATGCCCAGCTGTAAATGTGTAAGTTTCTTTGGACAGAAGTGTCCACTACCTAAATTAATAATTAGCTATAAATACAGATTATGTGGCTCTCATGTTTCCTATGCAAAAGTCCTGCTAAAGCAAAGAAGTTACCATTGTAACCATGGAGAAGGGATTTATTAACAGCTGCTGCTCGTCAGTTGCTCACCTGTTCGTGTTGCCATCTGGCAGAGGACTGACTTCAGTGGAGGAGGAAGCTGCCTTTGTCCCCCGTCTCTGCTCACATTAGGGAACAACTTTCACAGAAAGGCGCCCCTCTATTACTTATTACTTTTGTCACCAGCTCCTCACGTCCTGTTGTTATCTCGTTTTGTTTTTGCAGGTCAGTTTCTCAGGCTGAGACTTGTCAGCCTGTTTTACTGTGTTCACGGCTCTACCTCACAAAGCCTTTCAGTTCCCCAGAGTGATCTGATCCTTTGTTAAAGCGCTTTCAAGTGGTTGTCATGACAGGATCTTAAACAAAAACAAAATAAATTAAAGGTTAATAGACTAGAAGGGGTGACCTAACCTGTCATTATCTTACATAGATAAGTTTTTGTAAAAATTCTTAAGGGATTGTTTAAGTTCTAGTTTCTACAAACAATTACTCACTTGACAGCTACAACTTCCTTAGAGCAGAAACCATTGAATCAGAGTACTGTTATAGTTTATTTTAATGACCTTTATTTTAATGAATTCTTGCAGGTAGCCTGTTCTGCCAAGTGCTTTTGTATGAGTGCCCCAAGCTCCACTCTGATCTAAGCCCGGTGGTAACCTCAGTCAAGAAACAACCGAGGGAGACACCTCGACCAGGCCCCTGTATCAGTTATTGACACCTGAAGATTGCAGTGAAATTGGTGGTATAATCTGACACTTCATGTTTGACCTTACCCGTGTACTTTAAACCATAATTTAAAAAGCAGTTTTATTTATGCCGACATGCATTTCCTGGTCTTTTCACTCTTAAAACGTAAAGTGTACTTAGAGTGTACAAGTGTAAAGTGTACATCTGTCGCAAGCTTCACACCAAACGTGCTTAAATTGACATCGAGGCTGTAAACTCAAAGCAAAGACCTGTCACACTGCTCCACTTACACATCTGACCCATGCGCATACCGAGTGGGTTTTCACCTGTTTTCGTCAGCTTGCTCGATAGTAAACGGGAATTAAACTGCACTGAGGTCGCGAATTTGCTTCAGCCAGCGGGCGGTAAACGCGAGAAGAAAAGACCATTTCAACCCCGGTCCCCCGAGAGAGGGACGGTTCTTGCTCTAGTTCGTCTGGGAAGAAGCGGCGGAATGGTCAGACCCTACAGACGTAAGGAAAATTATTTAAGATTTACAAAAATGGGCATAAGACGAAACCCGAAGTAACAAAAGTCTAAAAAATGGTTGATATATTTTTATTTGAACTACGGCCGTCAAGGTGCAACTTTGTTCCAAAATTATTTTCTCTCTTTAGCTACTGTTTGCGATTTCGAGGCCTGCAGAGGGGGGGATGCCTAACCGGGAGCAGCTGACCTTGGTTGGCTATGGAGGACTGGGTCAGCTCGGAGACGTTAGTGTAGAGGGGTGCAGCTCGGTCGTGTTCTTGAGAAGCGTCACCTGAGGTCTCTGTGAGGAAATTAAGGGAGTCCGACAGCTCTCGTGGAGGTCGTCAGCAAAAATACCCTAGAAGACGTGCTGTTCCCTCGGGTAAATAACCCTGCTTCACCCAGTTTGTGGCGAGCGTCACATTGTCGTTACCGTCACGTCCACACAACTAATACTTCCCATTCACGTTAAAGAAAACACACCGCATCAACAGTCCTGTTCAACACTAGAATTTATTATAAAGTTGTTCTAACTGTTGGTTTCAGCAACATATCCAGATATTCAGGAAAGGTGTTTATACAATTAAAATCGGTCAATGCAGTTTTATCATTAATACAAACTTAAAATTTCCTTTATACAGTTCAGCAACAAAGAAAAACGTGTTTGTACTACATAAAATAGAATCTTCAAGTGAATTATTACTATACGCACATTGGTCATTGTTATACAAATAACAACTGATATTTATGTCGTTTTTTTGTGGACGTTACTGCCCTCTGAGACTCCCTACACCAAGCTAGGCTACCAGCTGGGACAGAAGGCACAGTTCGAGGTTTAGCACAAGGGCAGAGAACAGTCATTGTGCTTTTGTGATCACAATCCCCATCCGACCTCCACAGCCTTAAAGATTGCGCACAGACTTGCACTATGGAGCGAATAAGGTGTTTATCGTGCAGACTACTTAGAAAAATCACACAACTGTATGTACTGCAAATGGAATGTTCTTGCGTGACAGCTTTTTTTAAAAAGCTTGTGAAGCCAATCTATAAAGTTTTCATAAAAAGTTAATATCTACACAGTTAAAACAGCCAGTGCCAGCTGTGTTTTTTCATCCAGAGAGTCCCATCTCTTCCAAAGAGTTTTTTTTTTTTGCATGTGCTCCCTCCCATGGACCTCAGGACTTAAAATACCCCTTGTGGGAAAAAAAAACACAATTTCGTCAGATCCATGGAGACACACGCCACGATTTTTCCATCTGAGGCATTAATGTGGTCAATGCAAAACACACAAATGTGCCTTAACATCCACGGACAGCCAACTTGAAATTAAAGGGGAAGATTTTTTTTTTCCTCTGCCTCTGTGTGTATTTTAATGATCAGAGAACTCCCCCACCTACAATCACCAAACCCTGGAATGCATCTGGAAAAAAAAAATGATGAAAGAGATGAAACAAATACTTAAATACTGCGTTTCCAACATTCGATTTACACAAAGCGTAATGGAGTGCTCCTGCCAGATATCTGCAAAGAAAAATGAAAGGGCAGCCAATACACCAACATCTGAAAGACTTGAGCGGTTTCTGTACAGAGCAAGGAAGGAGCACCTAGAGTGTTAGGAGTGTGGACCTGACAAGAGGCTAATTTTAACAAAGAACAGCAAAAACGTTAGAGATTGAAAGAAAAAATTTAAGACATAAAAGGATGCTCCGGAGCGGGGGCAACAAAAAAGATGTTTGTAGTTTTAAGTGACTAAAGTTAATGCTTCTAATTTGGACAAGGTTTGAAGGAAGTCAACTAGACATTTATACACAGTACTGTAGCTACCACCACAGTTTGGCACATGTGAGCTATTTAAGACAGTTTACAGGGCTGTGCCCAACCATGAAGAACAAGGGCCGTCCCGCAGGTGTCTGGGCCTAGTGTTCAGGCTGCCCCCTGTCGGTCCTCATGGCTCCTGTCTGCCTGGAGACATTCACAGTGAGAGCTGGAGCTGGCGGGGCGCTGCGCTTCAGTTAGAGCCTCCCTCCACTGGGCTGTCCGCCACAGCGCTGTCTTCCTGGGTGCCCCGCGAGGCGTCGTCACCTGGAAACACAGATGCCATTGAGACCCGGCCCGGCGGGGGGCCGGACGGCTCGAAGAAGACCTAACCAGGAGGACATGTCCAACAGCCAACTTCCACCCAGAAGAACGTGTGTCGGCAGTTGCTGCTGTGCAGTATGATGGCCTGTTGCCTGCCCTGTTATATCAGGTGTAATTCTGTCTCTGGCCACAATGTGCCCGTGGTGTGGCTGACCCGAGGTGAGGTCTGTGCAGGGGGGCAGAAAAAATGCCCCCCCCGTTTCAAACTGTTCATCTGACTCTTGATAGAATCTGCCTTAAATTTCGGCTCTGCCACTGTGCTGTGGATGTCACAGTTTCCGAGGAATCTGGCCTTCCGTTATGGCATGTCCCTCAGCCTGCGTGTGTTACAGGAGCTTAAAACAGTGGAAAAATGTGAAAACCCTGAATTTCTAAATGGAGAAACTTGTCAGTAACCTTGGGATGTGCGAACACATTGATTCCCAGTGTAGCATCTGTGATCAAGAGGGAACTTACTGCAAGCGACAAGGCACACTCTGAGTCCTGGCATAACAGGTCTCTGAAGGAGATAACACCCATTTGCAAGGACAGTGATGACAGTTGGAGGAAGAGGACAAAGTACCAACATGCACAGCTTGCATGGAGCCAAGTCTCTGCAAATAGCACCGTTGTCTAGTGTAGGAGGCAGGTGATTGTGAGCTGGATTCTTTCATTTCCAGTTAAAACAAATTATAAATAAATCAGTCTTTCACTGCAGAATAATGAACCTCGTGGGCTGGTTTCAATGTGCACCACCCCCTGGTGGTCTGATACCATGAGATCCCACAGTGGCACCAAACTCAAAGAATTTCCCAGCTACTTCAAGCAAAGAACGAGGGGTCAAGGCTTGATAATGATGGAGGAAACGCAGTCCCCTGTCAGTGAGAAGCCGTACAAAAAAAAGCACAGAAAACTAGCCTGCCTTACGATCACCACCTGATTCTTTTTAATTTCTGTTGACGACATGGAAAGATGAGGGTTTTTGCATATGCAAACATTCTGTCTGACTGATCCTTCAAAGCTTGTTTTGTATAATACCCTCCAGAGATAAGTAGGCAGTGACCTTCGCAGGACGGGGGGGGGTCACGTTTTGGGGGAAAACAAGCTTTCCCGTTTCCCGTGGAGCCCCACACCGCGTCCGAGCGAAGGGTCGTAATCGTTTTCGCAATTAAGCACGTGTGCGGCTGATCTGCACAATCATGCTCACAACAGACTCGATCAAAAATGCAACCAGTCCTGTCACTTCCTGTTTCGCAGACAATCCTCCACACCTGGGCTTGTCAGCTGGAGAGTTGTGAAAAGGGTTTTTTTTTGCCCCACCCACCAACAACCCGTCTGGGTGCAGTGCGCGTCGGGGTGCCTCTAAGGTCCCGGAGTGTGCTGGGTACCGAGAGCCGGTAATTCCAGCCCTGTGCCGGGGCTCCCACCCGGGCAGCCCGCTGTGGGCTGGGGGGGGGGTCCTACCTGCTGTGGGATGGGGCGCAGGGGGCTGGCCCAGCGGGGCCTCCGCGACGGGGTCCGTGGTGCTCAGGTCATCGGGGGGCCAGCGCAGCTCCCCGCTCTCCACCTCCCCGCTCTCCGATGGCTCCACCACGATGGACGGCAGCCTCTTGGACAGCTTGGGATACCTCTCGTGGGAATCTGGGAAAATCTGACCGCGCAAGGCCCCAGAGGGCAGCTGTTATTCTTAGCTCCTGCACAAGCACAGGGAACCTGTCACGTCGCAGGGGGAAGACAAATTGAAGCAGTGTTTCTTGCCCTCTACATACATAGTGTGCACCCTGCGGGCTGTATTGAAATCTAAATATAAATGAATAAAATGCCATGATGTCTTTTATTTCTAAGTATAAATCTGTCATATGAATGCATTATGCAAGCACTTCATTTGGGTGTTTTTCAAAAATGTTAGCACAGAAAGAGAATAGGGTTAAAGACAGTAATATTTTCTGAAGCTTCTGTGATAAAAGGGTTAAAAACATCCGCATCACTCTTCAGAGAGTGAGAGGATGTTTGTGGTAAAGGCTCGGTGTTTACAGCTAATTAGCAGTGATTCTGTGAAGGCGAGTGTTTAGCTGAGGTTGAATGTTACATGATTCACTGGGATGAAGAATACTTATACATGTAAAAAATACAGATTAACAGTGATTTCCCTTAACCTGCCAACTTCACCATTGACAAAGCCATGTTTGTTACCAAAGTCACAGATCTCAACTCTGTTGATTACCTCCGTTAATATTTAAAAGGCTCATTTATCATTCACATTTTAAATGAATCTTTTAGATCCTAGAAGCCAGGAACTAAGCACTTCGTCCTAATAATTGATATGTCAGCTGTAGCTGGTAAAATTAATGAGTTTCTCATCGAATTAGTAGTTTTTGATCAAATTTCCTAGAACATGTACTAATGACAATTCCATAAACAAAACATTATTATTATAATTATTATTATTATTATTATTATTATTATTATTATTATTATTATTTTAGTAGTGGTAACAATAAGGAGAATTTTAATACTGAAAGCAAACGACTCCTGTTAAATATCCCTCACACTTGCTTGAAATCACTCCCTATCACAAGCACTCCAACAGCCAATTTTCCTGTTTCCCTTAAATTGACTTATGGAATAGATTATCAATTTATGAAGCAGGTAAACTGGCTTCCCCATCCAGGGTGTACCCAGCCTTGCGCCCACAGCTTGCTGGGATAGGCTCTGGCTCCTTCACAACTCTGAATGGAAAGGAGCATTTATAAAACAGCTAAAATAATGCTTTTGTCAAGACTCTGTCTTGGAATGAACTGAAACAGGGAGGCTAGCAACTGTTTCCCTTGGCGTCTGAGCAGGTGTGGACACCTGTCTCTTCCGTGATGAAGATGAAGACCTCTAACGCACCTGGAAGGAGATGCCCTGCTCCTCTGAGGCTGCGCCCACGCTGAAGTCCTCCATCGCAGGCTCACAGGTGTTCAATACCTCTGTCATTCTGCACAGACAAAACCTCCAAGGCATTAGTGGACTTCCAATAGAGATACTCCAACAGCTAAAATCAAAAGTACAGAATTTATTGAATGAATGCAGGTTTTGCATAATCAAGGCGAAGAATGGTATACATGTATAACTCTAGTGCTGGACTCACTACCTTGGTTTCAGTGTATTTTTAGAACCAGATACTAAAGCTCTGTTCTGCTCTTCTATCAAGGTTGTAATTGGCACTGCTGTCCATCTAGATAGTGGAAAACTCAAAGTCATGACAGATCCAGTCTGGATGCGTGGCTTAGGCACAAAAAGACCTCTGACACAGGGCAAAGTCTCTTTTACAATTTATTTCAATTTATTTCTTCAGAAGAAAAATAGTGTGAATCTTGTGTTTTGGCCTCACGGAATGTTTAAGAGATTGCTTAGTCCATTTTTGCTCATAGAACCATTTCTATGAGATCTCTTTATCAGATCATTACATAAGCAATAAATAATCAGATCATTACATAAGCAATAAAATACACTGCTCTCTCCAGCTTTCAGCTCTGCCAACAAGCAATCATTTTTTGTTCTGCATTTTACTTTTCATCGGGAAAGAACAGAGATTTTCAGGAGTAACGAGAACTTGAATACTTAGGAAAGGCCAGGACAAAGTGCACTTGAAAGAGAACTGGATTACCTCACCTGGTCTGTATACCCTTTGCTGAATAACTTCTCTGATGTGATTTGTAAACCTGTGTGAGGATTCTGGAGAGTGTTTCCATTGAAACTATTAAAATGGTTGCAGTGAAACATGCTGTAAACAACTATATACTGTATCTGTTTAAAAACTGGTATCTTATGTTAAGTGACTCTGAAGGCACTATTTTCCTCTACGACAGGCTCCTTAAAACAGGTTATTTGTACGAATGCGAAAGCTGCTGCTGTGATGGAAAATTTAAATGTAGCTCTGCATTGCTTGATTCGTATCTTCCTTTTGCTTTCATATGCAGCTCAATATGTAAATGTGTACCTCACACCCATATAGCTCTATATGTGCTGTTTGCTCACGTATTGCTATGTGAGCAATCTCACAAACTCTCTCTAACCACCCTCAATCCACACAGGCAAGCATGACTAACAGAGATCATTTGCGTTTTAGCCCACGTTTTGCAAAAGCTTGGAGCAAGTGTCTCAGATCTTTAGTGCTGGAATCAAACTGCTGAAGACTGTTTAGAGTTCAGCGCTTTGGCTCCTGTTAGAAACAAGTCGCAGATTCACACATACCTACCGGCTCCATTTAAAAGCCAACCCGCCATGGGGAAACATATGTGTTTTCAACTAGGTGAAAGAAAAACTGCTCAGCAGTATGAGTGAAGCACAGCCCTCAGTGACACGTTGCACAGACCGATTTATCAGACTTTTGTGGAGGTTAAGACTGTTTATACAGAGATCGCTCAGCCATTACTGTTCAGTTATTGTTGTTTTTTTTTAATAGCACTTTTTAATGTGATTTGCTCACTCCATTGAAGTATTTGAAAGCCGTTACCAAATTCGGGATGGTTCATTCTCTCTCTCTCCCCCGTCTCTCTCTCTCTCTCTCTCTCTCTCCTTTTGGCACAGAAGCAATTAATTGTGATTGCTGAAATTCAAGAGGTGACGACCCCGTCCTGCAGCAAAACAATGAGGTTTCTAGTGCACTGTCTCGCGGTACCCTGTTACGACAGCCCCTCCAGCTCCTCAGAGAGAGACGAATTCAAAGCGGAGGGCTGTCCTGTCAGGCCAGAGCTGAGCATCGGGATTGTTGGTTGGCCACAAAGTCACTCCCAGCTGCCCATCCGTGCAAATTGTGTACATTACCCCTGGGTTGCCATGGAAACCTCATTGTCGCAATTGGATGTCATTTAGTTGGAGAGTAACACTTCACGGCTTCGAGTGGCCGTTTCTCGATTGTTCATGTCATTTTTGCATGTGAGGGTGGAATAATTAAATAATTAAATTAAAACAAACTTAAACACCCTCCTCTTTCCAAATATCCCTGGTGTGAATAGGAATGTTAGATAATACTGCCTTGTCCTAGTTCTGGTCAGTAATTTGATTGGCTGGTCTCGTGAGTCTAGAGGAATGGTTTCTCAGCTCCTGGGGGGCTTATGTCTTTTGTTTACTGTTCCAACCTGGCTACTCAATTAAACAATTAACCTAATTATTTTATAGATTAGGCACATAGAGGATTTTTTCTTAAGGTTTTTTTAGAGTTGGTAACACAAGATGCTAATTTTAAAGATATACTGTAGTTACCTAGAAATCACCTCAGAGCCTGGTTAGAGGTTATGCAGTTAAGTAAAGTAAGTTAATTAAGTAAACTTAGCCAATTACGGAACTGACAATTTAGGTAAAACAAAAACCAGGAGACGCCAGGCCCTCCAGAAACTGGGTTTGAAATCTTTGGAATAGAGAGGATCAGGGAATATTCATTGCCATAAAACTTTCTTATTTCCTACATTTGGAACAGAAACATCAAAATTAATCTCTGCGTCAAACTCTACATGGGGGATTACATTGAAACAAATGATACTTGAGTAAAACCTGATTATTTTCCAGAGCAACTTAATCCTGTGCTGCGTGTCAAGCTGGTGTAGACAGGGAATGCTGGGACAGATATTCTCTCACTGAGGAGATGAGACTGCAGTGTGGAGGGTTTGAACCAAGAGGATTCTGCACAGTGGGCAGATTCCTCACAACAGTCTACCTGTTGTGAGTTCTGGGTAAAAGGCAGCCTGGCGTGAGTTCTGGGTAAGAGACAACCTGGCGTGATCTCTGGGCAACAGGCAGTCTGTTGTGAATGCGGTTATCTGGGAAGACTTCTGAGGCCAATGATCAGTCTGTAGTGCAACACGAAAACATTTCCTAAAAGAACCCAGCCCTCTTCTTCCCTGGGGCCTGGAGGGGGGGGAATGGGGTTAGAGCAACAATGCAACATTAGGGTCATTGCAAAACTGTTGTTTAACTCCAGCGTAGAAAGTGGAGCAAAGTAAAGCACATAAAATCCATTGTTTTAAATAGCTGGTTTGGGCAACAGGCAGCAGTCTTGTTCTTGCTTTTCTTTTTGAGGCTTCTTTTTGCGTCCCTGTGACACTGTCACAATGCAACCGCTCACACAGCGCAGCACGTCCGCAGGACGAGAAAGGGGAAGCATCTCTCTGTGTCACTGCTCAGTTAAAAAACAATTATCTTGTGCCCAGCACAATGAACTGATCTATCACAACCACTCTAGATGTAACGAGATATCTGAAGTGTGCCAAACACACTGAACGGACACCCGGAAAACTCACAGTGAGCTGAGACAGACAACTTCACGCTACAGAGAAAACTGTGCAGTGCTGATCATACAAGACAAATCAGAGGCTGGAATAGCAGGATAGGTGTGAAAAAGTAAGTCATGCTGTCTGTAGCCGAGCAGCATCGACAGCAATGTGCAAATGAATGTGCAAGAGCCAGAGCAACATTTGCAGTCGTGCACAGGACAGAGAAGACAGACCAGTGACTTCACATTAAAGAACAAGAATCTTCAAAAGAGTTGGTTCAGAGACCCCTGAGCCTGATATAGAAGAAAAGGAAGGATTGCATTGCCTGTGCCTCTACTAAAAGCAGAGATGGGTAATCCTGATCCTGGTGGACTGGTGTGTGTTCAGGTTATCTAGGTCTTGTTAAACCACCAGGGCCTGAAGAACTGGGAGAAGCCATTGAACTGGGCTTATTATACCAATAAAAAGCTGAATTAGCTCATTAAGATCTGTGATGGAAAGACAACCTGCAGGCAGTCTGTCCTTTCAGGACATAGATTGCCCACTTCATGTCATGACATTTGATGTGGTTCTGTTCCTCGTTAAAGCTTTGTGGTATGAAAACACTCACATCATATTTATAACTACTGGACCTGGCAATAGCTTTATTAGTGCCGATACATCCATACTGGGAATACCTCTTTTATGAACTGTAATCAGTACTATTCTTTGACTTGAGGGGTCTTTATTAATGTTCAAGTATTTATTGATGCTCCATGTGATCACCCTTTAAACAATAAATGCACCTTATAGTCATGTAGCAGTCATGCTACAATCATCATGGGTTACAGCAGTTTTGGATGGTGCGTATTTATCCTAGTGAATATGTTTGGACAGTGCACGCAACAAGCAGCCTCTGGTGAGTTCTGGGCAACAGGCAACCTGTCGTGATCTCTTTGTAACAGGCAGCCTGTTATGAGTTTGGGAATCAGGCAATTGTCGTGAATCTGGGGAACTGGCAGCTTGTTTTGTGCTCCGTGCAACAGGCAGCCTGTTGTGAGTTTGGGGAACAGGCAGCCTTTTGTGAATTTGTCACTTCTCTGTGATAGAGTTCTCCAAAACAACGAGCTGGTTGCTATTTTCTTAACATCAGGTACACAAAAACAGAACGAAAAGAGGCACACCACTCTTTAGTTGCCAAGGAAGCCAGAAAATCCTGTTAAGAAGTCATTTTCAACCAGTCACATCAGCATGTCTCTGCAAATTAGGAAGGACTGGACACGTCACAGTCAGATCCACCGAGCACAGACGCACCAGCTGAAGAAATTGCCCTGAGAAAATCCTGCGGTTTTCTATCAAACATTTTTTCACATGGAAAATCTGATGGGATACTTTTTGAGGGGGTGTTCTGGTGTCTCGGAAAAGCTTCCGACCCTGGGCTTCCGGATTATCTCATTCTGTTTGCTTTCGTATCACATCAGAAATAACTCAAGTGGGCAAGCACCGTAAATCAGAAACATTTCACTTTGAAGAAGCCTTCCTGAGTGGGAGCTGTGACGCATGAAGGGACTGAACGAGTACGAAATGGTGTTTGTCAATTATTGAACAAGGTGAATTCAGATGACAGACAGCAGAGGCGCATACAGATTGCACTTTTCACAGTCACTCTGGGTTTCCACGAACTGAAAGAAAGTTTAATTAAAAACCAAAGGAATGTAAGCAATACCCAATATCCTGCACCGACACATAAAAGCAATTGTACTGATCCTATTTCACCCATTTTATCATTTTTTATCTGAACACTTTTCTTTGCGTGGATACATGCAGTGCAGGACCCATTAACAAAATTAAATGATTGTCTTTATTCGAGAAGGCACTTTTTATAAACACGCGTTCAAATCGTACCACATATATGGTGAATTATTGGGGGGGGGGGACAGAGGAGATCCATCTGGAAGAACAAACGTTCAAAGCTGGAAGGAGAAACAGGCTAGAAATTAACTCTGCATTTGCATAATTAAATGTGTTTATAAATGGAAAATAATGTAAATGAAAACTGAACAAGAGCAGTGCTGTAGGTGTTCTAATAGAAATGCATGATAGATCTGTACTGCTAACATTTCAGCGTTTGACTTGCTAAGGAAGTTGAATACGTGTAAATGCACATACTGTATATATGATGTAAATGCAAATTAATATTAGAAATAATCTGATACAACGGCGGTATTTTTCATTTTGTTGAGGTCTCATGAGTATTGCTACAGTATAGTAGAGGTGGGAAGGTAGTTATATAATCAATGTTTTATATTCGCACAGGAAATATACAACAGTGCACATCAGATATCACGAGCAGTCAAGAGTATCCCGTCGCCACAACATACAGCTTTGTTGAAAATGAATAAATCATTTTCTCACAACACTTTTTATTTTCATCTTAATACAGGCCATTGTAGAAAAGTCGGGGTTATGTTTGAGGTGTGTTTTTGACATTTAAAAAAAGATATCGCACTTTAAAAAAAAAGTATACATGTTTTCGTCACAGACCACACACAGAGACGCTTTATCTTAGTTCCTTGTCATTACTGCTCAGGAAAGAGCTCACAGATCCATAGTCGGTCAGTTTTCCCCACCAGCAGTCTGTCGGCGAGGTGCGAGGTGCGACGCCTATTTCAGGAAATTACTGCCATAAAACAAATGCTGCCGTCTAAACCCCTCACTGGGTGTTCATTGACATCTGTCTGATTTTCTTCATTATTTGACACTTGCTAAAATAACTCCTTACACCACACACTTGTTACACACCAGCAGAGCATGTCCCTCCAAGACTGAAATATACTGGTGCCGTGAACTGCAACAGAGCCACAAGTTTCGGACTGCCTACCTCGGTGAACTTAGACGATTCTATTTACTGGAGATGAATATGACTACATATAACTAACTCGGCAGTAAACGAAGAAATGCATCGGCTTACCTTTCAGAGATGTCCCTTCTGCACTTGGAAGTCAATATTCCGTGTTTTTTCTTCCAGCAGAGAAGAATCGGGCTCCGCTAGGCGCTACCCTGATGTATCTGACTGTAAGCCTGCAGAGAGGTTGTGAGCGTCTATAGTTGGCACAGAGGCGGTGGGTGAGGGGGGGAGAGAGAGTGCCGATTTGCGCATAGGCTAAGAGAAAATCGGAAAGAACAGACAGATGGAGCCCTTGCTCTTTTTTTCTGTCCACCTGAATTGATTAGAGACCAAAAAAAAAAAACAACACCCCTCTGGATCAAAAATGACCTTCCGGTGAGAGTGACACGGTTACATCAGAGTTTACTACCACATCAAAGTATTTTTTTTCAGCGCCGAATTTAGCAAGATGGGCAACGATGCAGCTGTATCATAAAAATGAAAAGTAACACGGAATGAAGCACATCTGCCTCTGCTTCTTGTGGTTTTCCAACCTGTTCAGGAAGAGCAGAGTGAGGAGTCCTCAGGGATTGCAGGGGTGTATTTCTGTCCAATCAGATTGAATGATTGCCTCTGGAAGTCCTATATTCGCTCGCGTACAGTGTATTCCTTCACATTCCAGAAATCATGTTCGTGACTGGAGTTACTCTCACCAAACTGAGAATAGCTAGGCTACAGTAAGTCCCGATGGCAGGTCTACCTGATATAAAGAAATATTTGAACAGGAACTCCCACGGAACACGTGAACTGCCTATACAGTACTTCATTTCAGTCAGACGCCCGTTGTATTGTTTGTAGAGGAAGGTCGTCTAAAAATGGACACTGTAGCGGGGGTTGTTCGTGATTAGAGCACTGGACCTTAACCTTTAAGAATAAACTGATGGCCCGTACGTAAGCGAATGACCAATGTAGCGAGGCAGGAGGGAAGAACGGACTCTCGGAAGAGTTCAGCTGGAGAGACTTACTTTTGCTCTGAAACATGAAACTCCAGCATCTTCGACTGTAAAAATGCTACTAACAATAAAACTATAAAATACAAGGTATGAGGGCCATAGTCATTTTGGTTTTCCGAAAATAAATCAGTGAAGGTGTTTCAGGTGTTGCCCACTTGTACTGTATAAACCTTTTTGAGTCACGGCACTTCCTGAAATGATTGAATTAGTATAATTAATACATCATTCTGACTAATTGGGTGAATCAACTAATTAGTCAAGAGAAAATGCTGTTCTGGTGTTGGGTTTAAACAGAGAAAAAATAAGATTTGAGAAATAATGCCTTAGCTTACCTGAATTTGAAACTATATAATTTCATTGTAAAAACTCTTTATTGGACCAATCTTCAAGCCAAAATAAGGCATTCTTCAGGTTCTGTCAGAAAAATGTGCGTTTACTTTTCTCAGTCACAATATGCACATGGAAGTAAAATCAAGCTATTATCTTTCCCCACAGAAGAACTCTTGCTCTCTGGTATGTTATTTTATATAAGGTAACGTGAGTGAACGTCTAATCCAGCTGCTGAAGCATATACAGTATTGCACTTGAAAACATTTGGCTTTGATGCAGTTCTTTTCATCACTGTGCTCTGTGTGGTTATATGCTATTTCTACGTATTGGTACTGATCTTTGGTATCAAATCTTTGTTTGCCGAAATCCTCGCAGCATTGCCGCAGGTTTCGGTCAGGCAGTTTATCGGGGCTGGTTGCTCTGAAATCCCGTACTTAACGGTCACGAAGGCTGCTCTCGGTGTGTTGACCGCAGGTGTAAGAAAGAGCTGGTGAGATATCCACAGTAGTGAATAAATCATGAGCGGACCATAAATGCTTAATAGTTCCACATTGATCCTATTACAGGCTCCGAGAGAGATCGACTTACAACCAGAGTGTGTCTTTCCCTCGCTGCCCCTCCTGATCTGTTTGCTCAGAGGGGCGCTCCCCGGAGATGTCTTGCTGTGCGCAGCTGATGCCCGGGAGTGCGGGTGCCAGGCAGGCGGGGCCGGGGCCGGGGGTCCGAGAGGAGTCGTCCGTAGCCAGGCCCACGACCACATTGCCCACAGTCCTTCTTCGGGGTGCGCGCCCGCTGCGGCGGCCTGCCCTGCAGGGGACAAACCGAGATGTTTCACGCGTTTCTGTCCTTCAGGTACAAGTGCTTTGCTCTGTATGTACTTCAACACTTTGCACGTCTAGGAAACCCGTTTTCACATGTCAAAGAGTTCAGCACCCCGAGCTCTAATAAGAGCAGCGCCTAGATCTTTAAGACATCAAAGAATTTATTTCTTAAATGGCAGGGACGTATAAAGGCTGGGGTCACTTAAAACGTCTTTTTAAGGCTCTTTTCATCAGAACTGTGGCCAATCAAAGCCAACCCTGGACATCATGTGAGAAATGAGTGTGTGACTTTTACTGCAGACACACCATTTCTGTATTAGATAGCTCGTGGAAGACGCCTGTGCCGAGATTCATTGCGCTGTGCTCTCAGTTCGGAGGAGAATACAACCCCTGCACTCTCTTTATGAATGAGACCCAGAGTGCCTGTTCTGCCTTCCACTGGTGAAATGAAAGTGGGACTGAAACACAAGCATTTCCTTCCCTGGTTAAAGCTAACCTCACAGAATAAACCCAATTCTTCGGTCCTGGCTGAGGACAAAGCTGAAAAAGTAATTTTAGCATCGTTGAACAGCTGGCCATTACGGAAATCAGAAAGGCAATTTCACTGCTTTCAATTTAGCGGCTCAACCTGAGCAGCTGTAATCTGGATTCTGCAAGAGAGCGAGGAGAGTAGCGTGTGACCCCAGAGCCCTTACCTGTTCGCCCTGGGGCCCCGCAGGGTTTTCATCAGTGACTAGTCAAGAGAAAGATCTGTCCTGGTCGTACAGTGCAAAGGACTGTCATGTGGATCGGTGTTTAAATGACTGCATGAATGACCCAGTACTGTATGAATGACCCAGTACTTAGGTCAGATGCATTTCACCCTTTTATGCACCTACACCAGGCAGACAGATGAGAATACACTTGTGTCTGCGCCCCTCTGCACAGACGTTGAGACGTTGCAGAGAGATTTAAATTCATTTCCATTTAAATGCATGGATGTAAATAAACACCTCCGTTTGTGAGATTTTGTGTATTACGTCTGTATTTTATGCATTACCTGGAGAGCTTATATACAGAACAGCGCGCTTGAGTCACAATAACATCATCAGCTGTTTGGAGTAGTGCGTGATCAGTATATAAAAATGGCTATTCAAAGAGGAGGCCCATCTCGCCACTTAGTGACAGGCGGAGAGGAGAGGCACAGCTTTCTGTCTGTACAGACTCAGCACTGATAGCACCCAGCCCCCATCCCAGAACAGCGCCCAAGACAGAGATGTCTCCACCATCCCCAGCACTGAGCGGACTCTGACACAGCCAGTCCACAGTGAAGCACACCCAGAAATAGACAGCTAAGGCAATCAACACTGCCAGATTTCCCGGGTGCTGGTATGCTAAGTTTTCATTTATTTGAGGTATAGTAAAAAAAATATTTAAAACATTTTAAGAAATGCATTATCATGGTTAACTTCTATCAAGTGGTACAAACATTGGTACCTGACAGATGCAGTGTTAGTAACAAATGTTAAATGTTAGCTATTGAGTTTTAGGCGTACAGTACCACATAAAAATGATCTCAGTGTAAAAACATTCTCTTTTAAAATCTCAGATTCTCTGAATCTTAACCATATTCCCCCACCTCCCCACCGACCCCCTAGAAACCCTCAGACAGATACCATGATGTCTAAATAACCTGTGTCTCTCTATTCTGTTCCTGCCCTGGAAACACAGAGCATGAGTGCAAGCTCACCTACTCACCTGGCTTCTGCAGCATGACTGGCCAGGCCTCCTGATTATGTCACACACCAGCGGGTAACTGGAGAAAGAGCTCACCGCTGTTGCAAGGCCTCTCCTCATGATTATGTGACTTGAATGTTCCAGCAAATGATACAGTACATGCCACAGTGATGGTTGGTCAGTTTTTCCAGCTCTCAGTTGCACTGCAGGCCACAGTGACAAGGCAGCCTGGTAAACTGACATAAATAATGCTTTGCTTTGAATTTTTAAACATTATTCCATTGTTTTGTTGCTGAAGTTGCCAGCAGAGGGCGTTACCTGGAGAAATCAAGACTCTGGTGCCACACTTGGGGTCTGCCTGAGGTGACTGTCCAATAGGGCAATTTAATTAAAACCCAGTGCCAGTGATAGCTAGCAAGCCTCCCTTAAACAAAGCTTTTTCTCCAACACGACAGTCAATCTCAATGCCCTGTCCCCTTGAGTGTGGAATTATTGTCCTTCTCTCCAGAAAACAGTCAAGTGAACACCAACCTGCCCTGCAGCGAATTGGAAATGACCTTTTCTGTGTCTAACTTTTGTATTCAATGTTCTTTCTTAAATGGTGTCTGCCTCTGTCTCTCTGTGCAGCTTTAATTGGGGCTCAATTTCTATTTGGTGTGTTTTAAAATATTGCCTTGCATTCAAACCAGTGTGCTCACATTTTTATTTTGAAGCAGCTGAGACAGAAGGAGAAACAGGACACAGTATTCTACCAGAACATCACAGGGCTGTTCCTTTACTAATGAAATAAGTACAAGCAAGCTGAATTCCAACTGACAGCCATGCTGGCCAGACACCGGCCCTCCTGCAGCTGAAGACGACTGCATAACGCATAACTCATATGGTCAGGGGTATTCCTTTAATCCTCTTTCAGCACAGCGCAGTACTGTCAATTTACCGAAGTCTTGAACAGAGGAATCCACATTTTAAAACAAAGGTCGAATCTTTCAACAGAGTGAGCATTTCAGCACAGATTTCAAGGCATTGTCAGTGGGTCAACCCATCACACACCTGGGGTTCAAGAGCAAGATGAGTGCTTTTATCACAGTCAGGTCTGCATACATTTCCACTGGGCATCACTTCATCGCATTGTAGTAGAATTGTCCTTATTCTCCAGTTTCTTGTGTCCCTTTGCCTGTGAAACCAACAGCCTGTGTTTATCAGAGCAAGATAGACATCTCAGTCTCCTTAGGAAGCTGTTAAGAAACTAAGGGAGGGCTCTTTTTCTCTCCTCCCTTTCTGGTATAACTGGATGTGGATTTCCTTCTTTCTGTTTTTCTGGATTTTTAGATATTTTTGTATTCCTTGTGCTGTGATGTAAGGCCCCAGGTTCCCACACCAGGCTGCTTATGAAGAGGTTAGGGAGTTTATGTTTTAATCAGTGATGCATTTTCTGAAATATAGTCCAGACACGACTGAAGTGAACCTATTTAAAGCAAATGCGAACACATTTACATTGCCTGTGGGATTCTTTCTGAAGCTCGTATTCTCAGGAGGGTATCTGTTTGCCTCACATTTTCTGTGCTTTTTTATTTTTGTTGAGGAAAAAAAAGTCATTTCTTTTTGAAAAAGCTCACGTGCACTGGTTCATCAAGATGCAGATGAATACTCACTCGAGATTTTCATAAAAGAAATGCTGCAAGTTTTTTGTGGCTCACTCCTTTCAGGGCCACAGTTCAGATCATACTGTATCTTTGTGCATTCCAGATGAAGTGAAACACAGCTGCTGTTGTGAGTAGAGCTAGCGCTGAAATATGTTTAGCAGTTATTGCACATTTTTTTTAAAAGAATGACACTTTCCAGAAGGTTATCAGATACCGTGATAAACAAGCTGGTATAGGATCATGATGTGTTCACCTGGAAGGACCACATCAGAAAACCCCGGCTACTAGACATGTCTGAATGTGTTTCCTCTTGTCCCCTGGAGCCCAGAGAGCCACACCAGGACACTGTGACCCAAGCAGGTGAGACAAGCATCCTAACATCAGCCACAGCGTTCGATGAACAGACTGGCTGCAAATCCTCTCTGGGTATTCAACATGTCTTAGTATCCATTTGGTGTTCCTGTCATGTCAGGTCCCTTCAGCTCAGGATAATTTCATTCAGATTAATCCCTCCCAACCTCTTTTGACATTCTGTTTTCAAGTACTGTATCAGTTTCTCAGCAGAGAAAATTTGCATCCGGTTCGGTCGCTGGTGAGTACATCTAAGCAGGGTTTAATTATCATCCCACTAACGAGAACCCTTGAAAGTCATAAACATGTCTCAGATACCTGGTAATATGAAGAAGATAATTTTAGTGCATCGTCAGGCAGCTAGACCAAAACAAATATAATGGTAACCAAATGGAATAACACTTATATACACATGAGCCTTCAGTATATAGTTAACCACTGTATACGCCATAGTAATACACCCTTATTATTATTTGTAGTAGTATTTCTGGTAAATCGTTTTTTTTCTGCTGGGGATAACATACAGCTGTAAATTGTTTCCTAGGAACTGATTCAACTTACAGGACCTTAGATATAACTGTGCTGTTCTATAATAAAAATGTTTTACGTCTGGGTAGTGGATATTCTCAGATTATTACAGGGATCCCACAGACAAACATTTTGTGCTTCAGCACTCCCGAATCTCCCCCAACACAGTGGCTTTCGATAGTAATGTAATAACACTGAAGCCCTGCAGCTGATCTGTGCCCCCACACAGCAGGACAAAACATTCAGGGTCCCCTTAGCATCTCCACAGCTACTGCTTCGGGACCTAGGTCACCTGAGAGATTATAAAGTATGATTATATGATTATGCGATTATATATAAAAAATATTGGACACCTTCCTCTGTATGGCTCTTGGGATCTCTCTTATACGTACCACATGTATAATCGATATTGGCAATATTTATTTGCGTTACCATGAGAGTCATGAAAGACGGCTTGGGGAATATTAAACTTCGTGGGTTGACTCCAAAGAGGGAGTCGTTTCAGAGTTGAGGGGGCGGGGGGCTGCAGGCTGCAGGAGGCTCCCAATCCATGCTGGAAGACAGAAGCTTTGCATCAGGGAGGTTATCCGGAGTGACCGAGAGTCGGAACACCATGGTACTGGCTTCTCATACACAGCACTTCCAGCAGGGGGGGGTGAGGGCAGACATCCTTTTCCAGGACATTACAATTCCTGTAAGCAGCTTAAACGGATTGGGAAGGATGGGAGCAGTTTGTTTAAATAGCTTTTCGGATTACCAGAGAAACACAAACGCAATCCACTGCTCGAAACTGACCGCTGTGAATCAGGATGCGTGTCTGCTGTGTCTGCTGTGTCTGCTGTGTCCGCGTGGGAGATTAGTGACCTGTGCCTTGTCCGTAGGCTCACTGCCTGCTGCACAGAAGCCATGTTCATGTTCTGCCACTGTCTTGTCACCACGTTGGCGTATGGTCGCCGTGAAGAATACAGTTAAAGCCAAAATTAACAGATTACGTGCTCATACTCCAGTACCCAGATTATTTTTTAATTACATGTCTGTTACAGGATTACCATCAGAGTATTGTTACTCTATATCAGACATGTTGCTGCCTCCTAGCCTAATCTCTTAAGATCTCAGAGCTCAGCAAGGCTGGGCCTGGCCAATACTGGGATGGGATAACAATCTGGAGAAACCAGCTGCAGCTACAGGTGGTGGTGCTGGACCAGTAAGTGGCGCTCGTTCCTCTGGAACAGGATTGCCAGACCTTTGCCCCAGTATGGTGGCGGATCACATGTGCTGTAGAAGATGCCATCCTTTGGATGAGAAATTAAACCGCGGTACTGAATGGACGGTCAAAGATCTCATGGAGCCGACTCCACAATTCCACGGTCTGACCTGTCTGCTGTTCCTGCCTGAATTCAACAGATGAACCAGTGTCTGGCTTCTGTGCCTGAGAGATGTGGCGTGTGACCCCTGGAGTAGATGGGCCGCCACACAGCAGTGAGTGAAATGAGTCTCCTCCTGTACGTAAAGTGTCTTGGTTAGAAAAGTGCTCAGTATAAACGAATTAATAAGAATTATTTATCTTGTTATTTCCATAAGACAGCATAAATGCCACTTGCTAGAATATGTCAGTGTTCAATAATTTAGGAAGAAGTATCATTTACAAGCATAGTTAAACAAACCATCTTTTACACATGTATCTCACTTGTTACATGAGGGAATAACAGGTACTGTAAATGACGCAGTATAAGATTACGTAGTAATATAGAGACAAGAATACTGTCATTAAAGGAGTGACTGGAGTCATTTATTTGACACGGATACCATGACTGTGTTTTATTAATGGTGTTTCAGTGAACCTGTCATTGCTTAAGGGCAGCTATACTGTACATCTTGGGAGTTCAAACTGTATGTGCAGTCTGTGGATGCATGCACTGTACACAAAGAAAACTGCAGTGCTTATTCTGAAGCAGGGGTCTGCAACCCTGATCCTGAAACTCCAGTCCCATGAGTCTTTCAAGGCACCCTAAACTGCTTGTTTCTAAAAACCAGGAACACTTAAATGTTATTGATCAGCTAAGCAAGTAATGTGCTCAATTAAGGGACCTCTGCTCCCTGAGGGATAGATTTCTTTCCACATGACTTAATTTACCAATTCACCTACAGCTGATCCCAGCTGAATTGTTCCTGGAATTTGCAAACTGATGATTTAATGATTAGGCATAAAATCTAACTGCCCTACAGTTTGAGAACCTGTGCTAGAAAAAGTGTCTCAAACATAATTTATGTACAGACTGCAAAATAAAACACAACATTTTAAAAGAAACATATAACGACACAATATTTTTGTTATTACATACCCATCTGCACAGCCTTGTGCCATGTGGCAGGCTGTGCTGATTCAATCAGCAGAGTCAATGCTGATTGGAGGGGCTGTACCTCTCTCGCTGACATCACTGCATGTCAGCAGGGGCCCAGCAAATAGCAGGAGTTGCTATTGAGCCAAGGGCTCAGTTAAGGATTCCTTATTAATTTCAAACCTATCCTGGGAACACATAGCCAATTGCAATAGCTTTCCTGGGGGAGGGGGTTAAAAATTAAAATACCTATACTTGACCTCTGTCAGTGAAACAGTTACTTGCCATGGTTCAAACAAGCTCTTGAAGACTCCGCCCCCACAGTGATGCATGCTGCTGCAGGATTGGGCACAGGGGAGCAGAGCCGGATTTTTATTGGACGATGCAATGTTTAAGAGTGAGTTTGCAGAGGGGATGAAAAACTTCCTGAGTCTATTACCTTTACACCTGGGGACACAGAGGAGGGGGTGAGACACACACTCCATAGTGCTTCTTAACTACCCACTGCTTGTAGGGGGCATTAAGGTGGATCTGATCTACCCCAGAGATTTTGCTACTTTGCTGTTCATCAGATAAGTTGACAAAGTTAGCTCGAGTTGGAAGTGCAACACAAGTAATACGCTTGGGCAGATTGAAACAGTAAGATTGAAAAGGTGTTGGAATAGTGTGAACCCCAAGCAGTAAGGACACGAGCCTGGTGCGGTGTACTCCAGGTTTGGAGCGCGTAAGAACACTGGGAAAATCACGTTGCCGGCCTGAGAGACGAGATCAGACTGGAGGATGTTATTGAGAGTTGAGGGACCACAAGTGTTATTTAATAGATGAGTCCTGAAGCCTTGTGTTATCACAGATACTGTAGTGCAGACTCTGCCCCAGTCTGCCACAGCCGTTGTGCATCGGAGCTGCAGTCAATACGTTACACTGGCTCAGAGCTCCCCCTGCTGGTCGGATTGGATTTCACTCCGGTGTTGGGGAGGAAAATGGAAATTCAGATTGTTCAGATCTAACCGCCTGTTTCTTAGTTTAACCATTTAAATTCTAGCTCCACCGTCGGTATAGTAGTCACAAAATCTGTGGGACGTGAGAGCAGTTCCAGTTTCAGCCCACAGTCCACCTGTTGCGTACTCTGATGCTCGTCTGCCTCGTTCTCGGCTGATTTGACTCCTCAGTGCCTGACGGGAGAGCCAGCGGTGACGTCATGAGGAAGACCCCGGAGCCGAGGCACGAGCAACGCTGAACACAGATCCAGCTGGTGAGCTCAATCGCCCAGGCTGAACAAATAGCATGAAATACCATCTTTTTTAGCTTGTTATACAGGAGGGAACATGGCAGACAGCCCTATGTGCGATACGAAAGACTTCTGGAAGCCTAGACTTCAGGGTCAAGTAGTTCGTTTTTTAATTATTCAAACTTCCTTTATCTCGTTTCTTTGTTTAAGAATTAAGCTAATGTAGAGAAACGCTTGTTTTTTTTTTAAAAAAAAACTTTTTATTCTTCTGGAATTGTGATGAAAGAAAAAAGAACTTTAAAATAAAAATAACTTTAAGCAAACATACTCCAGGCTGCAGATTGCTCTTTGCTTTACAATCACCTACATCGCCTGTCTGAGCCCTGCACCGGAACACAAAAGAAATGCAAATCAGAGTGGCAGGGAGAAATTTAAATGACGACCCCCCTCCCCAATGCACCCAATGCAAAATACAACATTTGGGTAACCAGGCTGTAGAGGAGCAGAGCCGAGTCTGCTCGCGCGGAGCGGAGATTTCCATTTCAATGGGGAGCGGCACGCGCCGGCCCGGGCGTTCTGCAGGGCAGGTGCGCTCGCTCTGCCCTTGAGAGCATCTCCCTCCCCCGTCTCGTCTACAACAATCACTCGCTGATCATCCCCCCCCTCCTCTCTCGCTGCCGTTGCTCGGAGTAAATATTGTGTCATTTGCTTAACTGTCGTTCCCTTCCCCGGGCATTGTTTCCGCGCGTTGCCATCAATTCTTTTCATGCTGCGCTCAAGCTGCAGGGTCTGCGTTGTCAAGCGGCTCATTACACGTTGACGGACGCCGCCCCACGCCCCACGCATGCTTGGTGCGCTGTTTGCCGCTGGGGGGCGACAGTGAGACGGGCGCGTCTGCCTTTCTCCCGCATGCCCGTGGTCCGGCATGAGAGAGAAGACGGGGACGATCTAACGAGTTCGGGTGATGACCGGTCTGGGGCACTGGAGAAGCAGGCCTTGGTGTGCTTGAAAATCCAGCAATGCTTTAATCCAGCCACAGGATCGAGGGCCCAAGCATCGCATTGGATAAAGCTGTTGAGAAAATGAATGGAGGGGTTAATACTGATAAAACATGAAAGCAGAGCTGCTCATAAACAGTACTAAGTGTAATCAAGAGTAGTTTCACTGCCTGAGCATGCTGATTTTAATCTCCGCTAAAACTCGGGGGTGAAACATTTCCTTTTGTGTCTGGGGAACCCCTGGACAGTCCCTGTGGTCTGTAGCTCTGCTTGCGGTTTCTGTGGAGGAGCATCTTCATCCTGACTAGGCCCTCTTGCGAACAGACAGTCCCAGGTCTGCCCCAGGGAGACAGGCCGCCCGCCTGCGCACCTACATTAACAACGCTGGTCTCTGACGCGCCCAGAAATGAATGCTGGGACACAAGGATGACCACCTGAATCGCAGTCGGTCTGTGTGGTTACATTTCAGGCAACAGATCTGATTAAGGCCAGTTCTGAAACCCAGAAACTGGTACAGGAGTGATACAAATTAAAAATCCCACTAGTAACTGGCTTGAGCAAAACCCAGAAGAGACAACTGTTCCCCAGAACCAGGGCTGGTAACCACTGTCCCCTTCCCCTCCTCCGCCTACTACTGAACATAAAGTAGTTCTTGTAACTTTCTTGACAGTATCTTGGGGGCTACAGTGTGTGGTTAAAGAACTCACCTCCGGTTGCACCTTGTTTTACACCAAATGCATCCATCTCTGTAATTCTTAAAAGTCCCCAGTCCCCAGTAATTCGGTTTGCAGTGAAACGCAGAAGTTCTGTTTTCTTGCAGTATTTCTGGGAACTCACCTGATCAGCTTCTGGCTTCCCGACTCCGTCTGTTGCGTACATGTGTGTTTGTCTCCCCCTGGTGGGAATACGCCACATTACCACTGATATTACAGTATTACAGCATGTCACTTTCAGATTAATTCAATTCAACTTTATTGTCATTAAACTTACACAGGTGCATAGTATAATGAAAAGTGTTTCTCATTAGTCACTCAGGTGCAGTATATAAATAGGACAGAAGATAAGACAATAGACAGTTACACAATAGCAATAACAGTAACGTAATAACATAAAATAAATAACATGTAATCAAGTAATCAAAAGTATCGATTAAATCGAACTGATTTCAAGTTAAACTTCAAAATTAGCAATACTTCCCCTTTTGGAAGCTATAAATATAAATGCATAATCATTTCAAAATGTGATGTGTATATATATATATCAAGATTAATGCATTCCAAATTTGAGCTATGTATGTGCACCTTAATTCAACACGTTATCTAAATATTTTTCTGTTCGACACCCCTTAGTAATGAGGCCGCTGACATCTGGGAGTTTTAGATAACAGTAAATATTCCGAAAACCCTTTTTCTTTCAACCTTTTAAATTCTGCATAAAATCTGGTACCACAGATGTATTTATTTCGGTATGTATGCTAACCCCTGAGGCCCTCAGATTTTACAAAGGATAACAATAATGAATTAATCTTATTTGAAATATACTATTTGTATTGTGTATGTATTGTGATTGTGCCACAATGAAGTATTATTCTACTTACGTTTATGACAACGCTGCTTTAAGAATCAAACATTCAGATCTGTTTTGACTAGTAAATCTGTATAACACTGAAACGTAATTCTTAGAATTACACATTTAAAAATCAAAGTATTTCCGCGTATCACGGTGTTCACAGCACCGTAGCACCAATCCAAACCAACAGCAATGTCATTTTCAAACAATTTTGTCCCTCCAGGTGGCGTCCTGTACAAACTTTTAATAGAAGAGAAATTGTGGAATTCCCGCGTGGTAACAAAGTTGTAATCGTAATCAGATTTTTTTTTTAAAATCAATGACGGTGAATATTTAATGCTGTAAGTCGGACATTCACATTTTTAAACTTTTTAAGACGCACTGTCGTCGGCCTGTGTTCCTTTTTGAGGAGGTGTCTGCCAGAACAATTTCAAGGACTGTGAAAAGCGCAGACTTTAAATCGAGAGCACTGTTAAAATTGTATTAAGAAACTGGTTTCTAGTAGCTCATCGATCCAAGGATCCCATCCAGCCCTTTCTTTCAGGGCACAGGCTACAACAACACTGCGGGGTGTTTTGTTCCATACACCCACAACCCTTTGTGCAAAGAAACGCCTGGTGGTCTCAGTTTTGAGCCCTCTGGTTCCTGTTTCACGGCTGATCCCGAAGAAGCCCACTGGGGTCGCCTTTGTCAGTGCCTTGGAGGATTTGGTGAGGTCTCTTCATAGTCTTCCCTATTCCAGACTAAGGAGGTTCACCCTCTCCGGCCTGTCAGAGTGGAGCCTGCGGGTGCTGAGGTTGCCTCTGGGCCTTTGGCTCAGCTCCTTTGGTTTCTGTTGCTCATCAGCTGCTGGGCCCTTCTGCTCGGGGGCTACCTGCGCTCCTCTTACGCAGAAACTCATTTGCAGTCATCAGCCACTATTCTTGAATTCAAAAGAGACTGAATTTAAACAGATCTCTTTTTTAGAAAATAGCTGCGATGTTTTTGGAATGGCTGCATTGTTTCAGACGTGGGCTGGCCTTATGGGTAAAACCCACACTCTTCTGTGGCTGGCTGGGGTTCGAGTTCCCCTGAGGACAGCGAAGGGGTACACGCAGCTGACACGGCGCTCGGCTGTCTGTGCTCACTGCCCTTCACACAGGAATGTCTGCTTCCAGGATCACTGTGCTTCGGCAGGCAGGGCGGCCGAGCTGTGGTGAATCTAATGGTCGCTGAGTTACTCATGCACGGCCAGCAGACGAACAGACGTTTTAAGCCTTTCGGTTAAGGCAGGGAATGCTAAACAAGGGCCACATACTACACCAAGCACTCCGTCACCTCTCAGGAGGACCCCTTGTCGGCTATTCACCACCACTAGGCCATTTTTCATTCTTCACCGCACCCCACATTGACTCCCCCCTGTGTTCAATTACCTGTCCACCCGTCCATCCTGGGACACCAGCCCATCCCCGGACACACGCAGAGGGGACAAGAGAGATGGATTGTGGGGAAAAAAACTGGAGCACCTGGAGAAAACCCACATGGCACCAGGCAGAACATGCAAACTCCTCACAGAAGGCACCCCTGTGCTGGATTCGAACCTGAAACATGGATCTGTGAGGCAGTAGCACAATGCACCACAACACCACGCTGTCCTACAGGACAAATTGGCCTCCCCAGTCCTCAAGTCGGGAACAAAATCTCGGGCTTAATACTACTAGTATTTTAATGTTGTCCTTTGTTAGTTTACATTGTTCGCCTTATTATCAAAACTTGCCGTTTGTCCGTCGTGTCGGGGGCTCGTGTCTTTGTCCTCATTTGCCCGTTCCCCCTTGCTCTCTGCCCGTCTCTCTTCTGACCCACTTGGAAAATCGGCGTATGTGCAGCTACATATCTGACCCGTGAGAAATGGAATGTTCCACTTTCCGTCTCTGAAAGCTAAATAAAGACCTTGACAAATGCTGAATCCGTGGAATGCAGAATTGCGGTGGGGGTGCTGGTTCAGCCAACCACCCTCCCCGAGCTGCTTGTTGTCTGAGAATGCTGAGTTACCGGCGGACTGGTTTATGACACAGGCTGTGGAATGTGAGGGGATATTAACTCCGAAACACAGGATGGACACACATGACACAGCACGGACACAGCTGAGTCACAGGACTCGCAGTCGAGTGACGCACTGCTGATCGGTCACTGGGGTGTTGAGGTGAAATCTCAAGGCCCGCTGTGCTGCTATAATGAGGTCAGAGGCAGAGCCTCACTCACGAGCTCTGCTCTAGCTGGGAAGCAGGATAGGGTAACAATGCAAACAGCCCTCATTGTCTGAAACATCTGCAATGGCAAATGCCCGTTTTCCCCTGCAAAATTGCTTCTCTCTGTTTATATTTTAGCAAAATGATTCCCCTGTCTCTGGATCAGAGTAGCTCTAGTTTGTAGTTCTTAGCACACAAAATATGCAAAACTGGAAAACATTATTTTACAGACTTAAAGTAAAACTATTGCAAGGTTTATTTATCGTTATTGGATCAAAGAGAAATATTTGTTTATTTCCAATGAAACTGCATCCAATGGTCTACTGATCACATGGTATTTACACAACAAATTAAATGGTTTGTCCCAACTTCCATGTCTTTCTCCCTGCAATGTTTGCATTTTATTAAAATGTTTTCAGCATTTTATTCTTTAAAACTGTGTATGATTATCATGTAGACACAGTGGAATTAAAAATATATTCATGCATTTTCAATACATGTACAGTGGCTATACACTGTGCAGAGATCAGTAGATATGTGTCTAGCAATGCATATATTATTCTATGTAGGTACATATAGTATCTTGCTCTAATGCCTTGCTATTTCTGCAGTGTAAAGGAGGGGTCCCACTATAGCTGTAGTAGTTGGTGAGTATAACATAACATGGCTTTATCAGCCCTATACAATTCCTTTTACAAGTCTTTTAGGAATTAGTCTTCATACTCCAGGTTGCTCTCCATGAGACACAGACAGGGAGAGAAGCTGGGGGTCAGAGCGCAGGGTCAGCCATTATACAGAGCCCCTGGAGCAGTTGGGGTGAAGGGCCTTGCTCAGGGGCCAAACAGAGTAGGATTCCTCTGCCAGCTGCGGGATTTGAACCGGCAACCTTCCAGCCACAGGCGCAGGTCCTGAGCCGCAGAGCCACCACTCCGCCCAGCTGTCCATACGGAGTACGTACCAGTTGCACAATTTGTAGGGGTGTGTGTGTGAGGACAGCCCATTGACAAAGGACTGGTGCCTCCAGTCCTCAAGGCTGGTCTCTGTGGGCGAACAGCTCTTCCCAAAGGTTACTGGGGGGTCATCACCTCACCATGTCCTACCGCCCATCTGCGCTGCCCAGGATATCCTGCCGGCACAGGAAAAACAAAAAAAAAACAGCCTTTCTACCTTTGAGGCAGGAATTACACATGATTTAAAAACTAATGGCATTGAAGAAAAACCTGTGAGAAAGGATATTAGGAAAAGACCAAGAGTGAACAGCGTTGTCATCTGATTTTCTGTGGATATGCGTCCTGGTTACTTGTTGTCGGAGAACAGGATGAGCACAGATATATGACGATGGCTATTCAGAATAATTAGGCCAAGGAGCTGTAAGAGCCTAAATAACATTGGAAATAATTTTGTACTTTTCCCTGTGTGGTAAACATGAACTAATGAAATAGCTGTACCTTACAAACACTGTTAAATAACTGTAAAATCTACCTGGTGTAGAAAAAAAAGGCTTTAGGTCAATAATCTAAAATAATGAGGAATTATGAATGGATTGCTGCCATGAGAATTGAGTTTACTTTTATTGATTATACTGTAGGCGTCCGGTGTGCCTCCAGTCCAAATGCATAAAGTCATCGATAGCAGTTAAGAATATCATAGGTTATAAAATCAAGAAAATGGCAACTAATCAGTGTGATGTTAGTTATTAGTTAGTTATTATTAATAAGAGGGGTCACTCCTAGGTCCCACGTAGCCAGCCTGGAAGGACAGACTCAATAACAAAGACTCAGAGGCTATTTATCAGAAATCATCAGCAACACAGTTATTTATCTTTTTTTTCCTCCAGGAAAAAATAAGGGATATTTACTGTCTTCATGTGAGCTGCGTAACTATAGAGAAAAGCTATTAACGTTTGAGGAACCTCTAAAATAATCTCTTAATCTTTTCTCATACCAGTTTTCACTTTCAGGATGTCTGCTTGTTTTCTTGTGTTGGGTTTTATTTGCTTTAAACGACTGGCCAGTTAACCACGCTATATCTTTAAAGTGACGTCTTATTTGTTTGATACAGGACCTTGACGGTAAAGTACACATGATAAGGTTATCTGCAGATAAAACGTATTTTACTGCAGTGCTGAGGCAACATTGCAGCTGCCGACCCCAGGAATTATAACATGGGCAAGCAGGGGTTGAGATCGCCTGCCGGAGTACAGTCTCGTTTTGAATTCAGTGTGAGGGCTACTTGAGACATTTTAATCTGCAAGTATACCAGGTCTGTTACCACGTTTCGCTTCGGGTTTCGTTTCGAACCGCAGCTTCCTTCAGCACCACTAAGTATTTCAGCTAACAGTAGATCCCACGCCATCAACACCTTTGGGAGCTGCGTATCCCCCTTGCTCAGACCTCAAGTCACGGTGCTTGCTCCAATTCGGTGGGAAAGGTGTGTATTTTCATTGCAAAAGGAGACGGTTGGCACAATGCAGAAACAAGACAGCGGAACAAAACCGGACAAACTTATTGAACAGTACAGTATAGAACAGCAAACGTATAGGAACGTATAGGAAGGCTAGCTGGGGCAGAATGCCTTCAGTACGCTGCGTTTTTGGCATGTCCACATAACACTGCTCCAAGCAGCTTGTTACTGCAGAAGCTAATAAAGGAGCCAAACACAGGGCCACCTCTGTAAATGCGTGTTTGTTCCCTTCCAGCGTACGAGCCGTGCGGTGTCTTCCAAGGGTGAAGTCCGTGCCAGCTCTCTTCCCGGCGGTTGTCAATCAGCACATGACGTCACCCGGCTCGGTAGCGTTTCCGGTGTGGATGGGTGGGCGGGGCGCTGTGGTCCCGGCCTGGATTCACAGAGAGAGAGAGGGAGGGCTGGGAAGAGGCTTCAGCCATATTCTACACACTGCCGCTACCGGGCAAGTTGGAGCCGTTCAAAGGAAGATAAATATCGTGATCTTCAGAGGCCGGAAGGGGAGACCTAGAATTCATCCGCTTGCAAAGATGTATTCCGTTTTACGGTCATGGGGATATCATAGTTTGCATTCTTAAAGCACTGCGGATGGAAGGCGTGTGTTAGCTGAGCCTCGCTCGACGGGAAAAAAAACAACCTGAGACATCCCCTCACCCCCCCCCCGCCCCTTCCGAGTGGAAAGTAGAGATTTGTTCAGGATTAGATCAAATGGGACAAGCTGGGCCCGGAATCCGAACGTAGAAGGACATGGTGGCGACGGGAGCAGCCCAGGCCGGGGGAGAAGACCGCAGAATCCCGTTTTAACAAAATGTCGGGTTTATTCTAGCTGAGGGAGTCTGGGAATCGGCAGTGCACCTCGGCCAGATAAATCCTCTGCTTTTCGCTTGCAGAGGAGGCGGCAGCAGGGTCATCCCCATCCCCCGGCGCGCTTCCCGGTGGAAATTTGTCGGGGGGGGTGCCCGATTTTCTTGGAAAGGAGCGGAGGAGAGAGAAGGAGAAGGAGGAGGTGGGGAGGGAGAGAGGGGGGTTGCGCAGGCTGTTATACCACCGCGGCGTTAGAAAATGTCAGCGAAGGTGAGGCTGAAGAAGTTGGAGCAGCTGCTCCTGGACGGGCATCAGAAGAACGACAGCGCCCTGAGCGTGGAGACCCTGCTGGACCTGCTGATCTGCCTGCACAACGAGTGCAGCAGCTCGCCCCTGCGCCGCGAGAAGAACGTGTCCGAGTTTCTGGAATGGGGTGAGTACGAGCCGGGCGCTCCGGGCCGGCGTTCCCGAACTCTCCGGGCCGGCGTTCCCGAACGCTCGTTCCGCGGAACCATTCTGTCTGCCGGGACCCACAGCGCTGGTGACAGCAGCCGGGCCTGGCTGTGATTTACACGGGCTCTGTCTCTCTCTCTCTGTGTCTGTCTCTCTTCTTCGGGTCGCCGAAGGGCCCTGGCTCCCGGCTCCCCCACCCGAAAAAACAACGAAAAAGCCTGAATGGTGGTGGCCTCGATCGTTTTTGGGCCGGGCCGGGTCGGGCGTGCTCGCTCGCTGGCGGGGTTGGAGCCGAGCAGGAAACTTGCTCCGTTGTTAGGGGTGCTGCGATGCGCAGAAAGGCGACGTCCGGAGCAGCTTGCGCGGTGACACAACGTGCAGGGAAAACTGGGCTTTTTTTTTTCTTCTTCTTCTTCTTCTTCTTCTTCTTCAACGGCGACCTTGATTGAGACGTTGAAAGCTGGACCCGTTACAGTGAGGGAGAGCGTGTGTGTGTGTGGGGAGGGGGTTACGTCCGGACAAAGCGAGCACTTTTAAGTTTTGCGATATACAAATATTAAGCCTCCGCGTTAGGGTCACCAGTGAATGTCACCACCACCACCTCCGGCGGTCTTGTCCGTGCGGAAGCGCCTTGTGCCTTACTCGGGGTTTACTCCCAGCGTGCGAACCGCGCCGGCCTGTGCTCTGAAGTTAAAGCGCCCCAGCCGGTCTTCAGTCAGGGGGGCGTTTTATCTGTGCGCCTCTGGGTTACAAAGCAACAGACTTCGGTACAGCCGGCAGCTTTCTGAAGCCCCCAGGTGTGGAGTTAAGTACTTCGTGGCATTGGGCATGCCTCTCTTTCTCTGCAAGGGTACTGACAAAAGCAGACACTCCACCACCGGTAGGTGGGTGGCTGGAGAACGTTTTGGTCTTCGTTGTTTTAAGACGGGGGTCAGTACGTCACGACCCGTCTTGAATCAGGGCCTTCGGATTCCCTGATGTTTTGCGAAGGGTTTCGGGTTTAAGAAGCCAGGTGAGAAGGTTTGCCGAGGTGTACACAAGGAAAACTCCACACCTACCATACACTCGCATGTGTGATAGTAGATGATGTTCTCTGGATGAGAGCTTGGGTCGCTGGCAGACTTAAGCGCCGGGAGACTGTGGAGGTAGGCAGGCGACTTGTGCTGGTTCGACAGACGCTTGGGATCACTGGCCAAGCTGTCCGGTCGCTGTCCGTGCAGGCGCCCTGCGCCGGCACCTGGGTGCTGTTCCGTCTCCGGCGCTGGCTCCCGGCCGGCCCCGGGATCCACATCAGCGCACTAAGAGGATTGGCTTCCTGGAGCGCCGTGCTGACGTCAGCGATGGGATTACACACCGTCGGATCTGCTCCCCCAGCTCCGCGGCCCGGTGCTTCCCGGCCCCCGCGGGAGCTGTCTGCCGGAGCGGGAAAGGAGGGAGAGGACACAGGTGCAGCCTGGGCCGGCCAGGGCTCCTGCAGGCCTTCTGTTAACGGGCAATGAACCAGCGGATGGCAGTTTCCATTTTCATCATCATCATCATCATTGTCGTTCTTATTACTAATCTGGCAGGAGGACGAGCCCAGGTACGCTTGGATCCGCTCAGATCCCGGGAAGCGGACCACGCAGCGCTTGCGTCCCGCTGCTGGGAGAGAGAACTGCCCTCCCAGCCGCGCGTTCCAGGTCCCGGATCACTAGTGCGGCCCTGCAACGCGAGCACAGGCGTGGGCGTCTCTCGGAGCTACAGGGGCACCGCGGAGTTCTCACCCACAGTGCAGTGCGGAGGAGGCGCTGTGCTGCGGTTCAGTAGTGTCGTAACCGTCTCCTGTAACGGCAAGGCGTGTTAAGGTTCCCCTTAACACCAGAGCGACGGAGCGATGCGGAGGGGAGATGCGGCCTTTGGCCCTGGCCCGCTCGTCCAGATGGCTCTATTGATCCAGGGCTTGTCCGTCAGTGGAAACAGTTGCTCAGCGGGTGGCTACGTTGTCTCCCCGGAATTCTGTTCCGTACCCTCGCCCGTCCCCGTGTGGAGGGCAGGAGCGCCTGATCTGCCCCGCGGCGTTCTCGTGGGCCAGAGGGCGCAGTGGTGCCCTGGGGTCCAGCAGTAGAAATCGCAGCCCTGCGGGGCTGACAGGTATTTGGCTGGGCTGCTGTGGTGTTCCCAGCGCCGCACGCTGCCGGGACATTAATAGCAGGGTCTTATCAGCTGTGTGTCTGAGCTGCGTGCAGCCCTTAAAGCGCCCTTGATAGCAGTCAAGTGTCCAGTTGTGACCAATCTGAGCCCAGTTACCATCGGAGTCCAGCCGGAGTGTCGTCTTATAACTCACTGAGCTCACAGTGGGGTCCGTAATTCGGCTGTAGTGTCACTAGCAAGAGCTTTGGTCCTGGTAGCCTTGGCTTTTGATGTGATGAATCGGCATAATTTTCGGCAGATTCACCAGGGTCTTTCGTCCCCTGGTTGTCCTGGACACTGCTGTAAATGAGCACATTTAATATATGGACCTAGTTTTCTGTACTTATGTGTGCCATGTGGATTTAGAAGAGTATAGCCTTGCCTAAGAATTGTGCACTGTTCAACTCGGGCTCGGAACTAAATAGGTCTGTGCTCTCCTGTTTTTCTGATGCAGTCTAAACCCAGGTTTTCTGGACAGTCGGACAATCGGCAGCACTCAGCTAAGTGCTGAACTGAAGAAAGAATATGAGATTCATTTTCCGTATAATGACGATATTCCCTGCATTTGTGCTTATTTTAATATTTTATTTTTCATTAGGCATTGTGCGACTCTATTAAAATTGTATTTGGAATGAGAGTGTAAAAGCTGTGCGTTAGACCTAGCAGACTCCATTTTAGAATTTAATTTCCATTCTTCCAACATTTCTTTTTTTTTTTCCTTGACAAATGAGAGCGTTCATGCGTTACAATTTCAGGCAGCATCATGGGTGAATCGTAAGCCCTGCTTTCCAGGCCGAATTAGACTCCGAATCTGCACGGATGAGTTTTGAGCAGATTAAACCCGGTGAGATATAGCTTTATCCCTGCATTAACAGCCACTGTTGACCTTCTGTGTTCACTACTGTTTGCCTGTGCTTTAATGAAACCAAGTTAATACGCCCTGTTAAGTGAATAAAATAAGCAGGTTAATGCTTTGCTTGCTTGCCTTCTAAAGATGTCCGTGGAGGCTGTGAGGAGGGCTTGCTGTGCTGTCCACAGTGCCAAGAGGAACAGGAGAGCGTTACCTGTGTCCGATAGAAATGTGCATAAGCAAGGTTATACATGAGAGGAGGCCCTTCGGCTCAGTGGGCAGTAAGGAGTTTATTGGAACAAGTAAAGGGTTATTCCATGCTGAGAAGAGAAGCAGCTCAACGTTTCGGCTGTGGAAACGTCCTCAGGTGTGCGAGCCGAAGAAGGCCCACGGCCTAAATGTGCTTCTTGTCTTCTCTTTCCAGCGTGGAATAACCCTTTACGTGTTCCTCGGCAGTCTAGGCCTGCTGACGCAGCGCCCTTGCCCGAACAACTGGTCGCTTATCGATCCAGTGATCTCACCCAGCCACATCTTAAAGGAACTCCCACAGCTTGTCCCACACTCCCGCACTCCCTGTGGATAAAGAAGCGCCTCCCGTCCTCAGTTTTCAACACACCTCCGCGTAGTTTCCACCTGTGCTTGGCTCCCCCCCCGCCGGGGCGTGTTGAGGTGTGCGGGGCCGAGACGGTGTTGGTGCCCCCAGGGGTGCGGAGGTGGAGCGGCGCTGGGAGGGACGAGGAGGCTGGGAGTCTCCTGAGGAAGAGCGGAGAGGAGGTCAGGGAGGGAGGCAGGGAGGCACACCTGCTGCAGGACCGGGTGGTTTTCTGTCAGGCTCAGCTGTTGGAGCAGACCTTACGAAAACACGGAAACCGAACAAGGAAAAGGGTTAAAAAACCCCAACAAATCGCTAGACAGAAGTTCACACCACCTCGGGGTTCTCACAACCTTATTTCCAGTTGCGCTACTCCTTCCCTTCTTTTCAGACAGGTGACAGAGGGGGGAGGGTTGTCTCGCGTATGAAGTGCTCGGCTCCAGCAGTGCTTGGGAAAGATTCCCAATGCCGCTTGTAGTGGCATTTATTTTTGGGGGGGGGTGGGGTGGATCGATTTCCCAATGTCCGAATGCGAACGTGACTGAAGATGAGCTGAGACGCGCAGAACCAGAAGAGGGCGGACATCCGGTTGGACCATCGCTGCCCTCGGCTGTGCAGCGGGCAAAACTCAGTTGGAGGTATTCGAGAGATGGTTTGAAACCGAAATCTGATTGCTCCCTTATCCTGCAAGGACCGGAGTTTTTGTAATTGAGCAGATTAGGGTCTTAATTGATTAACTTAACAGTGGTTGCCGATCGTCGGACGCGGGTGGCTTATATGATTAACATGTAGCTCTCCAGGACTGGGGTTGGGGTAGGAAGTGCTCTTTTGCCCACTTAATCTCCCCATCATGTTTCTAGCAGTACTTTATTTTAAACCAATCCTATTTTATGGCCCTTCTTCCTCAGGACTAAGTAAATCCATCACTCGTTCCTTGTGCATGTAGCGTCTTGTCCTCCCTCCACTTTAGCAGATTAGTGGTAGGAGTGTGATGCAAATGATACATGATGCATGTCCACACTTGGTGTAGAAAGAAGAACATGGAGTCGCATTTGTAAAGTAATGGGCAATTTGTTCAGGGTGGGAAAATAGGAGATTCGTCTTTGCGCAATAAAAAGTTGTTTCTCTAGAACTGGCTTCAAGTATTCAACACAAGTATTTCATTTCAGACCCTGCGAGACCAATGTTGCAGCTTTTTTTTTTGTAGCAACGTTGAGCTTCCAAGCATTGTACAGGGTTTGCAAGTCGTGTCAGTTGATTTATGCAGCCAGAGGTAAGAAACATGTGAGGAAGAAGGACAGCTGGTGCTTTATCATAGATACAGAACTGAAGAGCCAAAGTTTGAGTAGACTTTCCAGCACATTGAGCCCCTTTAATTACCAAGACTAATGTTTAACACTCCCCCAGATATGTGTACGTATATATGTATTTAGCCAGATGCAATGTCAGTGCTGTCAAGAGTGTTGTGGAAAACCTTTCCAGTTGTAGCGTTTCAGCTGCAGTGTTGCTGTCATGTGGAGGATTTTACTGGCAGCTCTGTTCTGTCTTGGGTGGGGAGTGGGAGACGAACTGGACGGTTCTTGTCTGACCGGCTGAAAAAGGACCTTCCAGCGTTGCATTTGAAGTGTTCCGTTGCCAAACCCGGAGCGCCGCTCTGGCCGAGCTTGCGTGGGGGGCTCGAGAGGACTGGGAAGTGGAAGGGAGAGGCTGTGGGCCCGAACAGCTGTTCCCAGGTAGGGCCGCGCGCCCGTCGCCATCTTTAATAAATAAGACATAAACAAGAACGCGCAGTCGATGTGGAAAGGTTTAATTAAGAAAAATAATGTTCTTGGCTGCCTTCAGCATTCTTGCTACTGAAACGAGGAGGTCTGGCAGCCTCGACCGCATTCTTGAAGAATTTATTTCCACGCGCAAAACGGGAGAATTTGGATCTGGGGAGTAGATAATTGCTGGGAGTCCTGCAGAATCGCCACAATCGCCGTACAGGCTGCCGCATTCCTTGTTGTTCTGCTCCGTGTGAAATCCTGGCCCAGTTCAAAAGCTTATACCTTCCAGTTGCTTTTGGTGGTGGGCGCCAAGGCCCGTGGGGTGGAGCCAGCAGCCCCTATACTGTAGCTGTCAGAAAAGCAAGGAAATCAGAAAGTATGTTTAAAAAAATGCCCGTCGTGGAATATATATCTTTTACAGCGTACTGCATCCGGTAATACGTTTGGTACCAAGAAAGGATGTATACAGTTAGTTACCATGTGAACAATATGGGATTGAAAGGGCTTTTGTTTTTTCTTGGCAGCATCTGGGGGAAGTTTAAAAATGAGTAACATGTGAGTCAAGGTAGCTCCTATGTTTTTGAAGCCAGTTTCCTTCAGGAAAGTGGTCACTGCGCTGAGCGTGCGCAAAGATTCCATTCATTCCATTGCAATTTCCTCTCCGGCACCAAGGCTGGATGTCCTAAGCCACTGGGGTGCAGGCGTGAGAGAAGTTAGTATTTCTTGCCTCTCTGGGGCAGTATCTTGCTCGGTGGCCCCAGTGCCATGTCCTGTTGGGTCACCGTGGCGTGTTGAGGTTTCTCAGCTGACCCCTGGTCCCCACAGATGCCAAATCTTCATGCCCTTGAAATGGTACAGATGAGTGGATACTTTGCCCAGTGAGGTTCTGCAGGAAGTAACCAGTGCCAGCCTTGGAGAGAGAGTGCAGGGAGTTCTTGGGGGAGCATGCAAGGATTCCCGGGAGGAATCCTGGAGAAGGTACACAGGGATTCCCAGCAGGCACTGCTGGAGAAGCTACAAAGGGATTCTTGGAGAGGACAGACAGCACTTCATGGGAAAGTGTATAGGAATTCCGAGGAAGACCCTGCTGGAGAGGGGATACAGGGATACAGGGTATAAAGAGATGAATGTTCTCGGAGAACATTGAGATTCTTGGTAGAGTGTGAGGAGTTTCCAGGAAGCAATGTCTTGGTAGGCAGGTTTCCCAGGAGGGTGATTTTGATACTCTTGAAGGCCTTCCCAGGAGAGTTGTTGATACACACAGTAGGAAAGATTAACTCTAACATGAAGAAATACTTTTCACTTTGATGATGCAACACTAAGGAGCATCAGAGACACTGCGTTTTGCAGCTCATTAAGCAGCCACTGCCAGATCGAACAAAGTGTAGATGTGAGCTTGCCATTGGTGTGCCTCTTCTACAGAGGGGGGGGACACCAGTCTTTAGGTTGGATGAACTGCGTTTCGCAGCAGGTGGGTGGCAGCGGAGGCCCAAAACGTTGGGTTCATCGTCTGAGGGCCCTGCTGATTTGAGTCTTGGTATGGTGGTTCAGCCGGCTCCCTTGTGTTTCTTGAGTGCGTGAGACGCATCGCCTGGCCTTGGGTTCGACTGGCCTGTTCCTGAAAGGTAGCGCTCCCAGGATTTGTAGCTCACCGATGTGTTTGCAGTAGTGCCCGGCGGCGCTCTGCTTCAGGGTGTGCAGACGCACCGTGACGTGCAGAAATCCCTCTGTAAATCTGACTTCACATAAGTTTACATAGGATTGCACACAATTGCTTTACTGTGTGGAGTAAGAGCTGCAGAGCAGTGAGACAACCATCTTTATCTTTGTGGCCAGCATCGTCAGTCCTGTGTCACAACGCTTGGTATGTGCATGAGCGCGCTTCCTCTTCCAATATGTTTAGCTATATGGATAGTTGTATATTCCTATATAAATACATCTATATAGTTATAGATCAGAGCAAAACCATTCCAGAGGAAGTGCTGGCAGCATGTGAAGGCAGTATTGTATTCCGTATGGTTGGTGGGAAATGTATTTGCATTTATCTATTTCAGCATCCAAACTGCTGGTGGAATTATTTTATGTTGCAGTACTATATACTAGAGGTTTTTTTCTCATGGTTGGGATGCTGTGATATTAGAACAGGCAGACAGAGTATTTTATCAATAAAAATAACAACTCATAGACCATACAGTTCCAAGGGCGGTGTTTTAGAAGCCTGTGAGCACTGGACTATCTGAAGAACAGAGGCAAGGCGTGTGAGACGCACAGTCTGAAAGGATTCTATTTTATGTCTCATCTTGTCACGTCCATATCGTGATATCCCACCCCCACCTGATCTTAATATCAAGAAAAGTCCCATCCTGTGTGACATATAGCTCTTAGTCACAATGCTGGAATCCTCACGTGCGCAGTTTTGGTCTTACTCCAGTGGAGTCACTGCCTCAGGATGCTCCTGCTCCCTTCCTGTTCCAGTACAGCCCATGCTGGTTTCTTCCCCCTCGTGTGGTGGGAGGGCAGTGTCTGTCGCTCTTACGATTGCAGTGATCAATAAGTGGTTTTCCTTTCTGGGAAGCTCTTAATGGACCCAGCCTCTGGAAAGTGATGGAGGAAGATAAGATTGGTATACCCCTGGGGCCGTCACGCCCTGGAGCGAGAGTTTTTTCCTCTTAGCTTCAGAGGCTGGTGTGGTGGTGCTGGTGGGGGGTGGGGGGGTATATTTACAGAATGCTTCCTTTCATTTCCTTTTTTTGGCCTAATTGAAATTCTCCCTGTAAGGGGGGGCTGAGGGGGGAGAAGGAGGGCGTCTGAGGTAGCAATAGCGGGAGCTGTTTTGTGCAGAGGAGTGAGGGCTGGGGACACTGGTGCTCCACCGCGGAGCGAGGCGCCTTGTTGGAGCTGTTTCAGTCCTCCATGCTGGATCTGGGCCGGGAAGCAAGAGAGTCCCCTTCCCTCTGCAGAAGCTGCAACCAAGCCATCTGACTTTGCATGCAATTTTATTTTTGCTTTCTTATTTTAAATCCGTTCCTCCCTTCCCCGCAAGCGGTGCTGTTCTTTTCCGCGGGGCTGAGCGCTCGCCGGGCCGTCCTCTCGGTCGACGGTGCCAGAGCTCTGAAGGGAGCAGCTCTGAGGGACACCTGCCCCGCCTGCCCGAGATTTCTTCCGGGTGAACTGTGCTTCCTGTTCCTTTCTCGGAGAGGCCCGCAGAAGCGGAACTGAAACGGTGTCTGAGTTGTCCGGGTCCCGGATGATCTTCGGTAATCGGAGGGGATGTGGCCTCACAAGGAGGTAGAGCTGTGCAGTGTCCCTTGACAGTAACTTCTGCGTTCATCCTCTTTCAGGCTGTCGTCTGCTGCAACCTAGCAGGTTCCATATCCCTTCCTCTTGCCATGCTAGAAATAAGTCTGATTTTGTGATGCAGGCCGCATGGGATTCAAGAGAGGCAGTGTAAAGATATCCAAAGGTTTGCTTGTCCCACACACAGCTGCCACATTTGTACAGGTTCGGCAGCCGTTAAAACATGATTAATTAAGAGTGGCTGGCATTTGAAATCCCTCCCCAAGGATCTCGAAGCAGTTTGCGTCTAGGAGGGGCGGGGCCACCAGTGACTCCTCCCACTGTAGTGCAGCCCACTCCTGCGGCCGATTGGCTAGAAAAACTGCTCTGGGTGGGGTCTGTAAAGCAAGTGTGTGCAAATGGGCCTTTCTTGTTCTGTCGTGGATTTTTCTCTCTATGAAAAACTAGCCACAGAGTGGGAGTTAAGTCCGGTCTTAGCCTCTCTTTGGCAGCCCCTTGAAAGTTTGTACATCTTTTATTTAGGAGGGACCAGGAGCACCTGTGTCCTTCTGCACTATAGAACGTATTTACTTCTTTAAGGTGTACAGACACTGGCTGCTGGGTATCTATCAGCCTCTTGACCCCAGTCTGAGCCCGGCGCCGGCCCGTCTGTGTTCGACTTCGTTTGTGGGATTTACAGAACCGGGTGTCTCTGCGCTCACTGGGTGTCTGGGTGCCCCCTGGAGTTTGGGGCATCGCTCTCTCTCTCCCTCTCTCCCTCGGTCCCGAAGGTCGAGAATGGTCAGCGTGCTCATGACGGTCTGAATCCGCTCCAGTGAGAGAGAGTCAGGATACAGGACCAGGGTGTCACCCACGAGGCCGAGGAGCCGCAGGGCCGTGACCTGGACAGGGACACTGCCTGGAGAACCGGGAGCCAAGAGTTTCACTAATCCTCACGCTGGCGAGAGCAGAAATAGTCATCCGGTTTTAAGTTGTTAGTGTACCGTGAAATAAACCTTTATTGAAGGGGCTTAACAGAATGTTTGCCATTAGTTTTTAGTTAGTTTTTTCTTATTTTTTTCCTTTTTTGTACCGGTCGGCTAAACAATTTTACTTTGTGTGAAATGGTCATAATCTGGGCCTGTTCAGGCTTTTTTTGTTGTGCTCCTAAATGGCTGTAAGTGCCTTTGCCGTCACATTCCCTGGCCTCCACCTCCAGTCCACGCTGGTGCAGTGAAACGCGTGGTGGGGAAAAACGGGGATGGGAATTGGGAAGGAGCTGGTGCGGGGGGAGTACAATGGTGCCGAGCCCGGAGGAGGGCCGTCTCAGCAGGAGGGCTGGGACTGGGGGTGGGGGTGGGGTGACTAGCCCTGGAAGTGAGTGGCAGCTGTTGGGGGGTAATAGATTAACCCGGGGCAAGATGATTTGGCCTTCCTGCTTTTAACTGCACCTCCGGCCGTCTCCGCCACTTCAGACCGCACAGGGCACTGCTCCCGGCGCTGCAGAGAAATGGACGTCTCCATTAATGTTTAATAACCCCATTAGTGTCCGCCAGCCTCACCGGCCGGGCAGGAGCTTGCTTAATTGTAATTGTGCATCACCGCTGCTCAGCGGCCGGTGATCTGGGCTCGCGGGCTCCCGTCTCGGCGCTCTCTAGTCTTGACGGGGCAGAGTTCAGCTATTGATGGGTCCAAAGTGCCTTAACAGAGCATCGGGCTGTGTCAGAACAAAACGCACGAACAAAAGGTTTTTGTTTCAGGGTTGTGATCTGGGATGAAGAGGTCAAACACAGCGCCAGAAATTAGTGACTGCTCTCTCGTTAGGGCAGCCTTTGTAATGAGGACCGCGGGTGTGCCCTTTACCGATTGTCTCTGGCTGTTCTTTGCCTGAAATGAAGGAAGATGCATTGACATGCTTCCTGTACGGCAGTATCACACTCTGGCCGAGTCAGCAGTAATACCCTTCCGCTATGCTCCGTCAAGGTTTGCCTGCCACATGTTGTGTAATGGGGGAACTCGGCATCTTCTGTCTTGGTTTTCCGCATGTTTTAGGACAAAGCCTTGGGGCTTTACATTGACACGGCGTTTGAATCTTCTGGACACGGTGGGGCTGCAGCAGAAAAGGCAAGCAGAATGTTTGGGATGCATAATGAATAGAGTAGAATAGAAACCGAGAGGTGTTATAATTGAGCAGTGCAGCAGTTAGAACCCATTTAGAGTTAGCTGGGAGCAACCAGGTGAGGCGATGAGCGTCTGTAATGTTAAGGGAGCCCCCCCCCAGCAGCAGTCTCTTCTTGGGGCTGTCCTGAATGCTCTCTGCAGTCTGTGCACTGGGCTGTAGCTGTGTCCCTACAGGCCGAGAGCTGATGGGATCGCTCTCCGGTCTGAAAAGCACGGTGCTGTTGTGTGCCACAGAAAATACAGTGCTGAACAGGATTTCAAAGCTGGGCAACGCAGAGGAGTGGCCAGAGTAAATCTGGTGTCCTGCACCAAGTGGACCACCTCAGAATCACCACGAACCAAGACACAAGTGAAGATTGCGTTAAAAAGTGCTTTTGAACACCGAAAACGGGAGGCAGTTCTTTTTGCAAAGGGGTGTGGGAGACTACAGGGGCAGAATGAGTGCCTCCTGTTCGTAACCCTCCTTTCACTCTAATGCTGTGTAATTTAAAACAACAGTTTAAAATGCGGTTTTAAAAATGACAAGTCTTTTTACTGGGGAAAAAAGGTAATCTTAAGGCAATTTGGGTTTGAAGTGCGTGGGGATGCTTATAAAACCTAGCTGTATTTTGAAAAGTGTCCACAGTGGAGCATTGAATTTTGAACGGGCTCCTGTGGGCAGACTAGGCATTGAGATGCTCCACACTGATGAGCTGTCTTTCCAAGCAAGCAGCCTGCGTCGGGCACAAATGACGATCACATGGAGCTACTGTGGCAAGACAGTGTCGTGTTCTTGTCTTTTGGGATACATCCTTAACGTGTTACACTTCATTTTGGTCAGTGTTCAACTCTTTTCAGAAGTGCAGTTTAAGTAGTCCAGCTTCAGCGGCTTCATAAACGCCCCTGTTAGACTCTTGCTGGATGGAGTTTAAGGATCAGTTTTAAACGGGTTTTGTTTGTTCCTCGACTGTTTTCCCTGGACCTGAAGAGGCGAAAAGAGGGCTGGAACCTTTCTCTACAGACAGGCTTGTTTGTGAGCTGACGCAGTTCCTGCAGGAACAATAGGGACCTCGTTCCTGAGGGGTGTGCGGGGCTGCAGCTCCTCCGAGCCCCGGCTGTCTCTGGGAGGCTGTGGTTCAGCGTCGCCTCGGGCTGGGACCTGACTTTCTCCGACCTCTCCTTTCAAAAGCAGCTGCTTACGGAGCTCTTGCACAAACTGGGCGTGTGTTCTAAACCAGCTGAGCGCAGCCAAGTAATCTGTAGGCAGTCGCGAAGAAGTACGGATCAATGGAATACAACAAACATAGTTAACTCCACGCACCAGGCCAGTGAGGTCATCCGAGCCGGTTGATGAGTCGATCGCTTGTTTCCTCCCCGCCCTGCGATCTCAGGTGCTGGAACGCCCTCCTGCTTTTCAGGCTCGGGAGCTGGTGAGGGTCTGCCCTGTGGCACTGTGGCCCTGGGCCTTGCAGTCTTACCGGACCTGTTTAAAGGGCTGCTTCTCTGAAGGTGATGTGGCAGGGAGACAGAAGGAACTCCTTTTTCCTGCAGTATCCTGCAGCCTTGTCTTAGACACAAGTATACTTGTCTTAGATGCCTTGTATAGGAAACATGTAAATTAATTCAGAATGTGGTGACTTCCTAATTTTTTCGAATCGCCTTTTTGAAAGTGAATGTTGCTTTTTTTACGCAGCAGTCCAGTGAGTCCGGGAGCCATGTGCCCGGGGGGTTCGTTCTAAGCCGCCTTTCCGGCCTGTGGTTTCGGAGGATGGTGTGGAAAATAAGCAGTGTGGTTCATTGTCAGGTGTCTGTCTTCTACAGCCCCATGAAGACACCAGCGGGTGGAACATGAATGACATGCCGTATGCACAGAGACGCAAGCAGAGGTGAATTGCACGCTGTAGGGAAAAAGTGAAATACAGAATGCTTTGATTTTTTTTTTAAGCCCGACACTGTCCTCTCCTTGTTGGACTGGCTCCCTGGCACAGGTCCCTGCTCGAGCTATCTTAATGTACAGTGCAGTTTGTTCAGTTTCGACTGGGACAGAGACACGGCGCTGCAGCGCTTTGAAGCTCAGTGCTGTCCTTGACCAGGCGGTCTCGTGACCGCGGGAGGTGACTCTGTGTATCAGAGAGAGGGATTGTCGCTGGATTAGGAGGTGTTAGAATGGGAGTCATGCACCAAGTTCGTCATTTGGCTTCAGAGACGGATATAAACACTCATTGTGAAGTGATTTTTAGCATAGTGGGTTCTAGAACATATTTAAGGGTTTGTTCTGGGTTAAAAAGCACTTTTTCTCTTTAGCGCATATCATTTGTGCAAGACAATGTGGTGAATGCCACAGTGCACAGCATTGAAAGGTGGCCACACCGGTGTGCAGTAATGCTGGTGTATTCCTTTTGTGAAACTCCTGGTATTTGATTTAGTCTCAGTCCATATGTGCTGTTTAACGCTCCAGTATTTCAGATCAGATTGTGAGTTTTTGTCGCAGAGCAAAACTACAGCGTGGAAACTGGTACTGGATAGGTCCCAAGTTTTTCTACACTGGGAAACCCTCGATCGCTGGTGGTGTAGTTGTGGCAAAGCGAAGGAATAGCAGCAGCAGCAGGAGGTGTTACAAATCATCAGCTCGGGGCTAAAGAAGCAGAAGTGTCCTTCTCCATCGATTATCTCTGCACAGGAGTGCCATCACTCTGGTTGAGTCCTGTAATGGCTCTTTTGGGAGTCGGAATACAAACGTTGATAATCACTCCACAAACACTGCGGCAGATAATGAACAAATAAAAAATAATCATGTTTGCCTGCTGTGGTAGTCACTGCTCTGCCTGCCTGGACGTGGAGCAGTTATCCTCTGGCCTTTCTGCAAACCCTGTGATGAAATTCCTAGCTACTGGGCCTCCTGCACAAGGTGCATTTTTCTCCCAGGTTCAAGACTAGCAGCAGCTTTGGAAGGCTCTGCACCGAGCTGCTGTTCTCACTGGAGGGTGGTAGGTTCAGATCTTGGATGGGACACTGCTGCTGTACTCTTTATTAAGGTACAACACTCAGATCGCAGCTCAGACTGCTCCAGTAAGTGCAACGCTGAGCAATTCTTTCAAATAATAATTCGTTCTCCATGTGCTCATCTGGCTAAATGATTGAAAAGACATGACTTCCTTCCATCTTTATATCTCATTCTGAGGGACCAATTAGATTAAAAAATCACTAAGTAATACAGGGAACTTGTGGCTAAATTTGACAGTTCCTCTTTTCTGAACCTCTTGAGCTTTGGTGCAAAAGCTAGGAATAGCATAACTTCTGCTGACCTTCAAAATGAGTATTATTTCTTGTCCGATCTGGCTTTTTAGCCGTCACTGTGGTTGCTGTCTCATTGCATGGACAGTTGGTTCAGCTGGTGGTTTGGAAGATAACTAAGTGAATTTCTTCACTTAGCAGGGTGATAGGTGTTCAGCCCTGAAAGAGTGTCCCTACTGGGTCAGTCTGCTGGTGCACCAGAGGAGCAACTTGGAGGACTGAGGATGGTTTGGGAGCATGCCAGGGTAGCTGGACAGACCCGCAAGGGGCAGGCATGTGGAGTGGACCCCTGCGGGGCTCACTCTGAAGCGGGATCTGCAGTCTTGCAGCTGTTTAAGAGGGCTGAGTGTTTGCACAGGGATCGTCTGCCACCCCGCTCTCGATCGTTGGGTTTGTTCTTTGTTCAGTGCCGCTGTTAATGCTGGAGGCATGGCTCAGGGGTGGGCAGACACCCTCACTTTGTGTAGCATATCTAGAGCTCAGGCTTTTTATTCTGTAAGGCGGCTTCCACAGCGCCCTTTACGTACTGTTAGATACACGCCACAGGCCAGAGAACGGTCATCCCAGGCACATTCCAGTGCACAGTCCACAGGAAACATGATGCCCACTTAATCTTTGGAATATGTCAGGAATTCTAATGGTTTTGTTTTTTTTTCTGTATTTTCTGGTGATTGTGTTTTGGACGTCTCTCCAGCGTTTAGATGGCCACGCATTTGTGGGAAACACATTTATCATAATCATTGTTGCTGTTGGTGCTATTATTATTACTGTTGAAAATCTGTCACTGGACCTGCTTTTCCTCAATCTCTTCCTGCTGTAGCGTTTATTTTTAACAGCTTTTTAAGACGTTGCTTTGAAAAAGGACGATTGAATGCGAATGCCGGGATGGGAGATCATGTGTTCCAGTGCTGTGAACTCACATGATATAAACATCACCACCTTACTTTCTAAGCGTCTTTTCAATTCTTTATTGGAGAGCATCTTTTTAAAATGCAGACCATTCATGTGTGGATGGTGCAGTTCAGGCCTTATGATTGAGTCTGCCGCAGCGCGGCCCCTGAGACTGGAGAGAGCGTCTCCTGTGAGCCCTTAGTGAGGGAGCCGTGGTCTTCAGGAGTGGGAAGGGGGGGCATTATCAGAGTTTGTTGCCCCTCCACTTCAGAGGGTTCCTTTGGGGGTGTGTGGTCGACGCAGGCGCGTGCTCCGAAGCGCAGTCGGCTCAAGAGTGACGTACAGCACAGTACGGCGAGACTGAGCAATCTCCCAGCCGCGCAGCACAGCGACCCTCTGCTGGAACTGCAGAGCACATTACCACTCGCATGCCTCCTGTCCTTCCGCGTACCAGCCCTGGCCCGTGTGCAGGGCTCTGCTCTTACAGCACCACTGGCTGTTAATGAGCCTGACCAGGCTGATGTTACGCACTGTGAACAGGCAGTACTTGCCCTCCTCCGCGGCTCTCGCAGCTGATTTTGACCCAGTTTTTGGGAGGGAGCCACAGCAGCACTGCCCGGGGGGCACCGCCTCTCCCCTCGGCTCTGAAGAAGGAGCAGAGAAGCACAGTGAGCCCGAAGAGCAGCCTGGGGAACGCTCGGGCTTGGGGAGGGGGGTTTCCCTTGACCTTTGCTGACCTCTTGACCTCGCGCTGGAAAGGTCACGGCGATGGGCTGCGTGGACAGGCTGCCTGTGACCGGGGAGGGGGTCTGGGCCTGTGTCCTGCTCACTGTACACATGGACTAATTAGCGCATCCATTTAATTGTCACCGATCCCAGACACTTCCCTTGATGCGGAGCCGGCGACAGTTCCTTTGTCATTGCTCCAGTGGACTTAGTGGCAGTGCCTGCCTGACGGAGGGCTGAATCATACCGGAGATCAGAAGGTTTTTTTTAATTGGCTGGGAACATTTCCCAAAGCTCACGAGAGCAGCAGCGGGCATATTCCCACCCACGGTTTCGGAGAATGAGAAGGAGGTCGTTCTATTTATGGCTTCACAAGGCAGACTGATGAAGGGGGGCGGGGGGGCGGAATGGGAAGTGTTGTGGGGTGCTCTTCCCCGGTGAGCGTGCACGGAGAGGAGCAGGAGCTGGGCTCGGCATGGACCGGCCTGCGCCCGGAGGAGCAGGTGGTCCCGGACGCTTGGGTTCGAGCCCCGAGAGACAGAGAGAGCAGGCGAACCCTCCCCGCGGCTGAATCAGTCCAGCTCGGGAGTGCGGATTTCACATGACTGCTCTGCGTCCTCGCTGCAGTTTTAGTTTCCCGTTTTCTTTGCGTGTGTGTATGTGTGTTGGTCTTCCAGTTTGTGTCGGCCTTGTTGTCATCATTTATGTTTTGCCTTACACGTCCCTCGTCTTGACAAGCGCAGAGTCGCTGTGAGGGAGGGGGTCTGTTAAGTGAGTATACACCCAGGCCCATACTTCCGAAATGTAAGCCTAGCGTTTTGATAAACAGTCTTTGTCGGAGGAAGATGAAAGGTCACGGACGGGCTGCCACGCAGCGGACACGCGGACGTGGAACATGCGCACGGCATAGAGGGCGAGCCGGTGGGCCTGTCCGCATCAGGCCTGCCTTGCCGTCTGCTGGTGCCACAGGCTGGTGGGGAGCACTGCAGGGTTTCTCACGGGCTGCAGATTCCTCCCTCCCAGGTCCCGGTGTTCCGTCACCTTCTTCCCAGTTTTAGCGCTGTGCAGGTGTAGCCGGGGGCCCGGGCAGACGTGAGGCTGGTGCAGCACGAGTTTCCCCGTACAGTGCCATGCCCGTAGGTCGGGACTTGGCGTCTCTGCTCCGAGACGGCCGCGGGGATCGGCGGAATGTGTAGGTCTGTCGCGGCCCCCTGCGGGCTGCTGTCCCCCGCCAGCGCAGCCCTGTGTCTGCGCCTGCTGGGAGGCAGGGGGGCCGGGGGGGCGTGATTCAGATGAGCCACAGCAGGCGCGCGCGGCAGACTGGCCGACCCGGCGACTTGTTTTCATTACACGCCTGAACTTTAAGGACTCCAGCCTTTTTTTGGGGGGGTTTGTTTTGCTCTGTTCATTTCCTTACTACTTCCTGAGAAGCGCTTGAATCCTTGGCGTGGCGAGCAGGGATGTCGCCGGTGGATGTCACGGGTCTCGGGCTCGTTGGCCCCTGGTGTAGCGCAGCCGGGTCCCAGCCTTTACTCTGCGAAGAGCTGCGCTGGTTACTGCTCTGCCGGCAGGCGATGTCACATGATTTGCCGACGGTGACGTATGGATGTCATTGTCAGACACTCCAGCTCATTGCAGTTCTTCACAGAAGCTGCAGATTGCTCTCTCGGTTATGAATGAGCAGTTAAATTTAGCCCTGCTATTAATTCCTGAGTGTAAAGGGGAGAGTCATTTTTAGCCCTGCAGTGACTAGGGCACTTGTTTGGCATAAGAAGCTCTGTTATGCCCTAATAAATTTGTGTGAAATGACTGTACGTCATGAGGCTGTCTCATGATGCTGAGAGGCTGCTGCTTTGAATATACAGTACAGTCTCCGTTATCTGACAGCAATCAACATGCTATATATATACATGCTATGTACTGTATGCGTGCGCATGTGTAATATTTTGCCCAATCCTATGCTGCTTTGTCTGTCAGTGCATCGAATACTGCCATTGACGTAGCTTCGCTTGTTCGTTTTATGCTCGTATATATATATATTTGAATGGTTTTAGAAACACGACAAGTGCAAAGAGAAAGAAAATAGTTCTTTTAATGGAACAAAAGCTCATCTAAAAAAAAGACTAGACAAAGGCGAGTCCGTGCAAAAAATTGCATCTGAATTCGGTGTGGGACGAGTTCCAGTTGGTGACTGGAAGAGGAAAAGAAATGAGATAGAAAAGTGGTGCTCTGATCAGGCCTCGGTTGAAGGACTGAGGGACAGAAAAATGCCGAAGAAATGTAAATATGAAAAGGTCAGTGAAGCTCTGTTCTTGTGGTTCATGCAGCAAAGGGACAAGGGCATGCCTGTCACAGATCCCATACTTCAAGAGAAAGCTCTGATTTGCCGTAGATTAATAAACCAGATTTCATAATTACACTGCACTTCCATTCATCTATGATTTGTCTTCTCAGTTTCTGCATTATCCGACATTTTCAATTATCCGACATCATGTAGGTCCCGTTTAGGTCGGATAATCCTGTATTACAGTATGTGTATTTACCCTGTGCTTCAGTTACAGTTTTCATGGTTTTGTTTCCTTGTCCTAAAAAGAACAAAAGTGTTTTGCATGTCTGGGTGCTGTGTACATGTGTGTAAAATATTCAGTCGTTTGTTCAATAACGAATATGCACCCATTAGAGAAAACCATGCATGAATCCCTTCACTCGCTAGTTGCAGAATGATACCAGGCGACAGATATTTCAGGTTTGTTTCCTTTTGTTTGCAGAGGCAGACCTGAGGAATTAGAGCCTCACATCTGGTGGTCTTCTGCTGCATAAGTAGGAGTTTACATCAAAAGCCTGCAACTTATAAATTCTGCAGTAGGGTTTAGCCTGCTGTGCATTGAGGATCATGCTGGGTCGGTTTTCTCCTGCAGTGTGATCTTAAACAAAACTGTATGTAGAATTAGGGCTGTTTACAGTCGACTCAAAACAATCATGAAGAATAATCCAGTCCTGAAAAGTTTGATCTACTTGATCTCAGGCACTGAAAGTCTCGTCTTGTGGAAAGTTGGCCTTTAAGACGGAACATGAGGCTGTTCTGTGTACAGCTCTCTCTTTTTACTATATTCATCAGGATTTTAATCTCGCTGAGATCTGGAGCTTTAAAATGTGCAGAGAATCCAGTGCCAGTCAGACACATCCAGTCAGAGATGCTAAATGTCCTCCAGAGGTTTAGAAATGTGGAATAAAGGAGTCACAGTTCTGATGGCAGTCCTGCTATTTCTGGATAGTAATCTGTGTGCAAAAACATCATCTGACGGGTTTATTGTGTGAAAATGATTAAGTGATAGTGTCCCACAGCCCTGGCTAGTGCGTATGGATTAAAAGACAGAGTAGGTTGCTGTGCTCGACGGAGTCTGTGAAGCTCTGAATAGATCTGCGCTGCCCCTGTCGAATCAAAATGGGGATTTTCAGTTCTTAACCCCAAAAGAATTTGTCGCCTTGGGGACTTCTCTGCTTAGCAGTAGCTTGCAGTACCCTGCTCGCTGGCTGGTAGTTTCTCTGAACCTCTCTCCTTGACCTGAGGTTCATCTTGGTTCATTTTAATTAAACACAAAAGATCTAACGCTTTGCTTGCAGGAGCACGGGAAGAGCAGCTGTCTCTTCCACACCTTGAAGAAGTCTTGAAGCTCTCGTACCTGGCTGTTCAGACAACAGGAATAAATAATTGGATTCAAAGTGCGTTATCGGTTACGTCACTGGGCTGGGCATACTTTAACCTGCTTTTTAGTTAGCAGAGCCCAGCAGACTTGAGCTTCCGGTTTTCTCTTCCAGCATGGCTTACGTTTTGGTTTGGGATTGTGAGATTCTACCTAATTTTAAGGCACTACTGCAAATATTCTGTCTGCTGTGTGGGGAAAATTCCAAGCAGATGTGATTGTATTGATGTCTGAGTAACAGTGCTATACAACTTGAAAAAACCTGTCCATTGCCAGCACTCTAAAATCCCCTCTCCCACTCCCCCCAGTAGTCTCCTTGTGCTGTGACTGGCTGTTGATGTGCCAGGTCACAATTAGCTGCACCTGATGGGTTGCTGACGAGCTGCAATTTGCTGCGCCTGATTGGTCGCTGACCTGCTGCACCTGATTGGTTGCCGACAAAGCCGTGTGGTTTTGCCACATCTGATTGGTCATCACTTCGGGACCTGCGCCCTCTGATTTCGAGGTTTGATTTCAGCAAACCCTGCCAGACATGTGAAAGAGAGGGCAAGTCTGAAGAAACAGGAAGCAGGACTTGGGTTCCTGCGGGGGGGGGGGGCAGGAGGGGGCTCTTTAAGTTCTTTCTCTCGCTTGGGCCATATTCATAAACTTTTAAAGCAGGTTCCTTCGTTCAGGCAAGCCAGTTTGCGGGAGACCAGTTTGCGGTCACCAAACTGTTCAAACTAATCAAACTGAGTAGATTGATATTAATTCAAAAGGGAGTAGTCAAGGGGAAGTGGTTATCATTAAAATATGTGAAGTGCTTTCACAAAGATGCAGACCAGCTCGGCTATTGGTAAGCTGTTAAGTACAAAATGGAGTCTGTGTAGTTTTAGCTGATCTTGCTTTGTAGTTATGGGAGTTTAAGCATCTACAGGTTGCTTTAATCCCAGTCATATCTGGGGAGTAACAATGTGCCACTTCAGGAATACTAAATTTAAATGCCTGTTGCCATACATAGGAAGAGAGGACTTTTCGCTGTTCAAAATATGTTTCCAGTTGAAATTATTTTTATAGGCAGAATACTCCAGACACAGGGGCCTTGCAGTGGCCTTGTCCGAAATGTCAGGTGGGCAGGCAGAGTGGACATGAGTTCTTCAAGTAAGGAGCTGCGTCAGCATGCGTAGGCTGCAAAGGAACAAGTAAAGGTCTATTCCATGCTGAAAAGAAACGACGTTTCGGCTGTGGAGCCTTCTGCGGGTGTCTTGTTGTTTGTTGTTCCCCTGATTCTAAAGTGGCGCTGAGTTGCGATCACCCGAAGAAGGCTCACCAGCCCAAACAGTTTCTTTTCTTCTCCTTTCAGCTTGGAAAAAGCCTTTACTTGTTCCTGTGTGGTCATGAGGCCCTGCTCGCCCAAGGGTGTGGCACTGAACTGGGTCTGTTTAATATGGGCACCCTGTCACTGATCCTGTATTCTCATCCCTCGCTGGCACGGCTGACTGCTTCAAGGCTTAAAACTGTCTTAAATAACCCACACAACTTAGGGGGTGTCATTTACCATCTAGCAAAATAACAGAACCTAACGGAGAAGTCTAAAACTATTACTGTAATTACTGTAGTTGAAGGCTGAAAAATCCTTCAGTATGTCAAGTATGTTATGGCCTCAATATGACCCTTTTTGGCGCAACGTGTCGCTGTAATGAAGCAAGATCCACTCTATTTCCAGTGGCCTCACTAATAAAATCCTTGCAGGTGTTAACGCATCAGAGCGGAGGTGAACGAGCACTTAGAGGAGGCATGTCATCAGTCCCGGTGGTGAGTTAGAGGCTCTACGTCTGCTGAGCAGCAGTGAAGAACAGCAGGAAATACCCAAGGCTATTATAGGCCATTATGCTCAATTTTATATGTAAACTGCTAAATCACAGGGCGTTTCAGGCAGGACGAAGAACCGCCGAAAGGGAAATGGGAGACACGCTGGTTACCCTCACAGCATGACTGCGTGCATGAGCAAGCCCAGGTCCTGTTCTTCAGACTTACAGGAAAAACCAGTTGACCACGCACGCGAATGGGGGGGTGGAAAGGCAGTTGTTCTCCATTCAGCTGACTTTAGGATCAGGGGAACGACAAACTACTGGGCTCGAGGAAAACAACCAGGCGAGTGAACAGTCGCGGGGGACAGTGGAGAGGCGGCACTGGCGACTGGAGAGGAGAGGCCCGCCAAACTCTGCTGCGCCGCGGGGATAGTCAGTCACTGCTCCTACTTGACCGCACAGAGAACAGGGACAGAGCCTTTCTGGTGACCCGACTAGATCCCATTGATCTTTTATCCGTTACGGGGGTCGCTAATCTCAACCCGGCGCCCCCGCCGGCAGCTGGAACGGCACAGGCCAGGACCCGGGTCCGAGATCCCTCGCCGGCACGGCTGACTGCTTCAAGTCGGGCAGCCGAGGGGGGGGGGTGTGGAGCCGCGTTGGGAGCGAGACCCCGGGTCGTGGGCTCACAGGGCTTCACCGCTTCCTCGCTGAACCCCGAAGCTCTCCTGCGTCTCGTCGCGCCCGACACTCTGACCCACGCGGCGTCTGAGAGACGCCAGCGCCCGTGATCTTCCACTGCGGCCCTTGTGTTAACCAGAGCAGTATTTGGGCTGTCACTGCCGTCCTTGAACCCAGGCTGTGGGCTAGCAGTTTGAGACTTGAGCATGCCATGACTATTGCCCGGCTCAGGCAGCCTCTTATTGCCAGCTGGGGTCCCGCCGGGGTTCGGGGTGCCCGGCGGCGCTCTGGCTGAGCACTGCAGTGTGTGTTCAGGTGTCCCGCGGGTGGTCTGCGCTTGACTGGCACAGACTGCACTGCGGCGCTGTTCTTCACCGGACGGCGCCGCACTTCAGACTGTCCCATCGGTCCCTGTGCCGCGGCGATTGTAGACCTCTGGCGACGGGTGGAAGACATGATTTTTTTTCTTAATCATGTGTAAGCCAGTTACCTTGGCATGCATGGTCATTTTTTTACCCTAATTATTGAACTTGTGAGTGTTATGTACAGAGTTCAGTTTTTATCCAAAAGATTAAAAAAAAACTAATGATTTTTGTAATAACCGCATTTTCTGGGTGCTATCCCTGTGCAGTGTTCAGTGCCCATGTGCTGTAGTGGGCGGTATAGCGTGTTCATCGTAGTGCAGTTTATCAGAAAGCTTGAAATCTGTCCCAGTATGCCCACATTGCTTAGGGTGTGTGAAGTATTGGTAAGAAGAGGTGAGACCTTGGACATTTAGTTTATGCATGAAGCGTTTTGTCTTGTATAAAAAAGGGGGGTGATGCAGGTTTATGATCCAGGCAGAGAGGCAGTGTTTAAAGTAAGGCTGGCGAAAGATAAATACTTCTGTGTATGGTTTTGAAGCGCACGGTGTGGAGCACATAATCTTTTTTTTTTTTTGCCCTCATATGGTAAAGAGCACGGTTCTGCTATCAAAGCAGGCCTGGCAGGCTGCCTGCTTTTTGTGTGGCTGCCTTCTCAACCCCTCCTCCTCCTCCTCACCTGAGCTGGAGTGCAGCCAGACTGCTGAGTGTCGGAGACCGGGGCACAGCTGGGTAGTTATTGCCCTTCACTCACATCCTGCAGGGCCCTGCAGTCCTACCTCACTATCAGTGGAAGACACGTGCTCCTTCCTGGTGACAAGGTGCTTTTTCAGTAATTTTTTAGAAGACTTTCATGTATATGGGGTTTTACGCCTAGGAGGGACCCCACCGCTGAAGTGCAGCAAGGCTCAGCGACATGGGTCACCACACTGGGACGCTAGCGTGGAGGTGCTGGTTCAGAGTCAGAGCGCCACCTACTGGTCCATCAAAAGCACCTACAACAGCAGCACAGATGTGTCCCTTCCCAATGCCCTGCACAGTTCTACCCCAGGCCCAACCTTTCCTGCGTCTGAGGTCTACCGGGTCGGGCTAGGAGGTGGCGACGCTGTTGTCTAATAACCTGTGTGCCATTAGCGACGAGAGATGGCACAACACATCTACCCCTTTCGCTACTGTACCTGCTTTATTCAGTTAGTTTTAGTTTGCACAGGCTTGATCAAATGGTTTGGTTAAAAACACACAGATATATGAGAATGTACAACTGTCTTACAAAAGTCCCAGACCTGCTCTCCGTTAAAAAAAAAATAATTAGATGCATTCCTTGACAATGTTTTTGACCCTAATGGAGCCAGTCACTTAATATAGCACACACAGAGTGAGAAACGCATTTCAGATGCACATAAAAGGAAAATGTCTTTTTAAAGACCGTTACACCAAGAGACTTTCTTTGATCAGAAACTGCTCCTTGTGGTTTCGTTTTACTCTAGTGATCCAAAGTTCAGCACCAGAGCCAGTCTTGTGGAAACAGTGACAAAGAAGAGACGTGGTCTAGTTTAGTCACAAACACGCCTCTTGTTCCAAAATCCAAAAGGCTACCTTTTTCCCTTTAAAGCAGCAGATGGTCAAAGTACGTATTTTCTCCTTTTATCTAGGTGAGCTGTGATGAAAGGCTGGCCTGCCTGGACTGATTTCCAGCTGCCAGGAGAGGGAGGGCCAGATTATTATGCAGCCCTGGTGGTCTTTTGTTCTGTAGCTGTAGTTAACTGTCACTGCCCTTAGACTGCAAAATTGTATTTTATTTGGGAAATCGTTTCGTTATGCTAATTTATTTAAGCCACAAAGACGAGCAGCAGCTTGTCTAATTATAAAAAAAAGGCAGAATACCATGTATTCATCCCGTCCTGGAGTACTGTGCGATTGTGATCAGGCGCCGTATTGCACATCTTTTACCCAGAAAATTATCACCGCAGATTTTTTGAAGCCTCCTGTTCTGAATGGTGCCGATTGTGACAGATTTATTGATATTCTTCTGGGGCTGGACCACATTATTGAGTGAAATTAATAGTTTTTCTTTTTCCTTTTCTGGAGTTATTTTAATTCCCAAGGTGTCCCTTTTCCTTGCTTTTTGTAAAGGGTGTCCGCTGGAGTCAGTTTATATGTTGAATAAGTTCCTGTTGGGGGGGGTGGGGTGTCGGCGATCACACAGTCCAACGCGCTTGTCTCTCCTGTTTGCAGTGAAGCCGTTCACCACCGTCGTGAAGGAGATGCGGCTGCACAGGGACGACTTCGAGATGCTGAAGGTGATCGGGCGAGGGGCCTTCGGCGAGGTAAGAGTCCGCCACTGTTTTGTGCCCTTTCCAGACTCCCCCCCTCCCGTACGCGGGAGCCCTCATGTTGGATGAGCGCAGGGAGACTCCTCCCTCTTGTGCGCGGGAGCCCTCTGTTGGATGAGCGCAGGGAGACTCCTCCCTCTCGTACGCGGGAGCCCTTGCATTGGCTGAGCGCAGGTAGACTCCTCCCTCTTGTGCGCGGGAGCCCTCATGTTGGATGAGCGCAGGGAGACTCCTCCCTCTTGTGCGCGGGAGCCCTCATGTTGGATGAGCACAGGGAGACTCCTCCCTCTTGTGCGCGGGAGCCCTCATGTTGGATGAGCGCAGGTAGACTCCTCCCTCTTGTGCGCGGGAGCCCTCATGTTGGATGAGCGCAGGTAGACTCCTCCCTCTTGTGCGCGGGAGCCCTCATGTTGGATGAGCGCAGGGAGACTCCTCCCTCTTGTGCGCGGGGGCCCTCTGTTGGATGAGCACAGGGAGACTCCCCCCTCTTGTGCGCAGGAGCCCTCTGTTGGATGAGCGCAGGGAGACTCCCCCCTCTCGTGCGCGGGAGCCCTCTGTTGGATGAGCGCAGGGAGACTCCTCCCTCTTGTGCGCGGGGGCCCTCATGTTGGATGAGCGCAGGGAGACTCCTCCCTCTTGTGCGCAGGAGCCCTCTGTTGGATGAGCGCAGGGAGACTCCTCCCTCTCGTGCGCGGGAGCCCTCTGTTGGATGAGCGCAGGGAAACTCCTCCCTCTCGTGCGCGGGAGCCCTCATGTTGGATGAGCACAGGGAGACTCCTCCCTCTCGTGCGCGGGAGCCCTCTGTTGGATGAGCGCAGGGAGACTCCTCCCTCTTGTGCGCGGGAGCCCTCATGTTGGATGAGCGCAGGGAGACTCCCCCCCTCTGGTGCGCGGGAGCCCTCATGTTGGATGAGCGCAGGGAGACTCCCCCCTCTCGTGCGCGGGAGCCCTCATGTTGGATGAGCGCAGGGAGACTCCCCCCTCTCGTGCGCGGGAGCCCTCATGTTGGATGAGCACAGGGAGACTCCTCCCTCTTGTGCGCGGGAGCCCTCATGTTGGATGAGCGCAGGGAGACTCCCCCCCTCTTGTGCGCGGGAGCCCTCTGTTGGATGAGCGCAGGGAGACTCCCCCCCTCTTGTGCGCGGGAGCCCTCTGTTGGATGAGCACAGGGAGACTCCCCCCTCTTGTGCGCAGGAGCCCTCTGTTGGCTGAGCGCAGGGAGACTCCCTCCTCTTGTGCGCGGGAGCCCTCTGTTGGATGAGCGCAGGGAGACTCCTCCCTCCCGTGCGAAGGGAGCGCTTGCGTTGGATGAGCGCAGGGCAGGGTTTTCCTCGGCTGAGCAGGGCTGCACCCTGTAGGGGGCGTGACTCCACCACGCAGGTCAAGGCTGAGAGGGTGGCGTGTCCAGAGAGGAAGAGCACACAAGCTTATCAGGATCATTCATACGGAGGCACAACTGCCAAAAGAATCGTTTAAGCCCCTCTGGGCTACACTTGGAACATAAGGGCCCAGACAGGGACAGCTGGAATACAATTGGAGAGCTGGGAAGAGTCTGGCTCGGAGGCAGGATTTGTGTCCCAGTGTCATGTGTGCAGGGCTTCCTGTAGCTGTTGTTCAGACTGGGTTGGAGGGCTTCCTTAGTACAGAAGTCCTGGCTTGTCTTCCCGTATCATAAGTTGTATTTTTTTTTTACTTTTAAAAGGAAAAATATGGGGGTTGATGGGAAGCCAGGCACTTAAAATTGATTTAGCCTTTTCTGTTGTTTTGGAAAAGTACTTATGATTGTCTTTTGATTCGGGGATATCTTATGTCCCAAGGGTACGGAGGCGAACTGCTTGTGGAGTGAAACGCGTCTTTTCACTTCCACAGTATAAGAAACGTATTCAGCAAGAGAGGCCCTTAGGATAAGGAGAAGCTGAGGAGGTGAAACAGGGCTCTTCCTCACCCATGACCTCTCTCTCTTCTCCCGTGTGACCTCTGATGGACAGGGCAGGGAGCCCTCTTACCAGAACAGTAAGAGAGACAGGCCCCTGGACTTGTTTCCTGTTGTTCCTTAGTGTGTGGTGCGACAGCCTTTTCATTCATCTGCCAAAGCTGGAGGCACTGAATTCCAAAGAAACGCTTGTGCAAGGGAATTTCCAAGTAAGGCTCGTGATCGGGGTTTGCAGTTTCACACGTGGGAAGTTGTTGACCTGAGGCTGCTGGGCAGGTGTTTTGTCCTTACTAATGTGACTGCAAGCAGACATTGTGTCGACAATCCCCCTGGTGCAGGAATAAATTACGGTAGAGCCTGCAGTGACTTCAAAAGCAATTGAACATTGGTCTGTACTGGATTAGAGGAAAAACAGGGTTTCATTTTTTTGTGAGGGAGTAACTGGATGTGGCTTAATTTATTGTTGAAAAGGGGAGAAACTGCTTCACCAGGTGAATTAAGCGGTATCCTGAAATTGACACCCCTAGTATTACGTACTGTGTGCCCTGGGGTATTTGAATATTCGTCCTTCAGTGCCGTGATCTTGGTTTCCGTACAGGGGCATTGGTTTGGAATTTCCGGTCCTTGGAAAACTTGGAAGGAAGAGCATCACTTTCTGGTACAACCACACCTCTCACAACATGCTTCTTTTTGGGGGGGGGGGGGGACCTCCAAAAAAGTACTGACCACGCCCGTCGGTATTTATATTATTTGCTGGATTTGTACCTATTTAGTTAAAAGGAATGCTGACATAAAAAAAAAGCTTATTTCCTGGCTCGTATTTAAATACTTGTGCATACAGATCCGGACCTGAAGGCTTGGTTTCAGTTCCTTGTTTAATTTCATGGAATTGGGAAATGGCCTGAAGAGGGAATTGGATTTGGCTCCGACCAGGCGGAACTGAAAAGCGGCTGTCCCCATGTTCCGTGAGGCGCCTCTCTCCCGAGGTTTGGTCCTGCCCGCCGGCGTGGCACAGGTCTCCTTCCAGAGGAAGTGGGAAGCTCCATTTTTGATATGGGGGGCGTCCACTGCCGCAGGACTCTGCAGTTGATCTCGCAGACGGGTTTATGCGCGGACACTTGAATAGAAACCGTTAAAACTCTGAAGCGCCGCCAGCCCCTGATTTTTTCGTTATCTTCAGTCATAGCTTTTTTTTCGTGGACGGACGTATCTCCTCACTGATGTCAATCATTGGGCTTCTCCAAACAAGCAGGCTTGTATCTTCTCCCATCAGATCCCCCCCCCCACGAGAAGTGGGCAGAAAATTCCCGATAGCTGCTGCTGGCGAAGTGGGAGCGGGCACAGCGGACACGGCTGCTTCCAGGACAGCCTCAGGAAAAGGATATTTTGTGGGAGAGGAAGCTGCGATAAAATAGGGCTTCCTTCAGAGGACTGTGCCTTTTCACACACAGGATAGAACTTAACACAGTCCAGCATTTTTTCTCTCCGTCCCACAATAGAGTGCTACCGACAGGCAGGAAGGTTCTTTTTACAAGTTCCTCTAATTGTGTGTGAGTTATGGTGCCCACAGTGTGTTTAATAAAACTGAAGCGGGGGCACACGCTGGGGCATTTGCCTTTGGAAATCATGGGGAATTAACTGACACATTGAGACAAAAGGCTGTTTTTTTCTTTTGGGGTCGGTAGCTGTCAGTGAAGGTCACGGTCATGGGGCTTGTTTTTGCTTTCTTTTCACTCCCTGGAGCGTCGCATGTTGTGGGTCCCGCCTCTTGCCCGGGGTGTTTCATAGCCTAATTGCCCCCTGGCCTCTGCCTTGCTCATTAATACAGCCCGTCCAATATCTGGGCCTGTGGAGGCAGGTCGTTTCCGGGACTGGGATTCTGAAGGCAAAGAGAGGAAGAGCCCTCGGAGGGGGGGGGGACTTTGAAGGAGGGGTCAGCAGTTCATTCATGTTTTGTTGAATTTCTGCCATAACTGCAGAATTCTGCAGCATCTTGTAAAGCATGACCTGGCTTTGTGTGTGTGTGGGGTTGTACGATTTGTGAGATTTGACATCTCATAGCTCAAATCAGATGCTACCAAATGTTCCCTCATAATAATGGTTGACCCTTATGACAGTGATCATGCGCTCATTGACTACCGGGGAGCTACAGATCTCCTCTGCTGCCTCTCAGAAGGGGATCTAAGGCGAAGCTCCTGCCTGTGCATGTTTAATGTCTTGCATGACAGTGTCTTGACAGGACAGGGGTGTGGACCCTGGCGTCTGGCGTCTTGATCGAATCCAGTCCAAAGCAGGAGAAAGTTAGCGCTTTAACTTCAGCGCCGCCCTCCCATTCAGTCTGTTCCAGGCCGTTGGCCTTTGGTCTGCCCCCCTGTTGGGTGTGTTTTGTGGTTTGACGTGCCAGCGCTGTCACAGAGGCGTCCCCTCTCCCCACAGGCATGGCTAAGAGCACAGTCCCGTGTGCTCTCTGGAGCGCGCCTGGAGTTCCTGTGCGGTTGAGGAAGAGCGAGATCTAAATGCAGGTTGCGTTCAATATTATTTGTGCAGGGCATCCATGTGGTGCATTGCCAAAGGGCAGGACAGGAAGAGACGGGGTCAGTGCTTCCTGCTGGCCCAGCAGCATGGGCAGGGAGTGGATGGGTGGGGGTGTCAGTTCCAGGGCACAGGCTGGGCCCTGGCTCCTTCCCCGGGACGGTCCTGACCCCACCCCCACCTCCCAGCTCAGCCACTGTGCTTCCTTAACGCCCTCATTTGGCTGGGTGGTAGAGAGGCGGATGGACCTCTGAGTAATCCCACAAGCTGCTTCATTAGCTGTGCAGCCTCACATCCTGACATTGTGCCTCTTCAAGAAACTTCCTTACCAGGAGAGATGTTTATTACTGCTATTTTTGCTAGAGGGCAGCAGATAAGACTCCGAATTTTAATCGAGTTCTGGGTTTGAGGAGCAGTAGGTTTCTGCTTTGGTACAGATTTTGCTGATTAGCCTGATTAATGAAATACAGAATTATTTTGGGGGTTCTGGTTGCTGGATATGTGTGCTCTGTTTGTTACTGGAAATCTGTTTGTCAGTGGTGGGGGTTGTGGTTACCCAGAGCTTATCCCTGAAGTACAGTGCACGAAGCACATGAGGACTTGCACCCTGGGTGGGACCGTCAGTTCTGGGACGGCTAGTCAAACGCAGGCAGCTTGACAGGGAAACAGAACGCCCAGGAAATGTTCCTGCCGACGGGAGCAAAGCAGGCAGTCTCTATATAGAAGTTGTCGCAGTCCGGAATCGAACCCAGGACCCAAGGGAAGCAGCGTTCCTAAAAACCATGCTGCCGTGCCATCTTCAAAACACTGTGCTGCCCCTGTTTATACTCATCCATGCAGTAATTAACGTTGACAATTAACATTCATCATTAACGTGCTGCTTAATGCAATAGGCTGCATCCTGTGGAACAGTTTTGTGCAGTATTTGATCTTATTTTTCTGTGGTATTGTAGTGTTGATTAAAGAAAAGATGGCTTGTGCGGTTTAATATTAGAACACTATTGGGAATTTAGAGGTGGATGTTGGTTTTGGACTGTAAACTGGATGTGCTCCTGTACACAAAGGGTTTGAAACAAGCTTCCCTTGGCCCTTTCGATAAAAGACCGAGTGAAATGAGCAGATCAATAACATTATGAGCAGCCGCTCGAGCCAGCCAGGCCAGGTTGCCCTCTCTTAGGGTCCTTAGTAACATTTGTGGTTCTGTTCTGGTGTCGGTCGGTCCTCCATCGGGAGGCGTGTGTGCAGCCCCCTGCTCCTCACCTGTGCCGTGCTCCGTCGGCTTATCTCCCGCCGAAGCCGGGCTCCGATCTCGGGCCGTCGGCGCGGACGGCAAGCATTCCCGTGTCTAAAAAAGGAAAGGAAGAGGGAAGGGGGAAAGTGGCTCTGAGCAGAGACCCGGGCTTGTTTCTGGAAGGGGGACAGTTCTCGGCTGCGGCGAGGGGGTGCGCTCTGAGCCTGCGTGTGGGCACGTGGCTTCAGCCTTGCTGAGGCAGTGGAGCAGCTCGTGCCAGATGTCTCAAGTGCTCAGGGGGAGGTGTTTTTTTAACTCCTGTGTCGCCACTGGAACGCTGCATCTGCCGTAGGATAAATCCTGTGTTTAGGAGGGGAAAGACTGTCGCACCCTGAGGTCCAAGAGTGTCCGAGCAGCACAGCTCTGCGGCGTCCCGATTCAACACAGCTCCACTGGGAAAGGAGCCCTGATCTCAGAAGGAAATATTAATAGATGCAGAAAAAGCATTCCGACTAGGCTGAAGCAGTTGCTCTTACATGGCTAGTGGACAGACTACTTTGTGCAGTTACTTGCATATTATATTTGGTTGAAACCAGATCTGATGCATTGTCAGATTCAGGATCTGTGTATTGATACAGGGTGGTGTTTTTGCCTTTTCATTCTGTTTGCTGAAGTGCAAAACTTGTGCTGCAATAATACCAAATATCCTAAATCGCTTATTCAGAAAAGAGGACAAAAGCAAACTAAAGCAGACCCCAAATATTTTAGGTATCCACAAGTTGAGTCAGATCTTACTCCATTGTCTGTTGCTCAAACACGCGTAGTCCAACTCTTCACCCTCCTTACTTCTGGGCTTGAAAAGTAAAAGCTTTCCAGAGTGCATTTAGTTTCTGTGCTGGTTAGCTAGGATAGAAAGTGCTTGGACCACCTGGGTCCTGACTGCTGGAGTCTGGGGTCATTGCTGCGCCCAACAGCGACACAAGAAGAACGGGCTCTTGGCATTTCGCTCTGCACACCTGCAAGAAACAGAGGTGTGGAACGGGGCATATTCAGGCAACGTTAAGGCTGTGCATCTGAGGTGTGCTAGCTTTGTCCTCAGTTCTCAACCTTTATAGTGTTTTATTCACTTGACTTTTAGTATCATATCGACAAAATGCTGGTCTCCTTTGATACATATTCAAACTTTTGTGGCAGTAAAGATGGCAAACGTCTATTGGCTTGAGGCCACAAAGATATATCATGTGGTTTCTCAGGAATGCTATGGCATCCCGGAAAATATTTGCTGTGACTAAACCACATGCTTTCCAGCTTCTTCTTCTGAGTATGTTCTTGCTCTTGTGAAGTCCATTCTTTGATGTGATGTTTTTTTTTCCCCGTTAGGATGGAGCTAACTGGATTTTTCCATGCAGGAACTCCTACTGCATGTCTGCTTAAGTCTTTTTTTAATAAATAACTGATACATAGTCTTTGCTCTGTCCAATAAAACTGTCCAGTAAATGGTTAGCTAGCAGGAGTTTCTTGTTCTGGTGTAAATATACCACTGGCTCCCTCACTGACACACACCATCTGCTGAACTCCAATAAATTCATTAAACTGGGGAGCCAGACTCGGGGATGTTTTACTGAAATCCATGTGGATGTTCTGCCTGGAGTCACTCTGACATGGGGAGGAAAGAGTTTGTTGGCTTCTTTTTCTCTATAAAAACATGCTGTAGAGCGTTTGCAAATACGCCCTTCTGGGCATCACTGTTGGGTTATGTGTGAGGTTATAGCAGTCTTGCTGCAAATTGTGACCTGTTCACAGCACACGCAGGAGCAGGCCAGTGCTCGGACATTGGATGATGGACAACTTTGGCTGCGAAATAAATGAAACAAGGGCCAAACCTTGGTGTTATAAAGGTAGTCCAAGTGAACACGTATATCACCTGGACCCACATGAACCTCTGATAACATTCAGTGGGGAAAATATGCCAAAATTCAGAAAATGTGTAATAGGGTGAATATTCTTTGACGGAAATGTATCTGTGCACATACGATGCGTGTGAAGGTGCAGCTGTCCAAGATAGGGTGCGTGCATAGAGCATGCAGTTGCCAATCGTTATGCACATGAGTATAAAATGGCTCTCAAAGGGTGCTCATTCTAATAAATAGAAACGGCTGTGTCACCGGTCAGGGCTAGCTGCCATGCTAATGAGCCCTCACAAGGTGTGATGATAGGTCGCAAGAGCTTTCCATCTCCGTATGGTTGTGATGGAATGAGGTCGATATTGATTCATTGATATTGATTCCCCTAAAATCCCAGGCAGAGAGTCCAGTCCAGGGTGTGGGTTAGCACCAGTAGTGTGGAACGCGCCCGGAATGAAACCCCTCAGACACGGGGCTGGTCGTGCCCTGTCCTGCGCGTTTCCCAGGGAGAGGGGGGTGACCGAGGTGGCACCGCACAGCGGCCGGAGCCGGAAGTCCCTCACGCCTCCGTTCCCGACCTTGGAGCGCGTTTGCATCCCGTGACCAGAGTCCGCCCGTCTCTCTCTCTCTCTCTCCTGATCGCCTCCCCCTCGTTTTTCAGGTGGCGGTGGTGAAGATGAAGCACACGGAGCGGGTGTACGCCATGAAGATCCTGAACAAGTGGGAGATGCTGAAGCGCGCGGAAGTAAGGCCCCTGCCTCCTCCTCCTCCTCTTCCTCCCCCTGCCAATCCTGGAGCAGCCACACGGGCCGCCTGCGGGCCTTCTGGGTGTTTCGTCTTGCTCCTCTCCCTCTTTTCCCTGGTGCCGTCGCCTAGCTCCTACGTAAATCCTTCGCTCGGTAGAAATGGGAGACGGACCCCCAGCTGGGTTATATTTTAGCTGTTGTCAGGAGGGTAAGACGCCTGCCAGAGTCGACAAGGCAGCTTTGCGATGTGTGCGCGTGTGTGTTTTTTTTTTTAAACTTGACCCAGTTTTTCCGCAATGAGGTCTGTCAGCCCCTACAGGCAATCTGGTCTCCTGTACCAATTTTAAGTCACTAAGTCTTTTGTCAACATCACGTCGGTCATTAATCCTTCAATCCCCATAATATTGTGTGTTACACAAGACGGAGGGCGACCACTGTGTTGCAATAAGCTACTTGCATAATTTGGTTTTCTCTGTTTTGCCATTGTGCTGCTCAGGGTCATTTCCTACCACCTCTTAACGAGAGCCACTTGACTTCGGTAATTGAAAACAGTCTGGAGTTTGTTGTTATTTCTTTTACACGTTCCCTCTAAATGCACGATTTCCAAAGCTGCTGGCTTCTGGGTCGTTAACAGAGGCTCAGACCTGGGCGTTTTAACACTCCACTCCCCTACAGGGATAGAGCCGTTCTCTAGAGCTGAGAAGAAAAGTTTTAAAGCTACAGTTTAAAAGGCAGAAGTCCTAATGATACCTTCTACGCTACTAAGATTTCAAACATGATGGTGGAATTTTAAAACACTTGTTAACTTCTTGCAATGTGTGTCTGCAATGTCTGTTTTCTACAAAGCTAAAATGCCCAAAGTTCATTTCCTCACGCAGAAGAGAAATAATGAAACACTTCTCACTAAGGCCTCTCTTCCATCTCTGACAACCCTTCCTGTAGAGCTGTCAGAGGCAGGTCGTGTTACAAGGAGGTCATGTAGTCGATTGATTTAATTAAAGGTAATGGCCACTTAGGATTGCAGTGAGCTGTCCAGGTTCATTAGTGGGGCTGGTGAAAGGAGAAGACAGAGCCAGTCATGTGTTAATGGATAAAATGGAAGGGGAGTTGCATTGCTTTCTAACGCACGTGGATCGCTGAAACGCTATATTGTGTGTCCTTTCCCCCAGACCGCCTGCTTTCGGGAAGAGAGGAATGTTTTAGTGAATGGAGACTGCCAGTGGATTACAACGCTGCACTACGCCTTCCAGGATGACAACTACTTGGTAAGAGAATGTGTGTGATCAATGTGCACAGGACACGTTGGCTTACTTGGAGAGTAGTGCCCCTAGAACCCTAGAACAGGAAGTATGTCTTTACGCAAAGGATGGTGGGAGTGTGGAACAACAGCCCTGTTGTTGAAGGCTTGTTTCAGGAAATGGCTAGGTGAGTTCCTTGAATCAGTTATCTTCTAATGGGGGAGTCCTCTCACTTCTAATCTTTATATTCTTGACTGTCAGTTGCTTTAGATTTTTTTTTGGGTAATGTGACAGATTTATGAAGGAGTTTTAATCAAAATGCTCACGCTTTCTGCATGAAAAGGTGCAGATCCTTCTTCTTACTCTTTAAAACATTTGTTTTATTTTATGACTTAAACTGGCTAGGCGTCACAGTTTGGAATCGCCAGATGAGTCTCATAAATCTGTCCCTGACTGTTTTCTCACTCACTCCTGCGCTTTGGCCTGTTCAGTATCGCTTACTAGTGTTGTCTAGGGAGGGGGCTCAGATTGATCAGTGACCACCAGGACCTGGTCATCTCAGGTTCTTTATATAACGCATCGAGGCAGCACAGCACAATAAACGCAATTCAATTAACTACAAAACATAAGAGTCCATAAACTCGTCCCAGATGAGGCTAGTGTTGGGTTCCTGTTTCGTTCTCAGAAGATCAGGAACAGTGAGCCTGGGAAGGTTTGTACCTCCCCCAGATGCCAAGTGGAAGTGAGAGTGCCCGTTCTCACGGGTCTCTGACAGTGCCCGGCTCTGGCGCTTGAAAAGAAGAACTTCATTTTAAAACGGGAGGCGTTGTCTTTATTTTTCCAAAGTGCCAATGTTCTGCTGGTCGCCTTGCTTGCTTGACACAAAGGATGGGTTCGCGGAAGGCGCGTGCATCTTTCTGACTAATAAAACGCAGCTTGCAGCACGTCAGCTGAGTTTGTGGCAAGACGAGCTGGGGCTGCTCAGACATGACCTTGCACTGGAACTCGGCAGCCGCCTGCTTGTGATACCAGCTCATTGTTGCGGGTGCTGTTATTGTTGGGGCGTATCCAGTTTCTATGAGGGATGAGTTCTATTAATAGAGACTTCGGAGTATTTCATAAACACTCTGGGAAGAGCATGAGTATTATACAGTACAAGGGGAGCACCACCGGTGTCCTCCAATTGTGCACTCTTGGTTGTCCGTATTGATAACTTTGACCTTGAGGTTTATTTCATTTTTGACCACATGAACTTCTTTTCCCTCTTGAGTCCATTTCATTCATTTAAGCGACAGCAATGAAATATCACATTTTGTTTTTGTTATACAGTGTATACATCTACAACTCTATTCACACTGCCTTAGATTAGAGATATTGAACAAGTATCACCCAATATTCTGTAGCTTTGGCACACTCCCTGTCTAGAGCTGAGCGAAATAATACCGCCTGCTCTGCTTTCTCTAGTATCTCGTAATGGACTACTACGTTGGAGGGGACCTATTGACGTTACTCAGTAAGTTCGAAGACAGGCTTCCAGAAGATATGGCCAAGTTTTACCTGTCAGAGATGGTCCTGGCTATCCATTCCATTCACCAGCAGCATTACGTCCACAGGTAGGTGTCTGCAGCGTTGGACTCACTTTGTCAAATTACATTTTTAGGGACGTTTTGCATCAGTGCCGCCAAAACTCAGAAGGGCTTTGGCTGAACTCAGAACATATCTCTCTCTCTCTCTGAAGACTTTGCTCGTGTTTAGGAACAGGCTGTGGTCTAGGAGAAGGGAAGGGCCCTGGATTGAGTGATTCAGTGTGTCCCAGAAGAGGGGTTGAAATTCACGTGAGCTGTTTGTGGTTGGAGCCGTAAGGACTGACAATCTCCGTAGGTTCGGTGACCCGCTGACCTCGGCTTCCTGCTTCCTTCTTGTCCAGCGAGCAGAGGAAAGACATCCGGAACTTCACCAGGGTCTTTTTGTGTCATCTGTTCCCGGGAATCTTTTTTTTTGTACCAAAGACATGACCTGAGGAGTTGTTATGTAGCATTGCTGTCTCCTTAGAAAATTCAGAATCCTCTCTAAAAAAAAAAAAAAAAAAGTACTGCTTTGTGGTCTTTGAGCAGGAATGGCGCCGGGGCAGGTCTCAGGATGTGTGCAGACTGACAGTACTCGGTTATATTACCATGAGGCCACATGCGCTGTGTAGTTTCCTATTAAATAAGAGAAAAGCCTTAGCATTTTGTTTTTAAGCCATCACTTACACTTTAAGAAGGGCTGCATTGAAAAGAAGATTGGATTGCTTTGTTCACTAGTGTTAACGTTGTCAAACAAACAACTTTGATTTCCGGTTTCCTTTTTCCCCTCTGTGCACGCCTGATGCTGTTCTTGTTTGTTTTGCTCGTCTTTCTCCTGCTGGTGAGGCAGTGACTTGAAGCCCTTGCCAAACTTGTACAACAGAGGGCCGTGTGTGCCCAGCGGGCTGTGTGCCCAGCTGTGGCTCTGCCACTCGAGCAAAACATGGAGCAGGAGGCATGGACAATGCTCGGGTTGTTTAGGGGGCGCACAGTTAGGCCTGTCTGCGTGCAGCTCGTCACCTCTCGGGGAGGGGCTGCTGGGGGGCGCAGGACTCTTGACTTGTCGGACTGTGCCGACTCTCCTAGATGTTCCTGTGGTCAGACCGTGAGCAGGCTCCCCTCTTCATCCAGAGCTACAGTATGATAGTGACCTTTCCACTCTACACTGTTGTGTCAGTGCGAGGGTTAGCTTTTCCTCTGGGGGGGGGCAGCACAGGCCCCTGTGGCATGACGGGGGGGGGCGGAGCTCTGGATTAAGGGCAACACGTTGCCGTAGCAACCACAGCTGCCCTGGCTAATTGACGACAAGCCTCAGCTGTGGGGGGGCCCTTTAGCAGGCACTGAGCAGCGCCCCGGAGGGACAAGCAGACCCCCACAAGGGGAGAACCTTCCGGCGACAGTCCCAGTCCCGATCGTGACGCGAGCGTAAGGCCGGCGTTTTTACTTCACTTTGTTTTCTTCTTCCTTTCTCCTCTCCTGCCGTGTATCTCCACTGGGAGAGGTCGAGCTCTCTTTGTGTTTTTGGCCTTGCACCCCTTTTCTCCCAGGCTGGACCCAGTTAGATAGCGGATGTCCAGTCTGGGTACCGCAGTGCCGAGCGGTTCTTTTTCCCAGGCTGCACCCCACTAAATAGGGACAGTCCAGCCTGGACTTTTCTTTTTCCTTTTGGCCTTGTCCCTTTTCACTAGCCTCACACCAGTGCTTCTGCCCCCTCAGACGGGACGTAGTCTTTCACTGGTGTTCGCCACAGATCCTCCCACCCCCGCACTGGTACACCCCCTACGGTCAAGGTTGAAGACCGTGGCCTCTGCTGTGCTGGCAAGGAGGGAACAGGAGCTCGATGGACTCATGCCTGCTGTCAACGGTGGTTGACCTGTCAGATACACGCAAGGCCCATTGATTTACTGTTCAGCTCTGACTGTTCCTGCCTGTTAGTCCATGCTGCTGAGAGAGCCACTTGAACTAGAGAAAGGATAATCCCTAAGCATAATTTGGGCTTCAAAGTTGCAGTCATCATTTCTGTCCAGTCTTAATCCCTTGTCCTCTTATTTCAGTGTTGCTATATAAAAACAGCAATTAAAAATAAACGAGAAGTAATTTGATGTTTCAGATTTATTTTTTTATAACGCCAGAATAACTCTTCTCTTTAAATGCACAATAATACAGATATTTAGATCCTTCTGCATAGTTGGAATGCTCCTTGTCATCTTATATTGATTTTCAATATATACCCATGCCTGTAAATAATTAAATGGTGGATTTTTCTCTCTTTCAGAGACATAAAGCCAGACAACGTGTTACTGGATATGAACGGCCACATTCGCCTGGCTGACTTTGGGTCTTGTTTGAAGATGATGGAAGATGGGACTGTAAGTACAGTGCTCAGTTCAGGTTGGCCACTGTGACATGGCAAACACTGTTCCTGGTGAATGTTCTGTGTGCCTCCGGTTGACCAATGTTAGATGAACCGTTGCTGAATGTTTGAAGAATCTGAGGTGTCATGCTTAGGTCACCCAGTTCCCTCTGCCTTTTCTGTTTGTGTTAAATTCTGCGTGCCCAGTTTTAATCTTGTAACAGTCTTCAACTGTTATAAAACAACAGTTGTTACTTAGAAACACTTTTATGGTTCTGCTGAGCAAAACAGTTGTTCCCAGAGACTGTCCAGAAAGCCTCCAGACAGAAAAAGTATCTGGGAGGCCTGTTTACGCAATCTGTGTGAATCAGTCTGTTTAGGGTCAATGAACCGCCTTCAGATCATTGCTCCACATGGTTCTGCTTCAGTGTAGGGAGCCACAGAGCTGACATGTACACATCCTATCCAGGTGACTCTGTGGTATCTATCACTTGACAGGCACCTGACCTTTACGTTGGGGTTTTCATTGGTGAGGGATCTAAATCACATGGAAGGCACGAGTTCTTTCTTTATCCAGTTAAATGAATGGCATCTGCAACATTCATCCTGAACTGGCTTCATCATGCCCCCCTGGAAATTGCAACAATGAAGCTTACTGTGTGTGTGTGTTGTGCAGAACTCTCTTTTCAACAGGGAAAAGTGCATGGGGTTTGTAAAATGAGCGCATGTGTCTTGATGTGGAGTTAATCTTCAGTCATCTTGATCCTTGCTAGACTTTGGGACCAGTGGCTGATGGATAAAAAGCTCCCTTCTGCTCATTGTCCTCGAGCCCAAACAGGTTCCTGAATGAGAAATGTTTGCGAATTAAGCTTGGGGTCACCCTTCCCCTTGTGCGTGGCCATGAGAGCTGCCCCTGGCCTGCTCCATGCTGACACCCCTGTGCTAACCTTGCCTCTGGCCCCTTTCGTGTCTTCAGCACCTTGCACACATTGCCTGCCTGCAGTGGCTTTGCTTCACAGGAGCTAACACTGAAATGAGCAGAACGCATCTGGATTTAAAAGAACATCGTCTTGCTAGAGTAGTCATTCTTACTTAGGCTGTACCTTTAAGAATTTTGATTAAAAAATTCAGTCCATGACTTTACTTATACTGAAAAATACTCGTATCACCCAGTAATTAGAAGGTAGGAAAAAATATTTTTTGCAAGCTGTGATGCACACATTAAAACTGGCAGCAGTAATTTAACATGCAGAATAATTGTTTTATAGCTCGAGTATTAAGTTGAATTTTAAGCCTGATGCACAACCTATTCCTAACTTCATATCAAATATCTTTGCTTTAATGCAAAAGGCCTCCATAATGGATATATTAAGCTGTGGGTGGGTTTGTTTAACTGTTGTTCCATTTCATTTTGCAGTTGTTTCAATTTACCCTGCTTTCAGTACTTTTCAGTAACCTGCCACTGCCATACTCTTCCGTAGCTTCACTTGGGTCAGGTACAGGAGCTGTTCACTTTCTCTGCTCACCCCTCAGTACACTGGAGCAGGAGGAACGGATGACTTTGGCACTGGGCATCTCACTGAGGGAGTGCAGGGGAGTTAGGCCCTTTCTCTGTAAAGTGCACTATACAGCAATACAGTACCCAGTGCAGCTGGTAATAAATTAGTGGTTGTGATCTCCTCAATGTGTTCTACTATAATTTGCACAGTTCTAGTGGTTACAGGCCTTATTCTTGATAATTTATGTGTTGTGTGGAATGCATTGCTTTTAAATGGGCTTCCCTTTCATTGACTTTGTAGGGAGCAGTCAGTTTCTGCTATTTGCTCTGCGTTTCATTATTGTTTAATTTGTTTTTTCCACACAAGGGGGAAGCTTTTTGCATGTTTGCACTGTGTGGCGGTGTGTGGTGACCGGCAGTAAACCAGTTTAATTTGAGCTGCTGCTTTCAAAGAGGGGCTGGGATTTCTGTTTTGTGTGTTGTGAGTTTTCATCACAGTGTGAAGTACAAGGCTATGATGGCAACTCAATGCTAGAGATATATCAGACTTTGGGTTTAGAAAGAATAGCAGTTGGCATTGCACTTTGCCTTGTTATCATTTTGAGTTTTGACTCCCTGATCATAATCAGTGTGAGAATTGGGTCCATGCTTGTGTATTTCAGACATGAGAGCTTTTGAAAGACCTATGTCAGTGGCCCTCAAATTGAGACTACACACCATCAGATATGGGCAGGGTGTAGAGCTGCAGCCAGAGTCCTTTCTCGGTACTCTGGAGCCATTGCCCAGCTTAGCCTGACAAGTACACTGGGCTTGGGACTTCGTCTGTTTGCTAATGTGTTTGCTAATTGCAGACGCAGACCCTTTTACCTGAGAGCATAAGACTAACTGGCACTAGGATTTTTTTTTTCAAAGAATCTCCGCAGGAAGCAGTCAGTGAGCGAAGCACAAGAAGGTCTTTATTTCTGCACTGTCTGGACTCCCGATTTGCTTTGTGCCAATGTGTACTGTAGAGGAGCTAGTCCAGCCATTGGGCTTTGGAGGAAAAAAGGTGAAAAGTTGGGATAACACTCTGGGTCCCACTGGAGCTCCGCAGGTGTGAGCCTGGCCAGTACCTGGATGGGAGACCTCCTGGGAAAGCTGAGGTTGCTGCTGGAAGTGGCGTTAGTGGGACCAGTAGGGGGGCGCTCACCCTGCCATCTGTGTGGGTTCTGGGGCCCCAGTACAGTGGCAGGGACACTATACTGTAAAAAGGCTCTGTCCTTCGCATGAGACTTAAAACCTGACTGTGGTCATTAAAAATCCCAGGGTGTTTCTTAAAAAGAGCCTTTATAATCTTGGGCTCCTTATAATCCCCATGTTTGATCTGGCTTCCTCACTCGGCTCTCCGGCCCACTGGTTGGTGGCGGTAGTGGGATCGCCCAACGCCTGTCCAGCGCTTGGCGTTCAGTGTCCAGGGCAGCGCTATGTAAGTGCAGGGAAGAGGCTGGGAGCAGGACCCGGGGCTTGGGGGGAGCTTCTCAACGCGGTGTTGGCGGTTTGCAGGTGCAGTCGTCGGTGGCGGTGGGCACCCCGGACTACATCTCGCCCGAGATCCTGCAGGCCATGGAGGACGGTATGGGCAAGTATGGCCCGGAGTGCGACTGGTGGTCCTTGGGGGTCTGCATGTACGAGATGCTGTACGGGGAGACGCCCTTCTACGCCGAGTCTCTGGTGGAAACCTACGGCAAGATCATGAATCACGAAGTACGTCTTTCGCCGCTCGCTGGTCTTTTTCTTCCTCGTTTCTATCCCAGCCTGGATGCCCAGTCGCCCCCCCGTCTCTCCCATCTGCTTTAGAATTAATTGCAGTGTTGTGTCAGTTTATTCGTCACAGGCGATAATCGATAACGAGGAGATAAGCCCGGTTCATTTTCCATCTGCGTGTTGACTGGAGAGCCCTGCTCTCTTTACTGTACTGTGCATAGCATGCTGTTATCAGGCATTTCGCAATGCTGTTTGAGGTTCCGGGGGAAATGTGCCAACTGGGCAGACTGCCTCACCCCTGCACGGCATTGTCAGGAGTAAAGAGAGACTCGCTGGTATCGACTTCAAAGGTAATGGGTTTACCCTGCAGCAAAGCAGTCGGAGCTCCTTTGAATTGAGTGTGTCTGGATGGAAGACTGTTAAGTGTGGGGGACATTAAGAGACGTTTTGCTCAGCTTCAGAGTGCATGCTTTCCGTCTCACATTCAATTCCCAGCATCTCCAGGGATTTCACGACTTCGTTGCACAGAAGCAAACTGTTGAAATGCATTTAAAACCGAGAACAGTTGGCACTTCTGTACCCAAGGGATTGTGGGACATGCTGACCATGCTGTCGAAGCCGATATCCTGGCTTCTATCAGGAAGCAGCAGGATGAGATCCTCGTATCAGTGGACTACTAGTTACTCCTCTCGTTTGTAACCGTTCTTATGTTCTTACTGGTTCTCGGCACCTTTTCAAACCCTCTCTCCCGTCCCTGTGTGCCCAGGAGCGGTTCCAGTTCCCGTCTCACATAACGGACGTGTCGGAGGACGCCAAGGACCTGATCCAGCGCCTCATCTGCAGCCGGGAGCGCCGGCTGGGCCAGAACGGCATCGAGGATTTCAAGAAGCACCCCTTCTTCAGCGGGATCGAGTGGGACAACATCCGCAGCACCGAGGCCCCCTACATCCCTGACGTCAGCAGCCCCTCGGACACCTCCAACTTCGACGTGGACGACGACGTTCTGAAGAACCCGGTGTGTCTCTCTCCCCCCCCCCCCCCCCGTCCCTCCTTTCTGGCGCCGTCTCCAGACCCGCGTGCCCCCGGTTGATCTGTTCGTCACAGAGAAACACGCTGACCTTTAGAAAAGGCTTCGACTTGCAGCGGTGCAGCAGCTGTCCGGGGGTTCAGTGACACGGCAGCAGTGGGAATGCTTCGGGCCTGGCGCATCGCTCGTCAGATTAGAAAGATGGCGCCCGTTTCCGAGTGGCGTCTGTTCTTCAGCAGTGCTCTCTCTCTGGGGTGTCTGACCCCCTGCTCTGGTCTGCCTGCTCTCTTCCAGGACATCGTGCCTCCAGTGTCCCACACCGGATTCTCGGGGCTCCACCTGCCCTTCGTCGGCTTCACCTACACCACGGACAGGTGAGGGCGGACGCTCCCCGCTCACTTCCTTCGCAGTCCAACGGTGTGCGTCTGTGCTCTGACAGCTCGAGGGAGTCTTCAGAACAGCAGTGCAGACTGAGGAATGGGAATAGCAGAATTTGTGGTTGTGCTGTTGCGTCAGGAGTACGTGCCTGCTGTGTGAACAGTGTCCAGCGATGTTGCTGTCTGCGTGTTTCAGAGTGCTCGGTTTCAGTACAGAGCTGCGTTTACCCATCACACAGGGGAGGGGCAGGGCAAATGTGTGGGGCTTTTTGTGATTGGAGGTGATTTTTCCAAACACATTAAGTGATTAAGGACCTGCACTCGGCCTGTTTCTGATACTAAGGCTGCTTCAGGCATTAAGAAGTACCAATTCTGTAGGTTAATAAGCCCAGTACTGTAGACCAGACATTGGTTTTCATTCCATCCAAGCTAAATTACCTCACTGAAGCCTTAATTGAACTAACAAGTTGCTTGACTGGAATATTTAAGAGTTTTTTTTGCACAGGAATTTGGGATTTAACACCTCCAGCACGTTCTTAGAGCTGAAAGCAGTCAAACAGTTTGAAGTAAGTCAAAGTAAGGGTTCAGCTGTGTACCTGGGAGTCGGGCTAGAACAGACATTGGCGGGTCTGTGGCGCCCCAGGCCCATTCTGCAGATGGTTGTGGGTGTCGTGGGGTTTGGGGGTGTGTGACGCGCCTGCGCTTTGTGCCGTGCAGCTGTTTCTCAGACCGCGGCTCTCTGAAGAGGGTGCTCCTCTCGGGCGGCCTGGACTCGGACGTTCAGCGGGACGTGGAGAACAGCCTGCAGGTGGAGGCCTACGAGAGGAGGATCAAGAGGCTGGAGCAGGAGAAGCTGGAGCTCAGCCGCAAGCTGCAAGGTGCGAGAGCAGACAGGGGCTCAAATCGTGGGATGCCCCCCCTTTCCGAGTGGCAGAAATAGATGTCCTGCAGCTCGTAGGAGTGTCCTGCTGTGACAGGCTGAAAGAGCTTCACCCTCGTAGTCTTGAAGAGGTCCAAGTATTCCAAGTTGATGATGGGCCAAACGACTTCCTCGTTTCTTACGTTCTGTTGAAGTGAAAATGTGATTTTACAGATTCTCCAATGTGGAGGGCAGATGCGGAATCAGAGCTGATATCCGTTTCTTCCTCGCCTCAGCTTTGGTTTCAGCAGCTCATTCCTCATTTTGTAGTTTATGCCTGGTGACCATAGTCACAAATACATCCTGGTGTCGCAGTCAGAGCAGTGAGGTGGTCTTGAAGGCAGCGTCGGCTGGCCTGGGGCTTTGAGCAGATCAATATGCGACTGCCTTTCTCTCCTGTTTTGCTTATTTTATTGTCCCAGAGGCGAAATGTGCTTTGCAGGCAGGTAAAAGGTGTAAAACAGCACACCGTGCATTTATCACAACATGAGCCCATTAACAAATAGGGGACATGCGCTTGTGAGGAGAAACACACTGTCAGTTGTCTGTCTGTCTGTGTTTGGTTGTGTGACTGTGCCATTTTGCTCCCCAGAATCCACACAGGCGGTCCAGACCCTGCACGGCTCAGGGCGGGGATTGGGAACAGCCAACCGGGACAAGGAGATAAAGAAACTCAACGAGGAAATTGAGCGGCTTAAGAAAAAATTAGCAGGTTTGGAGTTTTACGTGCTTCCCTCCTCCACTTTCAGACTTCACACAGGAAATCCCACAGGAGCCGAAGCGGTGACGGCGGATATAAACTGGATGGTCATCGTCCTTAGATGGTTCTCAAAGCATTCTTGCCTATGGAGTGCAAATCCTCCATTTCATTCTTGATGAATTATGTGAACATCAATGCAGAAAGATTACGAGTCCGAATTTTCACAGCTGACTCACGCGGGGCGTTTGTTTTGGTTTTTTCCCCCTGTGTCTTCCTCCCAGACTCGGACAGGCTGGAGCACCAGCTGGAGGAGGCCGTGACTCTGCGGCAGGAGTACGAGACCTCGTCCACTAAGCTGAAGGCGCTCGAGAAGCAGGTCAGGGCACTCCGGCAGGAGAAAGAAGAAATCCACAAGGTAGGAGAGGGCTGTCGGGGGGCTGTCTGTGTTCTTGGGGGTGGCCAGCCCACCCCAGGTACATGGTTTGACAAGAGTAGCATTGGGTTCAGCGGTCTGTGGAGTTTTGTCTTTAGAAGGCTTTATAAATTGTCAAGTTTCCGTTTTGGATGGCATTGAACAAATACGGGTGTGTTTAATGGGAAGGTGGGAAAGCCCCTAGGCTCAGTTTAGCTCCTCTGATTTCGGTTCGAATGCATGGGGAGTGAGACGCCTGAGCTTGCTTCGTTATTAAGGTATAAAAAGCCCACTGATACCTCCCAGAGTTTCAGGACAGAAGCAGGCAAGGTCCTGGCTTTATGCACTTATCTGTTTCTGGATCATTGTGAGAAAAACATCCCTGCCCTGCTGTTGTTCAGATTTTTGGCAGCCCTGCCTCCTTAAAGCACAAGAGATCCTTATGAAATAAACTTGGTCTTGTAATTTAATTTATCCGAAATGCAAGAGGAGTTTATTAAAAGGACGTTGGGGGCTTAGTTAAATCTAATTTCCTTTAACTGCGTCAAATCCAATCAAAGATTTGGTTTAAAGATGTGCAAGTGGAAAACGTGCGGTCAAGCCGAGACAGGGGTAGAGTTTTCCTGTTGAGCAGGTCAGAACTAGGGTGGGAGGTTTGGGTTATGTTGGGATTTCATTCTGCGAATAAATATGTTCCTTCTAAATCAATTCAAAGTAACTGAGAGCTCCACTGCAGAAAAGACAGGGTGGTTCTCCAGAGTAGATCCCAGTCCTGGTCCTGTTGACCCTCAGACCTGCTGGGTTTCATTCCATCCCTCCTTCATCAGATAACTCAGGCCTTGCTCCATCTGAGAAGTTGCTTCAATTAAATGCTTGCATTTGTTTCTAGGCTCAAGTTTGGGGAATTTATATCGCTTATGAAATACAACAGTCAAAGCACCAAAATATTTAAGGGCTGTGAACGAACAGTTGAAATTTATTCTTGTTGTTGTTGTTGTTGTTAACACCTGAGGGGTTTGGTTGTGTAACTGGGGGCTCGGCTGGTGTGCGGGTCACCAGCACCGGGACTGGGAGCCCCTGTTCCAGAGGTTTAGAAGTGACTCTTTCTTCTAAAGCCATGCTGGCCGTCCCTGTCCCAGTCCCTGACACGGTTGACCTCTGCCCTTCCCAGCAACTGGTGGAGTCTCTGGAGCGGCAGAAGTCGCAGACCAAGGAGCTGAAGGACGCGCACCAGCAGCGCAAGCTGGCCATGCAGGAGTTCTCGGAGCTCAACGAGAGGATGGCGGAGCTGCGCTCGCAGAAGCAGAAGCTGTCCCGCCAGCTCCGCGACAAGGAGGAGGAGATGGAGGTGGTCATGCAGAAAATCGAATCCATGCGCCAGGAGATCCGCAAAACGGAGAAGGCCCGCAAGGAGGTAACGCCGAAGAGCTCGTCGCGCTGGGTTGTCAGCTTACAGGTCATGTCAGCGCCCGAAAGGTTGACATCGGCACAATCCAAGAATTTAAAGCATTTAAAATAAACAGTGCGAGTTGTTGTTTTTTTTTCTTTTTTTTTTCTATTTTCCCCCTGGGGCACGTATCTTCCTCTGCCGGCGACGGCAGCGCATTCCGCCCCTGGAATGCGTCGCCTTCGGTTTCTCTTTAACCACCACGCGAAAGACCGGCCAAGGGGCGAGTGCGTCGTCTGTGTTCAATAGCGTCTCCGCGGGCGACGGCAGGAATGTTTGCGTGTCTCCCCCGACGGGCCGGGTCGCGCGGGACTGCCCCCACGCCTGACTCCAACACTCGCTGCTCACACCTCCGTGCCTAATGACATCCAGATGGGTGACACTGGCCTTCGCAGTGAGACACCAGCCAGGAATGCGCTGCTTTATTGTGAGAGTGAGAGGGATGTTTGACCCTTTCTGCTCTGCAAGGGCTCTACCCATCTCTCTCTCTCACACACACACACACACACACACACACACACACACACACACACAAGTGAGAAAGGGATTCTGTTGTGTGTCGCTGGAAGAAGTCATCTTTCCAGAACCCATGCATTGTTGTCTGCAGCCTTCCTGGAAGCCTCATGTGAAGAGTTTTAAGAAGCAAAGTAGCTGTTTTCTTTAGTGTTAAGATACACACAGTATCTCTAAATGAGCATCCTCTTGTTTTCGCTTTTGTGAGTTGTGGGTTTCCACTCGGGTTCAGTTTTCTTTCTGGGTTTGGGCTTGGGATCACTTCTCTGGTACCTGCGTGTGCTGTATCGCCTCGGTCTGACACTGTGTTCACATCCTCAGTGTCCAGCAACAACATTACCACTTGCTTCGAATTTTTACTTCATCAAAGGCTTAATTTAAGAATGTAGTTAAAAGTTTTAACATGGAAAGTTTTGGTTTCCTTTGGATTTCTTATTTTTTCATGCACACCTGTCTTTTCAGAGTGTATAATATTTACAATCCTTTTCTAAAGTACAGTACAGTAAGCAGTTGAATGGGGGGAATTACTGCTATAACTACTCAGGAATGTTATTACTGTAGTATGTAAGTACTGGTTGTGGAGATGAAATTTAGTTTTACTAAGTGATTTTCTAGATCTCTGGAATGTATTGTAAGCCTTTACTTGAAATCGTATTCTCACTATATGTGATTGTGCTCCCAAGCTTATTTTCTGGAGAAGCTGAACTCCTATATGAAGGGATGACGAGTTCCTATTGCAGACGCTGAGTGTGCATCTATCCAAGCGAAAACTCGCTTCCTTTGGTAAACTGTTACTGAATATAGCAGAGGAGAGCTCTGAACAGGAGTGTTCTGGAGGGATAACGTCTTTGTGGGTCAGCGGTTATTCAACAGAAAATCTGTTTTTAAGCCGAAGCTGGTAGATAGATATTCTTCACGGTTTCTAGAAACCTTGAATCCTGAAGCTCCGGCCCCGGTTGGCGTGTCTGTCCCCTTGCCTTCCGACGCGTCTCGCTGACGGCCGCGCGCCTCTGTCGTTGCAGCTGGAGGCCGAGCTGGAGGACACCAGGGCGGAGGCGTCGAAGGAGCGCAAGCTGCGGGAGCACAGCGAGAGCTACTCCAAGCAGCTGGAGAGCGAGCTAGAGACGCTCAAGGTCAGGGCGCCGGACAGCCGAAACTCTCGCCCTCCTGCGCGTCTCCGATACCTGGAGCCGTGTGTGTGTGTGTGTGTGTGTGTGTTACTGCACAGCGTCGCGTTTCGTTTTGGTCTGGTTGCATCGTGCCGTCTCTTGAAAGAGGTATTCCACGGGGGCTCTCATCGCAAACACCATAACTGATGTCAAAGGAGCGTTGACTGTTCTGTTCACTGCGTCTTTTAGAAGTGGGAACGTTTTTTTTTGCATCTTTCAATCATCTGTTTGAGTGTCTCTGGGATTCAAGACGGGTTGCCGCTATTAAAATGTTAAAAGGGGTCAGACTTGTCCAAATCGTAACGGTAAATGAAAATTGCTTCAATATTGGAAGTCAAGGTGCGAAGAGGAAGATTGTTCTTTCATAGCATAACTCCCACGTCTCAACGCGCGTAGCAGTCGTTTCACGGTGCTGGTGGATGTTTTTGTACTTGTTGTGTGCTTGCGTGGGCCAGGTCGTCCCTGGTGACCGTGTGTGTGCTGGAGAGTCATTCGGCCGCCATGCTGGAGGTTCTGCGGAGTCATGGCTATTGAGGCAGACGTCCCTGCGTCACTCTGGCCTGCTGGTTAAAATCCGCTGGTCAGCCTTGAGGGGGGCACAGTAACCACAGGCAAGCACAGTGCGTCAACAATAGGTCACTGTTTGGTTGACGGCAGGTCATGATGCCTCACTAAGACCGGCGAGGAGGAGCAGGAGTGGTGGTCTGAGCCTCACTGTAGGGCTCTGGATCGATCAAGTCCTGAGACCTCGCTCGGCTGCCTCTTGTGCAGGCTCACCCTCACGTGGCACCATTCCAGCAGGACAGCACTAGATCCAGTTTCCCTACAGCCTGCTGTTTATTCTTAACGGCCCCAGATTTCCAGATTTTGTGTGCAACACCGCCAGTGCCAAAAAAACAAGTCTGCACGGAGGTGCAGGCGTCCTGCGAGGCTGGAGGGGGAAAGGCGCCCCCTGAAGGCCTCGCCCTTTGCGTCCGTGTGCTCCGCAGCTGAAGCAGGGGGGCCGAGCAGCAGGCCTCAGCCAGGAGAGCCAGCAGGAGCTGTCCAAGGTGAAGTCGGAGCTGGACAAGAAGGTCCTGTTCTACGAGGAGGAGCTGGTGCGCCGGGAGGCGTCCCACTGCACGGAGCTGAAGAAGCTGCGGAAGGAGCTCCACGACACGGAGGGCCAGCAGCTCACCCTGCACAAGGAGGTCCTGATGCTGAAGGACAAGCTGGAGAAGGCCAAGCGCGAGCGGTAGGGCGGGGGTGGGGGGGGGCTACGCTAGGAAGAGGGATGGGGGGGGAGTCTCAGCCCACACCCTCAGAAATGTTCTGATGTACGTTTTCCCTGTAGCGCTGATTCTGATCATATCGGCTGTTCTCAAAATAGCTGAAACGCTGCACAGGCTTGGAGGTGGAGATTTTTTTTTTTTAATTATTTATGGCCCAGAATCTCAGATCGCTAGGAAGTGCTGTGCACATGTTGAGTTTGCACATGAAAGATTGTCTAATCAAAGCCAGGCAAACAGTGGCAGCTCGGCAGACCTGGCCACATTTCCGGGTCAGGCTCAGTTTGGATTGCAGGACCTCCAGTACAGGTGGTGTTTAAAACTCCTGTTGCACGGTGATTTGCCCCACAAGTGTCCTTTTTTTTTTTAATTCACTTGCCACACAATAACGCGTACGATCGCTTGTCACCAGTGACTTCCTCTCACACAGTTCCCCGCAGTGGGATGACCGTGAGATCTTCCCTTCCCCTTCCTTGAGCTGTGACTGAGTTTACACACCCGTGCAGCAGGTTCAAGTCCAGCCGCAGACAGTGCAGATTTCTCTCCCCATCGCGTTCGCTGCTGTACTGCAAGTGAACGTGTGTGTGACAGCTCTCGTGTTGTCCACGCCCAGACACAGCGAGATGGAGGAGGCCCTGGGGGCGCTGAAGGAGAAGCACGAGCGGGAGAAGAGCATGCTCACAGAGGACAACCGGAAACTGACCGGCGAGACCGACAGGGTGAGCTCTTTCGTTCTGCGAAAGAAGCGCCGCGCGCGCGTCTCTTGTCCCTTCGTGGGCGTCTCCTCGCTGCCCTCCGGCCGCCCTGACGCGTGCCTCTCCCGCCCTGCTGCAGCTCTGCACCTTCGTGGACAAGCTGACGGCGCAGAACAGGCAGCTGGAGGACGAGCTGCAGGACCTGGCGGCCAAGAAGGAGAGCGTGGCTCACTGGGAGGCGCAGATCGCGGAGATCATCCAGTGGTACTGCTTCCAGCTCCGTCGCGATTGTTTTCTCACGGGTTTAAAACGGCAAGGCGTGGCTCAGCCTGTGTCCATGCCACGAACAAGCTCCGTGTCCCTAGGAGATAGAAATGCTTGGCACCCTTCAGCTCGTTAAACAGTATTTCAAAGGTGTGCTCTGCTGGGCGGAGGGCTTGCTGTGTGACTCCTGTGCATGTGATGCCCCCACCCCCACACAGGGTCAGCGACGAGAAGGACGCCAGGGGTTACCTGCAGGCGCTGGCCTCCAAGATGACAGAGGAACTGGAGTCGCTCCGGAACTCCAGCCTGGGATCTCGACCCCTGGTAAGCCGGCCTTGTCTTGTCTTGTCTTGCCTTGCCTTTCTCTTCCCTGCGTTTCCCCTGTAGCTTGTGCCAGAAGTGAGCTCAGCCTGCAAGCACAGGAATGAAAGAGCCACCACTGCCTGTGTCGTCGCTTTCTTTGAAATGGTTTTCTTTCTTCCTTGAACCAAGCCCTGAAGCTGCAGTACGCTTTGAAGATGTGAAGCGCCCATAAAAAAAGAAAAGAAACCAAACAACTCCCTGCACTAGAGACTGAGGAGTGGGTAGCGTTTGCAGGCAGTGCAGCTCGAAGCTGTGCTGGTGACTGATCACTTGGGGTTGCGGTCAGCGATACAGCTCCTGCTCGCTCTGGAACGGAGCTGACATGTTGCAAGATTGGCCAGTTTTCATAAGAGGCACTCCACAGCAAAAAGTGAAATACATTTCCTTTTTGTTCCCCCCCTCCACCTTCCATTAGGTCTCTGAGTGTTGCTACGAGACTCTCAAATCTGACTTTGAAAATTCCCATGATGTTGTGGCGTGGTATTGACAATCTCATCAAAGCCCGCTCATTTTGTTTTTACTAACTTTTTTAAAATGGCATGAATTTCCATAACGCAGAGAATGGAGGGGCGTTCTGGAACCAAGCCTCAGAGCTCCGGAACCGCGCAGGGATTCCGCCTGCTTGTGTCCCTTAATTCCGCTGGTCCCCATCTCTCGCCGGCTGTGAGCTCTTGAGTGACCGTCCATAGGGAACACTGCCTTCGGTGACCCCCCACCCCCCCCTTGTGCTCTTGTTTCTCCCAACTGTACAATGATGCAGTGTTGTCTTGCCACTGCAGCAGGGCTGGGCCGTAAACAGTCCGTTTCAGAGGTCTGTGGCGCCGCACGTAGGCGAGAAGCTGGTGAGTGTGCGCGGGCACCTGGGCTCGACTTCTCGAATCAGTCCGGCCCGGGGTGATCTTTCGTTTTCCAGCCGCGCGGAAAGGGGCCGGAATAAAATCTCTGCCGCTCCTAGACGCATTAGTGCTGCTTTCCGTGGTGCTCTGCTTGGTGCTCCTCTCTCTGAAATCATTTTGATCACGCGGCCTCGGGCGATTCCTTTCTGGGGCTGGGCGGTGCCTGAAAGAGATGATTCGCTTCTTCCCTGACTTCATTCGTGCCGGCGGGTGACGGCTGTTGAGACAAATCAACCGCCTGTTGCGACAACCCCGAGTGTGAACCCCCCGGCCGCAAGGGCACTGGGCTGGCACGCGCTGAGCAAGAGGCCGTGGACCGGGTCAGTGGGCTGGCACACAGCGCCAGTCACACCTCGTTACATCTTTCATCAGGGCCCCGCTGTGCTCATTCTGGGCAGGTGACAGCCCGCCATCTGTTTACCATGCAGCACCAAACGCTTGTTCTTTGGTGAGAGGCCACAGCTTTGTGCACAACAGGTACCACCACGGATGCTTCCGGGATCAGCTGTCAGTTCCTCGTTTCGGCGGTTTGTTTTTCGAACTCAAAAGCCTGATCCGATCTATCCTTCTGAGTAGACGCCCCACAACAATAAATTGTGTTTTCTCAGTACGGGGCTATTTGGTCAATATGAACGGCTGTTTCGACAGAATATTTTGATCTCTCTGCGGTTCTCTGCTGATAGCCGTGGTTAGGTTAAAGAAGGAGAAGGGAAATCCTGTTCCAGAGCATGAGACTCCTTTGTAAAACTCCAGAAAACCAAAAACTGCATGTTGAAAACTTCCCAAATCTGACTTTTGGAGGCCAAGTCATTTTGGCTTCTTTTCCCCATTGACTTTTTTGCAGATGGTTTAGCTTTTCGTCCGTGAAAAAAATCAAGCTGAAGTAGAATGAGTGCTAGTCTTAGTTGAAATGATAGACGTGAAAAGGGAAAGAGGAGGTTTATGATGGACCTTTGGTCTCACATGATGAAATAATAAAAGGAATGTGCCAGTGATGAAAATAAATCTACGCTGTTGCAGTGTGGTTTGCCGTTTGTTTTACCAATAAAGTGCTAGCTCTTCCTGGTCATGGGAGAAGCCCCAAAGTGCAGCACAGCTCTGCATGTCAAAAGGCATGTCCAAAACTGCCAGTCTCCACCTGTCCTCCACCTCCAGCCAAAGGAAACCTCAGCTTTTGCCTTTCTCTGCTGTTTGTTGAAGATAAGGACAGTTCTTCCTGGATTCCGGAGCACCAGGGCGCTCACTTTGAACTGGGGCAGCTTCTTTTGAGGAGATAAAGGGTCTGAATGAAATGAGCAAAATATAATAAAAAGAATTCACAATCACAATTCACAGAAATCGGTCGTCTTCATCTCCGTAGGATTTTTTTTACTTGTTTTCCGATTTTGATCATTTCACCAGTGCCGGCCTGTTTGGTAATTAGTGGATAATTGATCTGAAGATCTCATCCAGTTGTGTCTTGGAAGAAACCTGGGTATAGCCTTCAACAAGGTAGACTTATTCAGTACTCCCACAAATGATGGACTTTATAACTCCCAATATTTCTCAAACTTGTCGAAACCTTTCCACATCATGTCCAGCCTATAGGTACAGTATGTAGGTAGAGGCCCAACAGCTTCTGATCCTCATGTTTTAGGCAGTGCACATGTGTTGCCAGCGGACCTGATCAGATTAAGATGACGCCGCCCTGATTTGTAATGGCTTTGAATATGATTTGATCAAATCTTGATGCAAATTCTCTCCTGTCGTCTTCCACCCCTGTGATTTTCCTGTTCCACTGTGCAGCTGAATGTTTTGATCTTGGTGCATCGGTGCTTGTGCCACTAATAACGTATCTGGGAACAGCTGGGTCTTCCAATCCTGTGATCCATTTGCGCTACGGGGTGATGGGGGGGATTATTAAATGAATTAAATAAATAAGACTTGAGCGTTTGCAGGCAGGTCCCAGAACGCCTCATGATTGGCAAGTAGCTGATTTCACCTAGATTAGAAGAAGCAGTGAAAAGTAATTGAACAAATTTACGATGAAATCCTGAGCTCGCCATGTTGGCTGATCTGTGCCCTGAGTGCAAAAGCATTGGCTTGCTTTCTGAAAGGCTCGAGATGATCCCAGTGTGTGTGCACTGAATGTGCTCCGCTGTGCCATGTCACGTCCTCTCGGGACGCGGGCCTGGTTGTTCCTGCCCAGCGTGCCGATCGAGATCCCTGATCCTCTCCCTCTCCCCCCCCCTCAGGACCCCCTGTGGAAGGTGCGGCGAAGCCAGAAGCTGGACATGTCCGCGAGGCTGGAGCTGCAGTCGGCCCTGGACGCCGAGATCCGGGCCAAACAGCTGGTCCAGGAGGAGCTGCGCAAAGTGAAGGCGGCCAACATCTCCCTGGAGAGGTCAGCGGCTCTGCCGTCTCGCTCTTTCACCTCCACAGGCTTCTCGTGGAAACATCTCCAGCAGACCCAGAAACACAGCGGTGTCGAGGAGGTGTCGGTTTTTTATCACCGCTTCAGCATTTGTGTTTGTGCCAGTTTTCCCTCTCTCTCGATAATTTAATCTGGCTCCTAGTTTTTAATGTGCACGGCGTCATAAACATTTCAGAGTCTCCCCCGGGTGTTTTGCACAGTTTTTTTTTAGTTCCACAAACTGGACCCTTTTGGCTTAGTCTCTCCACTAAGAGATCCAACCAGGATCTCTTCTCCCAGTCGCGTTACGTGGCCAAGCGAAGAGAGGCTTTCAGTCTCTTAGATGAAGTCACGCGTCACATGTCAATGACCGGGCGCGTCTGTCCGCCTGCGGGCCGTCAGTCGCCCCTTCCCACCCTGAGCTCCTTTTCTGTCACAGCAAACTGAAGGAGTCCGAGGTCAAGAATCGCGAGATGGCGGAGCAGGTAGACAACATGAAGAGAGACCTGGAAGAGAGCAGGTCGCGCTCGGACAAAGGTAACAAGCACTGAATGTCTTTCACGAGCTGGGCAGCTCTTGTAACATCCCTGGAAAGATTCAGCTCTGTTTAGTTGCTAACACTTCATAGGTTCAAAGGCCTCCCCAGGCTGCTTCCTGAATCGCAGTCATTTGTTAGCTGGTGCAGATGAGTAAAACGTATTTAATTAGTAATGCAAAACCACAAATAACCTTTTCTCTGCTTTTCTTCTCATTCCTTTAGGCTTAAAACTTCCTGACTTCCAGGAATCTATTTTTGAATACTTCAACACCTCACCATTTGCCCAGGACTTAACATTTAGAGTGAGTCTTATCTGTTTTTTTCTTGCTTTGTTTGGATTCACTTCTTTGCTTTTATCTTGATGAGGCTGATCTTAATTTGTTCCTTGTTTAAAGCGCACACATTGAGAAATCCTGCATAGGCCCAGGCTTTTAGAGTAGTGCCTGTAACCCAGGCAGAAATGCATGAGGTCCCTTGTACATGATCAGTTAAGGGAGACATCAAAGGCTTTTGTTTGTGCAAGTTGTATCAGGAGCTTGATAATCAGCTGCTCTGATCTACTCTATCCAACCACCTATTCATATCAGACACTTCAAACAAACACAGCTTTCTTTGGGGGAAAAACTGGGAAACACTGCATCCTCAGTTAAATCTTTTCCTGCTTTTTCCCCCATTTGTTTTCTTGAGTCATCACTGAGCCATTGCAGCAGCCATAACTGTTTTGCACACAGTGCATCTACAGATCCTCTCACAAGAGCATATATATGGACAAGATAGTCCTAAGGTGGTTTTATGCTTTTAACAAGTAGGATTTCATTGAGCTGGACCTGCACTAGGCTGCTGTGCCATCTGATGTATACTCAGTACTATAAACACAGGGCTAAGCTCTCAGATTCTTGTGATCCCTGTCAGTCAGTCAGTAGCCTGTGTTTCATGATCTACAAGCTGTTCATATGCGCTGCTTCGGTTGGGTGGACATGTGGCTCTTTGTCTGCTAGATCAAGGCAAATTCAGATCAGTCGCTTCTAAAGTTACAATGCGCTGCCCTGGAATGCAACAAGCTCCTGTTTGTCTGCGCCTGAAGAGAGACTGATCCCAGCCCCTCAGATTTCTAAAAGCAAACACGTCTGTCGGAGGCGTCGGCAGCATGAAGGTAGGGCATCATCAGTGTGGCCCTCTGGAGCTGCAGATGGCCTTGGGTTGTGATTGAATTGGGAGTCATGTGCCACATGTCCACCTGATCCCACCTGAGATCATCTGGAGAGGTTTTTTCTCTTGGAGAGGAAGAAAGGGAGACTAATGTAGCTTTTTCACATTGAACCTCCACACACCCAATCCCCTTCCCACTGCTGTAGAGATCTGATTCCAAATGCTGAAAAAGTAAAACGACATGATTTTATTTTCTGTCCCTCACATCTGTTACCAAAAACAAAAAAGGACTCTGTCTCTTCCTCGTCTGCGTCCTCTCTGCTAGCGTTTTGGGATGAAGTAAGTTGGCTGGAAAGAGCTTTTCCCTGCCGTAACCTTCCTACCCTGTGCTGTAGTCTGAGTGCCTTACAGTATAACCCACTGACTGCTCCCCACTCTGCTATCCCTCGTAAACTGCTGCTGTAGCTCTTAGCTCCTAACCATTAGCAATTTAATGTGTAGGATGTGCTTCTGAATTAGTGACCCGGACATCTGCCATTGCACATTTTCTGAACATTAACCCTTAATAAATGAAGATGACTCTGCCAAGCAATACTTTATTTGTCGTGACAGTGGATTAAAACGACGTAAGTACTGGTTATTACCGCTGACCTGCTGTCCAATGTAGTACGCACTTCGTACTGTAGATCTGAAAAAGACCCCGTAGGAATAAAGCTGAAACTGGTGCACTTCTTTCCCATTCACTGATGGACAGTCTTTTTTTTGTGCAAAATTCGCCATCAGTTGGACCTTCTATTCTACATATTTGTTCCTTTTATGAAATAGTGAGATTTCCAGTAAGCAACAAGATTCACTAAATTTCCATTTGTGTTAAATCTGAAGTGAGTTTAAGAAATTGCAGAAATCTGGGGCAGCCTTGTTGTGAAAGGCGCTATATACAAATAAATTGAATTGACTAATCCCCTTTTTAATGGAAATTGCAAGGAGCAAAGTCTGTTGTTTGCATCGTTCTTATTGAGTTGTATTCACATTCGCTGCAAAACATGCTTTTCTACAATGGAGTTCTGTTCTCAACGGTCAGCATGACTGCCAGTAAGAGTCTCACTGTCAAAGCAAACATTATTATTGGCTTAGTTTGGTCTTAATGAGATCACCTGAATCTCCCCTGTAACCTGTTAGACCCTGTAAGACTTCTTAACTTTCTCAAATTTGCTCAAGGTGTTGTATCTGCCCTTGTGGTTCTGTCTTTGTTTACTGTGTTTTAAGCTTTTCCTAGCCCTGAACCGTGTGAAGAACAACAGAAAGTGGGTAATAGCGCCCCCTGCTGGTAAAAGAAGCGGCAGACTGGCGTGGATCTCACCAGCTTGCAGACATCTGGAACAGTTGTTCTGTACTAGGGAAACGGGATTTCCATAGGCTGCCCCCTAATCCCACAGTATATGTTTGATAAAAGGTTTAAGTCTCTGAATTCTGCTTCAAAGTACTGTTTCAGTACTATCCTTCTGTATTGTTGAGCTGGCCTTGTTCATGTGATCAGTAGCTCACTGCCTGGAATTGGACAGTAGTGATTTCGAGGCACAGATCACAACCACGCTGCCTGGTCCTCACAGTTTGTTCACAAGTGTTTTCTAATGATTCTGCACAGGATTGCATTTTTTATCAGAAGTGTTTTTCAATCAGCAGCACGAAAAAACGAATAGTAATTATTAGCGTGTCTGGCTGTCACATTTTGCCCAAAGCAACTTGGACCCAGTTTCAGAGCTCAATTTACAGACGCAATCCTAAGTGAGGCACCTTGCTCAGTGGTGCAACAGCAGCTCCAGGCAGGAAGGCAAAGCCCAAGCCAGTAAAGGACAGTGAGGAGGTTCGAGCAGTTACAACAAATAACACTAGGGGGCGCAATCACGCGTGTAGCTGTGGTGTGGTTCTGTAATGTGGCTGCGCTTCCAGTGACATAATGGATCAACAATCTCATTCATCCTTCTGCAAGTGCAGCCTGCCCCCTTTAATGAGCTCTCATCAGGCACTGCTCAACCTCAGATTAGATCTGGTTCCGCTTTCTGAAAGAAATCTAATTCTAAACCGAGAGGCTGTCGTTTTTTTATTTTACTTATGGGGGGAGGAAGTAAAGAGTGGAAAATTGCATGGACTCAGCCTGGTAACAGTACTGATTAGCTGGAGCCCTTTAAGAAAGCGGCCCTTAATCGGGACTGTGCTGACTTGTGCCCGCCTTGCTTCTGCAGACCAGCTCTGTCGGTGAGCTCGACACCACGCTCCAGAAAGCCGATGCCTCCTCTTCGCCTGCTCTGGCGGCAGAACAAGATGTAAGTATCCGTCGCCCTGCCCTGGGAGACTGCAGTGGGCGAAATTCAGTGTAGTCGGTCGGCAGGAACGCGTTAATCCGTTAACGCTTGCACAAAATTCACTTGCTCGGTTCTAAATCCGTTTCATTGTTTTGTCGGTTTGGGAGCTGATGAGCTCCCAGCCTGTGTGGCATTGGGCCCCGTCCCTCTGTGCCTCTGCCCGCCTGGTTTAAAGCGCTCCTTCTGTGTTCTCTCTCCCAGGAGCCAGCGAAGCCCCAGCCGGCTGCTCCAGCTGCTACTTCTCCGGCGTACCAGTCATCACACCTGACGGCACCCAAGGTCCCTTCTTCTAGTACTGTGCTGCGGCAGTTGTTACAGTGTCCCTCGGTTAGCCTGTCCCGTGTCATGCAAGTGGTCATGCAAGTGGTCATGCAAGACCGGATAATGTGGAGTGAGGAGGTGTGAGGTTTCTTCCCACCCGGCACAGCCCGCTGAACAAATTTCTGTGGAAACTCAGCTTCCTCTTAATAGAGCTTTAATTACTTGTTCCCCTCCGCTTACAAACTGTAGCGGTTGTGTAGAGATTCGTTAGGAGCTGTGTGCTCCTCAGTGCCTAGAGGAGAGTGTTGCCGCCGGTGTAGACCATGTGTGTGAAGGTCACTCTGTTGTCTCCCAGCCTAAGGCTCATCAGCTCAGCATCAAAACCTTCTCCAGCCCCGCGCAGTGCACGCACTGCACCTCCCTGATGGTCGGACTGATCCGCCAGGGCTACGCCTGTGAGGGTGAGTAGCCAACCCCGGTGCTGTGCCCTGGAAATGAGGGAAAGGAGGTGTTACTTTACACAAAGGGTGGTGGGAGTGTGGACCAAGTGCGTGTTCTCTCTGTTCTTGTACCCCATGCTGGAGGTGAATATACTCAGTTTGCAATTGCATTAAAAGTCATTTAGAAAAAGGGAAGTAGAAGAACTCCTGGTGCTACAGAGACTGTTTATTATCCATGTCTAGTTGTCCCTGGAAAACGGTCAGACTCTCAGAAAAGGTGTTCTGGGTTGCATAAGCCCATCGTATTAGTACACAGATCTCTGACAGACTCACCTTGAGCCTCACAAGCAGACGTTCCTCGTGCTTTCTCTCCCGATGAGTGCCGTCCTCTGAGAGCCCACTGTCTCGTGTTCCCTCCCTCACACCTCAGTCTGCTCCTTCATCTGCCACGTGACCTGCAAGGACCACGCCCCCCAGGTGTGCCCCATCCCCCCGGAGCAGGCCAAGAGACCGCTGGGCATCGATGTGCAGAGGGGCATCGGCACGGCGTACAAAGGCTTTGTCAGGGTGAGGCCAAGCGCTCAGCAGCCCTACTGTGGTGGCTTTCTCACATCCGACGTTTCGGATTTTCTTTTCCTGAACGAAGTACTTTTTTATTTGGAGTTCTTAGAATGGTAGGGAAATTGTGAAAAATATCCAGATTTTTAGGTCATTTTCTAAAGGTAAGGCATGTCTGTTTTTCAATGCTTTTATTCTTTTAATCCTTTCAGCCGGCTGTTTTTAGTGTTTATTTTGATATGCACAGTAGATTAAATGTCATATCACTTGCCTTTCCTTCATTCTCATCTTCTTTAAGTGAAGTTTCCCTTTTTCCCTGTGCAAAGCATTTGAGATTCTTATCTCAAGATATCGTTTTTGAAACCGTAATCCAGTAATGTTACAAACATCCGTTTCCAGTAGCAGAGCTTGTCAGTTTTGTGCCGCTGATCGGATATGGTCTTGTCAGAAACTTTGATGGAAATGAGGTGATTATGGCCTCGGAAACTATTTTCTGTGGTCTTGTGATTCAGTATTGAACAGGCAAACTGTTTGTTTGTGACACAGGATACCAAGCTAATAATTGTTTTAACTGACTGTAATGTCTGCCGCTGTTGGATGTTTCTGTCTTTCAAAAACTTTTTTTCTTTCTTTTCTGTATATTTTATATCTTTTTTTATATATTTATGTGTTAAACATGATTTCTTATTATCTATCACTTTGAGACCATATGATCTCTTTTTTTTTTTGTCTATGGGCATATCTGTTTTACGAAAATCAGTGCGGCTATGTGCGATTGCCCAGGAGTGTGAATTTAGATCTGCAAGTGCGGGTGTGTGTGTTTGTGCAGGAGGGAGTTGGCTGAGTTCATGCGTGGGTGGGTGTGTCGGTGCGGGTTTGTTTGGTGGTGCAGGATTGGGCTTGCCCATGCAGGTGTGTGCGGGAGGGGCCGTGTCTGCGCAGGTGTGTGTGGTGGCGCGGGAGGGGGCGTGACTGTGCAGGTGTTTGCGGGAGGGGGCGTGGCTGTGCAGGTGTTTGCGGGAGGGGGCGTGGCTATGTGGGCGTGTGCCCTCAGGTCATGTGGTTATGCTCTCCTCCTTCAGATCCCCAAGCCAACAGGCGTGAAGAAAGGCTGGCAGCGGGCATACGCCGTGGTCTGTGACTGCAAGCTGTTCCTGTACGACGTGCCCGAGGGGAAGTCCACGCAGCCGGGCGTGGTCGCTAGCCAAGTGCTCGATCTGAGGTCAGAGGTCACATGCAAAGCAGCTGCATACACCTGGTTGAAAACCCATGAGCTAACTTGATGTTAAAAGCCTGCAAGGTGTCGAAAGTGACTACTCCAGCAGGTCCCCATTTGTTTCTTTATAAACAAACATCGAAGAGGTGTGAGTTTCAGCAGGCCTTGTTATGCCAAACTGCTTGAATAACTTACACGATGAAACTATGAGGCTCAACAAAGCGAAAATTGGTATACCTAAAATACATAGTCGAGATTGTTCGTGGTGTGCTGATGCCTTAAAAAACCATGAACATCAGGAGTCAATGAAGTTGAAGGCTGGGTAAATTGCATGCACTGCATTAAATCGTGGTGGCAAGAGTATGGCAGACTTGAGGAAACATCCCAGAGCTCAGAGTGAGTGTAGAAAAACCGTTTGACTTCCCTGTGAAAGTATTCAGGTTTGAGGTGCCTTAAAAGTATTTTTTTGTTACTGGGTTTTTCAGAGATGAAGAGTTTTCTGTGAGCTCTGTCCTGGCCTCTGACGTGATTCATGCAACCCGGAAGGATGTACCCTGCATCTTTAGGGTAGGCTGCTTTTACACCAGCCCCTTTTCACTTTCCTGTGGGCATTGTTACAATTAAGTGAATAAACCTTTGCTCTGTTTTTTTTTTTGCCTCTTCTTTTGTATGTGCTTTTTAGAAAAGGGATTGTGAGCAGTTTTCTATTGTATATGAAGTTCAGATCAAGCTGATATTCAGCCATCTGGCCCAGGCTGTTTCAGCTTATGTACCTGCTGAAACAGGGGGGTTTTGTGGTCACGGGGGGGGAGCTGTTCAGTGTGGTGGTCCTGCGCTGCCTGGGACTCATGCTCCTGATGACCGGCTTGTCCATCCCTCCCTCCCACTGCCCCCCCCAGGTCACCTCCTCCCTGCTGAGCTCCCCGCCTCGCACCTGCTCCCTCCTGATCCTGGCCGAGAGCGAGACGGAGAAGAGGAAGTGGGTCGGCATCCTGGAGGGTCTCCAGAGCATCCTGAACAAGAACAGGCTGAAGAACCGGGTGGTGCACGTGCTGCAGGAGGCCTACGACAGCACGCTGCCCGCCATCAAGTCCACCCTGTCTGCTGCTATCATAGGTGAGAAGTCCCGATCCTTCGGGTGCAGGTCCGCCGCAGGTCTTTGCTGCAGCCCAGCTCCGTGATGAGGTCGCTGAATAAGCGCATGAAGTAAATCGCGCGCCAGGTCCCGGTCTGTTGTTTTTGCCTGCTCCACCTCTTTCCTGCAGCTCATAACGAGAGATGAGGACTGCTGCCAGAGATGTAGCCCGCGGCCCCAGACATCTCGGGCATTAGGAAAGCTAGCTTTTGTGAACGTGATGCAAAGTACAGAATTGGCCAGAGAGGGATGCTTTAAACCAGATGCCTAGATATTCCTGTCAGGGCCAGGAATTCCGTGATCCATGCTTGCACTTCTTCCCAGTGTGCCAGGTGATGCTGAAGGGCTTTATACGTTTGAGAGAGACCTCCGAGTCTGTCATTGCTACCTCCAGCTTTGGTCCAGAGAGATGGGAGAGTGTTACGTTTCGGCAGCTGCTGTTTGCTGTTCTTGTCCCACCCCCCACCCCCCCGTCAGAGATGAGCCTCCTCAAAAACGCACTTACTGCTCAGCAGAATTTCCTGAGCAAATTGACTGAAGGTACTTCCGTTACGTTAGTAATCCTCTGGCAGTCAGGCAGCAAGCAAGACACAACAAGAAGAATCACTTTCCCAAGGAGAGGGAGGAGATAAACCTGGAAGCCCTTCGGAGAATGTGCCGTTTCATTTAACAAGGTCAGAGGGGAGCAACTGGAAAGCTGTTGTCTCTCATATTTACATCCAAGTTCAAAGTCAAGCTGACTTTTTTTTTTTGGTTCACATACTGGACTGGTGCCCATTCATCTTTCCCAGACGTGTGCTGGCTCCTGAGGAGCAGTGCAGTCAGCTTGGCTTACGTCCGATTCAGTCCGACCCCACGATGGAGTCGATAGTGTTACTTTTTTTACTTTATGTAACTGTCCTCCTTTGCTTGACCGGTGCTCAACACGGCCAAGAAGGTAACTGCGGTTGTCCTGGAGATGTCCGATACCCGCTCCCTCCCCATGACCTCCGCTGACCCCTCTGCAGTAGCGCTGGGGCCCGGGCGGTGCTAATGAAATGGCCATGTGCCTGGAATTATGGCATTCCGTTAATGTGATCGCATATCACTGGGACTGGCTCGGAGCGCCGCACTGCCTGCTGATGTATTCCCGGCATCAGTTAATTAAGTGAATGTTTCCAAATTATGTGAAATCTGGAACCCAGGAGAGACTTGGAGTTCAGGGCTGCTGCCTGTGCCAAGCCTGGAGGAGGTTGAATCTGGCTTTGAAACCCTAGATCAGTAAATACTTGCAAGTGGTGTATAGCCCTGGTTCGTGCAGAGGAAACTGGCCTCTTGTAGGAGGAGCGGGATCGTTCTGGGATAAAATCCACGGTCCTGCCCCGCAGGAACTGAAAACAAGACATAAATGACCCAGATACCCAGATTCCGCTATAATTTACCAGGTTTTCCATTTGTAGGTGATGGAAGGTTTGGAAGACTAGCTTGTGTTATTTCTGGCTCCACAAAAGCATGAGGCAGGCACTGACGCATACGAGATAAACACGTGAAGTTTTAAGTCCGTAATCTTGGGTAAAAACCACTTTTGCTAAAAAAAAGCCGGTTTTCAGAAGGCAGTGTGGAGCTGTGTTGCTCACTGCAGGCTTCCCTGTCTCCTTCCCTCAGACCGCGAGCGCATTGCACTGGGCACGGAGGAGGGGCTGTACGTGGTGGAAGTCACTCGAGATGGTAAGAGCGCCACCTAGCGTCTGATTTACATGAGTGATTTAGTCTAAATCTGATTTTTTTTTGTCACCTCCCTGTGGTTGACATTATTAATGTCCAAGAGACTATGTAATATCAAAAAGTCAAAACACTGTATTGTCTTGTGTCAATTGCGTGTTTTTGTATTTAGTATTTGTGTATTACAGTCAAATGTTCTTTTAACAAAATCGCCTGCAATATAAGAAAGATGCATGATGGCTGAATGGTGAGAGTTGGCCCTGGGTGTCTCGGATCCTGCCGGAGCTGTTTGGATTCACCGCGACCTTTGTTTGGCAGTGATTGTGCGGGCCGCAGACTGCAAGAAGGTGCATCAGATCGAGCTCATCCCCAAAGAGAAGATCGTGGTGCTGCTCTGCGGGCGCAACCGGCACGTGCATCTGCACCCCTGGGCTGCGCTGGACGGAGCCGAGACCAACTTCGACATCAAGCTGCCCGAGACCAAGGGCTGCCAGGCGCTGACCACGGGCATCCTGCGCCAGGGCGGCCCCCCCTGCCTGCTGGTGGCGGTGAAGCGCCAGGTGTTGTGCTACGAGATCTACAGGACCAAGCCCTACCACAAGAGGGTGTGGGAGGTGCAGGCTCCCGGCGTGGTGCAGTGGCTGGGCCAGCTCTGGGAGCGGCTGTGTGTGGGCTACCCCTCCGGTTTCTCCTTGCTCAGCGTGCAGGGGGAGGCGCCCCCCGTCGGCCTGGTCAGCCCCTCCGACCCCTCGCTGTCCTTCCTCAGCCAGCAGCCGCTGGACGCCCTGCACGCCCTGGAGGTCGGCTCGGGCGAGGCCCTCCTGTGCTTCAGCCAGCTGGGCGTGTACGTGGACACGCAGGGCCGCCGGTCGCGGACGCAGGAGCTCATGTGGCCGGCCACTCCCCTGGCATGCAGTACGTCGGCTTGCACTCTCCTTCTCCCCGTTCGTGCCCCCCCCGGGGCGAGAGAATAAGACAAAACAGACGAGCTGTCTTAGCCGAGGAAAATGGTTCATATTGTCGGGGCTGTTCTGGGGGGATGAAAAAGGCTCCGGTCAGAGGGTAGAGGTCATCTGTTCCTCACCTTTAGAAAGGGTTAAAGCCCTGTTTCTAAACGCTACAGGAAAACCTGTTCTCCCTCATGTGCTTAATGGAGGTGACCTCCTTTTCCACTGTCAGCTGACTTCCTGTTCTGTCCAGAGCTGTGCCGAGGGAGTCCCCTGACCCCAATTGATAAACCACAGTGTAGATACAGAACAGTCTGTTCTTCAGGTTCTGAGCCTTGCACAGGACTATATAACCTGTACCTCTCACTTCAGATTCTCAGTCAAGATCAGCTTCTTACCCTTTTAGACCAGTTTGTCTTATTTATGTTTAGCTGGCACAGTGTTTTGCTTCTGGGGAGCTGGCATCTCCTGTGTATTTGCTCATTGTCCGTCCTCACTGGGAGATCCGGGCCAGAGATTTTCAACACGATGCAGGGCTCTCTAAATATGAGCAAAATAGTGCAAATGTTTTTTTTCAAAATGAGAAAGTTTTGGTTTAATTTTGTCAATGTTTTTCCATTGTTGGTATGTTATTAACAGTAGAAGCTCTTAATAAGTTCCCATTTGCTCGTATGTCTCCGGTGTTCAATCGCAGTGGCCTAGCTGTTGTGAGTGTGTCGTTACAACTGTGGTTTCCTCTGCCAGGCTCCAGTTCCTCTTACCTGACCGTGTACAGCGACTATGGGATTGACGTCTTTGATGTGAACACTCTGGAGTGGGTCCAGACGGTTTCTTTACGAAAGGTATGTGCATTTCATACAGCTTAACCAGATTAAGCTCTGTTCAACTATCTTTAGTGTAGAAGCCATAGGCCTGCCGTGAAGCTTGTCAGCCTGACGTCTTGTTTGCAGCTCAGGTGTGAATTGCTTGCATTTTTTGTTCTGAATTTTTCCCCCCTGTTAACAAGCTACCATACAATCAAGGAGGCTCGGATCAAAAATAGCATGCAAAGCAGTGCTGCGGTCAGGATTGTTAATCGCTCCGTGTGTCGGATTGCTGCCGTCGTCTCTCTCTCTCAGCTTGTTTCTCTGCTCCGCTGGCAGATCCGGCCGTTAAACGTGGAGGGAACCCTGAACCTTCTGGGCTCGGAGCAGCCGAGACTCATCTTTTTCAGCAACAGCTCCTCCTCAGGTGGGTGTCTGCTCTGCGCCGGGTCCCACCATTCCTGAAACTACAGCACCGACTCCCTACAGCCCTCGTCTTCACGCCTAGAAATTGAACATGAACGTACACTGGCTCAAAAGAAGTCTTGAATTTCATCATGAAGGTGTCTGATTTGGCTGTTGCTTTTCTCCAAAGCGACTTAACTTGTGCCTTTACTTACAAGGCTGGGTATTTTAACAGAAAGCCAGTTGTGCAGTGTTACTACAGGCAGGTAAAATGCTTCAGTGCAGAAATATGTCGGTGTAGACTGAACAAGATGATAGAGGAATAAAAGAGTTGCGCAGTATCACGGGGGGAGACATCTTGGTTTCCCTTGTGTTACTTTGAGGTCCCTTTCCTGCAGACAGATAGGTATGTTCTGCTGCTGCTCACACCTGAGCCTCCGTGAGTTTTAGTTCTCGATCTGTTCTTGTGAGTCCGAAGACCCTGGATCCTCAGAGGTTTCCTCCTGCCTTTGTGCGGTCGGTTATTCCCTGTCAGTTCTGTCCCCGCCGAAGCCCGTTAACCCCGCAGCAGCGCCTGGCTTCAGCTCAGGACTGCGAGAGGGTGGCGTGTGGGGTGCTGACAGGGGCTGGGCGTTCTTCTCTCTACAGAGGTGGCTGACCTGGCCATCCCCGAAACCTCGGACAACAGCAGGAAGCTGATGGTGCGCACGCGGAGCAAGAGGAAGTTCCTGTTCAAGGTGCCGGAGGAGGAGCGGCTTCAGCAGCGACGGTGACTTGGACTTTTACGCAGATCCTTTACAGCATCCCCTCCCTCTCACTCCATCCCAGCCCATCCCAGCCCAGCCCAGCCCATCCCAGCTCACCCCAGGCCATCCCAGCCACAGGATGTGCGAGGCCATGAACACTCTCATTTCCAGCATAATTAAGTCGAAACATGAGTACGTTTCTTGGGAAGAGAACCGCTGGCGTTGCTCACTTCAGGTCCCCAGCTCTTGAGGCGGCGAGGGCTGTATCAATCCTAACTGAGGGCTTCAGTGATGTGAAGGCATGAACAGGCACCGCCTGGTTATTTACTAGCGTGAGCCCGAGAGTAAACGAAACCATGACAGAACACCGCGTCGGAGCCCCAGGGGCGGAAATGTTTCCTCTTTTTTTTGGGGTTACCCCCCCCCCCCCGACACACATGCTCTCAGACCTGCTCTGGTTTCTCCAGCACTGGTATCTCGGAAAAAGAGAGGCGGTTACCCCCCCCCCCCTCTGTCTGGTGTTAGGCAATGGCGGAGGCCGGCATCCTGGGAGAGGTGCAGCAGGAGAAGGGCCAGCTGTACGGGTTATCAGTAGGGAAAAAAAGACAGAAGAAGATTCAATAACGGTGCTGAAAATGGTGTCTTATTATCTTATTTCACAGTGAGATGCTGAGAGACCCTGAGCTGAGGTCAAAGATGATCTCCAACCCCACCAATTTCAATCACGTCGCTCACATGGGCCCTGGGGATGGCATGCAAGTCCTCATGGACCTCCCCCTGGTAATACCTGACCACGCGCGCCAGGGAGCAGTGCGGGGGCGGGCGGAGGGGCGGGGCCGGGGGAGGGGGCGTGGCAGGCCGGCTCCACACGGCCAAGCAGAGGTGCTGTAGAAACTCCAGACACACTTGTTAGGAGATGCTTGCTTGCTGGGATTGCTGGGAACACCGTCGCCCAGGCCTGAGGGACTAAAGGGACGAGGCTCGGCCCTTCTTCCGGGGCCGAGCCCCCGGGTCCTGGGCCAGAGCGCGGCGTGCCGGCACGCAGGGTGAGGCTGGGGGGGTCTGGGTAGCGTCAGCAGCTGTTGCGCTCCAGGAGAGGGGGGGGCTTCCCTCCATCTGTGACACGGCCCCTCTCATTAGACGGATCTCAGCCATCTGCCAGCCTCAGACTGAGTACGGGGAGTGGGTTACCCTGCAGTCCTGGCTCTTTGATGTTACCTTTTTTCTTTTCTCCCTTTTTTTGTCTCTTTCCTTTTTTGGAATTAACTAGTATCTCTCCTTGCTCTCTCTCTCTCTCTGTCTCTTTCTCTCCCTCTGTTCCTGTTTCTCTCCTTTCTGTTGGCGTAGCAGAGTGAATTTCCCTCCCCCTCATCCTCTCGACACCATGCTTTGATATCTCCTCCAACCAACTTTGAGCACGTCTATCACATGAGCCCTATTTCTGCCGAAATCTATCTCCAGAAAGAGCCTTCCTCACTGCAAGGCCTGCCTCTGCTCTCCTCTTCTTCCTCCTCTCCTTCCACTACCTCCTTAGGAAGGGTAGGAATAGCTCTTCCTCACTCCCACCCCTCTGCTTGTCTTCCCTGCCTGCTCCCTCTTTTCCATGTCCTCTTTTCATCCGTTTCTCTGTGGAGTGGCGTAACTATCAAAGTGGCTGTAGAGGGTTGGGGACCTTTCTGTCATGCTTTCTGTTCTCAATGTGCTGCCCCTTGGCAGCGCATTGCCATGCCTTATCTTTGCAGTCTGAACTACTTCACCAAAAAGGCAGAAAGAAAGAGGCTGTGGGGTCTGTTCCTTTTTCTTCAGTCTGCTCTACTGTATAAGGATCACATGCTGAGCACTCAGTAGTACATGAAGCAGCTCTGCAAAAGCATCCCATCACGTCTGAATCAATCTGACCTTTAACACCTTCATTTTAAGCAGTTCCATTATATAACTATGCATAATGCATTCACACTTTTCTTTTTTTTTATCAGATTGTCAGGAGTCTGATTTTACTTTTGTTTTTTTAATAAAATCATGGTATGCTTACCCAGCGGTCCAGGCTAAGCCTTGGTCAAGCTCCACTAGTTATCTGTAGCAGACATGAGTCATTCCCATGTTGCTGTGGGGCCCAGTGAAGGAATCGGACATGTCTGAAGCAGAGCTGGTGAACTCTGAGCTGTCAGTAGTGACTGACTGCGTGTGTGTGTATCCAGAGCGTTCTTCCATCATCCCAGGATGACCCAGCCCGGGACCGAGCGCGCCCCGTCTCCAGTATCTCACGGCAGCAGAGGAGCAAGACGTACATCACGCGGACCGCCTCAGGTAACACAACCCAGAGCCTCCTACCCACACCTCTTTCTGACAGCCAGGGGCGTGCAGACACTGCGTGTGAACAGCCGAGGGAGCAGCTTTGTGCTCTGTCCAAAGGGCTAAAGACAGGTCTCCCCCCCTTCTGCCCCAGCCAGCAGGGGGCAGATGGAGACGCCACACTCTTGTGTGAGTGACAGGTGACCCTTTTTTTTTATTTGGCAGAGGCACTAAGACTACCTGAACAAACAAACCAAAAAGAAATGAACAGGTCAGGCTCATTTACGCACTCTGCCAGTATCTCGTTACTTAAATGTTTGTGAATTGTGGGTAAAGTATTGGCATATCAGAAGCGAACCATCTCATCTGTGTGCTTGCCCCACACAAGCTGGTCCTGCAGGGGGAAACACAGCAGTTAAGGGTAGACTGTCCGTGCTCGCTGTGTGGACCTGCATCAGCTGGGCTTCAAGCCCAGTGATCTGTCCTGTGCAGTTAATCTGAGGGCATGTTTTCGCTTCCCGGCTCTCCAGGAGGCGGGGACTTTGGTGGGGCAGTATCATCCCGGAACATCTCCGACCCCGACCCAGACTTTGAGAGAGAGGTGAGTTCCCCTCCCGCTTGCCCGCCTCTGAATTTGTGTTCCGGTCTGGCTCAGCTCCCTTCCTCTCGCCGTTCGTGTCCATGCTGTTCAATCCGGCCTGTCCTTATCCTCATTTCTGTGAACACTGGTCCCACGCCTGTGGATCGGGCTCAGCTCTCGCTTCATACTGGTGACATACGATTTCTCTAAAGACCTGCATACAATTTAGAAACCCAAGGCTTCCCGAATCTGATTTGATGGTAAGTTTTGACTCTTCAGATACATTTTAGGAAGGACAAAATGCCCTTCAGAGCCTCTTCCACTTGGCAGTGATGTCGGTGTTTTTCCCAACTCTCGGCATCTCTTGCCTTTGTAGCCGTTACTCATGTGATGTGTTTGGGTTATGGGGGTGTAATGTCCTGGGGCTCTGACCAGCACGCGCTGCCGTCTCTCTCCAGCCTGACTCGGACTCCACCAAGCACTCGACCCCCTCGAACAGCTCGAACCCCAGCAGCCCCCCGAGCCCCAACTCCCCCCACCGCAGCCAGCTGACCCTGGACGGCCTGGACCACTCCACCTTCGACGCCTGAGCCCGCAGCCGGCCGCGGAGGGGACACGCGCACGCGCGCGCGACTGGAGCTTCACGCCGCTGCAGAAAGTGCCAAGAATAGATCCGCTCCCGCCCGGCCCTCGCTCCTTCGCTTCCTCGGCCGCCTGGGAGCCGCGCCGCCCCGCGAGAGGGCGCCCACGCCCCCTCCTCGTGCAAACCCCGCCCGCTTGCAGGCCGGGCTCCCCGCCGTGGCTTCGTCTCTGGACAGTCCGTGGATCCCTGGTGTAGAATAGGCTCCAGGATGTGGACCGAATCGTGGGTCTGTCTTCTAAAAATCATTGTGAAGCATTTCTTTGTGTTGTTTTGTTCGTTTTATTTCTAGCTGTGAAGAAGCTGCCAGTAAGTTTAGGTTCTAGGGGTTGGGGGGGGGCTGGGCAGTGAGGCAGAGTGAGGAACCCACTCCAGCTGGTGGTCTCTCTCCTTGCCTGAGGCCAGGCTGACGGAGCTGTGTTCTCTGGAGCGGGGCAGGAGCGGGTATTTTAAACTACAGGGTCAGAACCAAGTCTGTTGGGGTTAGATAGGAGTGGAGAGTGTGACGCAGGTGGTCCTCTAAATGGCCTGCGCGTGCCGATCTGTTTTGTTTCTTAAAAACTTCACTAAGCAAGTTGTCTGGACTGCTGCTACATCAGTGACAGCCGCTGAAGTGATGGGGACCTTCGGCTCTTGGCAAAGAGGGATATTAAGAATAATGGCACGCCCTCATTACAGTTCTTTTTTTTTTCCCTCTGAAAAGCCGTTTTTTATTGTATAGCGAACGTATCAAGGTGTAAACAAAAGATCATGAAGAATGCAAGGAATGTTAATTTTTTTTTTGTTCTGAAAACTTGTTAAAGTATTGGGCACCACAGGAGGACTGAATCTTGGCAGTAAGAGATGCCTCTCTCCCCCCCCACACAAAGAGCTCTGATCTGTCCTTCCTCCTTTTTTTTAGAATGACTTCAGCTCTCCCGATCTTTGCACTGTCTCCTTAAAAAAAAACTAGATGCCATTGTTGACTATTCAGGGTTTATGCAATACCAGTAGGCACTAATGTGAACATTTCAGAGAGTATTACGTTAATCTTCTAAATGTAGGTCTTTGCAATAATCTGCCATGTATAGATGAAAACACTGCGAACTGAAAAAAGAAATAATTGCCCGACTTCTAGTAGTTATTATAAACACTTCCTAAATAAAAATATACTTCACACGACAGCATTGTTCATAGGATTTCTTGCACAGCACACACGGCTTTCTGCTTTTCAGTTTGCAGGGCCATGGTGCGCTTGGAAGCCCCCACAAGCCTGACTTTCACATTCCCGTGTAGTTGTGGATGTTTCCACTCATGTAGAATGACTGCAGCACACTGACAGACTCGCTCCACAGCCCTGTGCAATGACCGGCGGTCCCATCTGTCCACACGTCCCATCTGTGGTGCTGTTTTGTGTAGATTTCACTGCTGCTCCATGTGTTAGAAATTGAATCGAAACATTTGTGGCCATCTTTCATTAAAGACGCTTGTAATTTAAGGCGATGGCTGGCATATCCAGTTTGTCACACTAGTGTGCCTTCAGTGCCATTTTATATGACAGTATGACATCAATTATATATTGATTATCTTAATATTACGGGCTATTAGTGATGTACTACAAATGGTGGTGGTTCTTTCAGAAACACTGTATCAAACTTGCACATTTTATTTGATCAAGGAATCTATTCGTTGGATTTCATGCCATCTTAATGCCGGTCTCAGTTAATCTCTCCTTTTTATCATTTTTATTACACTCTCCCCATCCCCACCTCCCCCTCCGTTCTGTTTCTTAAAATGGGACATTACTAAAGAAAAACACTACTGCTTCTTTTTTTTAAAAAAAAAATAATTGTAAGTCTGAGTCTTTGTAATTATTGAATTGTGAGCAACTTTTTTTTTTGAACAGACAATAAAAAAAGAGGGAGGTACTCGTATTTTTTTTTCTTCAAAATGCTGTCTGATCCAATAAAAGGGGTTTCGGATTCCTTGCATACGACTTTATTTCTGGAAGGAACCAGAAGGAAAATTAATTTCACCCTATTTGTATGTAGCTGTAGGCATAAGCGCCTTAAGTGCTTGGGTGACGCCCCTAGGTGTCGATGAGTTTCGATGGTTTGGTTTCTCTGAACCCTCAGTCACAGTGCAGGCCTGTCTGCAGGAACTGCTTGTCTTCAATCCTGTCTGCTTTGTGTGACCACACAACACCCTCAGCTCAGCTGCCTTGTCACAGACAGGGTCCAGCAGGTAGCCCCAGCACATACAAGGAGGCCTTCTGAACACCACCTGCTGGTGCTCCTTACACACCATTAAATGGACAAAAACCAATTCCAGCCAGGAGGAAGAAAATCGGTCAGCTGTCAGTTGACGATTGTGAGTGGCGTGTGTGTCATTGCGAAGCAGTTTATTTTTCAGCGGTTAGGTGCAATGCAGTCAACAGAAATTGCACAAGACAACAAAAGACAACAGTGTGCTGGACCGCTACAGAGCAGCAAAAAAAAAGGCATTTTAAATGGTCAGAGCCTCGTTCTGCATTTTTAAATCTTGTATCATTCTAAGCTTCACTGGTTGTTTCAGACTTCTTCAAGCTGAGGTTTTTGTAAAGTGGTGTGTGGAGGTTCTCTGCCACACTGGCCATAGAGAAGCCAGTTTTGGACTGTTTTTAGCCGAAAGCAGTAAACCGGATCCAGACATTTACAAAACATGCACAGATACAGACTTTGACCCCTCTTATGTTGTTGCTTGTCATGTTTGTGATTTTCAAAGAAACTTTGTGAGTGATCAGTTTGTGACTTGAAAACTTGATGCGTTTTTTGAGCGTTGCAGTTTAAGTGTTATGATCAGAAGTGCAGCCTTAGACGTTCAAGTCTGTCTCGTCATACACAGGATTGACAAAGTGCACGCCAGACTGTGTGAAGGAGAGGGTGTTAAGGGCATTGCCTCCATGCAGCCCAGGGATTTCCTGCAGAGACAAAGAAAATCACAGGCCAGGATAGTTTACTTCTACCATGTTTACCTAAGAGCAAATTGGTTCACTCAAAAGCTGATGAAAAGTTTTTAAAAATCAGAATGACCTGTTGTCTTAAGACCTGGCTATCAGCTGTAGGACTCCTGTACTGGACAGGTTTGTTCTGGACTGTTAGCACAGACTGGAGGAGTGATAGTCACTCTCTGACTGATGACACAGTGAGCCTACAGGTACAGGACATTCACCAAAAGGTGATGAGACCCTGAATGACCAGCACCCAGGTTTGAACCGGTGCTCCTTTGGCCTTAGATTCTACCTCCATTCTCAGATGTCACGTTTATTAGCCAGTTGAGAAGCTTTTTTTTTTAATATTTGAAGAGAGAATCTGCCATTCGGAAGTAGGCCAAGCTGAGTATCCAGCTATTGGTCTTTTAGAAGGTCAGGGAAGTGACCATGTGTTTTCTTTCTCAGGCAGACTGTTGAGTGTTCACATGTCAGACACAAAGAAGAAAGGATGATAGACTCCTTATGAAAACACAAGTGTAGCAATGCTTACTGGCAATTCGGAGGCCTTGTCAAAGATGGGGTTGTCAAAGCCTTGGTCTATAGGACCCCCGAGGTCATCAGACTCCCTTTTCTTCCAGCTGGGGAAGGAGGGCAGAGGGGGTGGCCTGCGAGAGAAGTAGACTGTATCAAACAAGAGACAGATGTCACAGTACCATTTTCTGTAGCCTTTCTTGTGTTTTCACTGTTCAAACATTTTTATCAAGTATATCCTTGTTTGGGTACTTTGATAAAATGACCCTTTTGCAAAGAAAGACAGCCAGTGCCTCCATCCTCCATCGATACGTTTTTGGGGAAGCTAGACTGGCACAAAAGAAAAGGAGACTCTCAGAGCTGTGCCCTCTTGCAGAGCCTCCGGGACAACAGGCAGGGATCAGCCGCTGCCCCCAGATCTCAAGATCGCCTCACCGGATCACTCCGCAGGTGAACAGGAAGGCCACAAGGGCTATCCCTCCGAGCAGCACCAGGGCCCCGATCACGGCTCCCGCCACCACCCCACCAGACCTTCCCGCGGCCTCGTTGCCGGAGGTCTGTAGCTCTGCGTCAGCTATCCCCAGGTGACCGCCTGAAAGAAGAGAATGTGCAGGACGGACACCGCTCATGACTTAGTTTACACTCCTATAAACCTTCAAACTACTCAACCCACAGGCTCTGCTGCTTTCTGACCGAATGTGCATTACTGATGTACTTCCACGCTCTCCACATCGGTCCTCTGCTTCATGTTTTACCGTTTCTTCTAAAGAAGGCCACTGGGTTGACCTTTGTCGGTGCCTGAACAACCATTCACAGTAGTTCATCTCTTCTCCGAGTTACATGTACACCTATGGATGTGCACAAGGAAACCTGTCTGTAAGAGATCTCGTCTCCATCAGCCTGCCTGCCTGAAGTACTTGGCAGGGGATAGGTAACTTGGAACGGTAGTGGTTTGGGATGGGCTGCTTCTGCTACACCTTGTGTCTTGATGTCCTCCATGATTTCACGGGCCAGAGCCTCCGCCACGCTCCCCTTCGAGTCCACCAGAACCACCTGGATCTCTGGCTTCCCCTGGCGTGGGATCAGCCACAGCCCCTGCTGGGTCCCGGGCACCTTGGACACGGCCATGTGCACCTCGTGATAGCGGTGCTACAGGGACAGAGGTGCGCAAGAAGAGAGTGAGAATACAAACTTGAATAAGGATGGGTGATCATCCGCATAGGGAATGTGTTTGATTATTATAATTCCTGGCGTTTCTGTATCATATTGCATCCCAACACACTTCACACACGGGAGGGGGCCAGCATTGTTTGCCACCAAAGTGCAGCCCCACTGCGCAGCAGATGAGTGAGAGGAGTGAGAAACTGCACAACCAATTTGAATTGGCAGAAACGTGAAGACAACACTCAGGTCCTCCTCTCTGGAGAGGCAGCTCCTGTCACTCGGCTACCAAAGAAGCCAATGTGTGTTGAGAGTTTATTCATTTACCCCCCTTTAGTTTTGCTGCCAGGGGCCTGAAGCAGACCATTGTTCAAATGGGGTTATCAAATCTGTACAGGTCAATGGACACCCATGGACGTCTGTCCAGAAAATCCCAGATTGGAATGAAGGGCTGATCACGAAACTGATCGTTCCCCTTGGCAGAAGGTCACTTAAGACCCCGGGGGGAGGGGGGGTCATGAGTCATCTCACCTGGCTGAGGAAGAGGTGCTGCAGTCGAGCGCGATATGACTCCAGGTTGAATTCCTGTGAGAACTGCAGGGTGATTATCGCACCTGGAACACACACGCAGACAGACATCAGAAACGAGCACCTTGTTTCACTGCATGCTTCACACCATGTACAGTCAATTCTGGGTGAGCATTCATGCCAGACAATTATAATAAGAATGTGCATTTAAACAGGGTGAGAGGCAATGAGAAACACAATATAATGCGTTCTGGGCCGGGAATCCTTTTTTAACAGAACAAGCAAAGGATTATTCCATGCTTAAAAAGAACAGAGACAATGTTTCATCAGACCTGGAGAAGGCTCCACAGCCAAAACATTGTTTCTCTTTTCTATTCTTTTCAGCATGGAGAAAACCTTTATTTGTTCCTTTGCAGCCTTTGCATGCTGAAGCATCTACCTACATGATCCTTTTTTTAGCAGTGGAAATAGGTTTTTGAGTGGTAGCCGGGACACATTTTAGCAGTGTCCTTATATTTGGATAGTTACCAGACACCAGATGCTGCTGTTGTGCAGTATGGCCTGTGAGCCAGTTAAGATCCTATGAGTTATCTCTCTACTTTAGAGAGAGAAAGAGAGAGAGATGGGCCTCCTCACCACACACAGTACAGCAGTGTCCTGTGGGCTGGAGGGGTGTCTTACAATCCAGTTGTGGACAATTCTGGGTAATAGCCGAGCAGATCCGCTGGTGATTCTGAATGAAAGCAATTAAAATGGTTAGGATGAAAGAGGGTGGTGGTCTAATCCAACACTACTGGGGGACAAGGCTACCATTAATCCTAAAGCAAGCCCTAGTCCAATTTCCTTAACCCAAACCTTATTTCTCTACCGTGCACCATTTCAAACACCAACCCTAACGGATGTTACAGCCTAATCCAACTTCAGATCATTCCCCCTGTCTAGTTAGCCCGCCAGTAAGTCACCCCAAGATCTGATTCAGCCACTTCTTCGAAGAGCTCTAGCAGCAGGGCTACAGTAGGTTCTCATTGACTCCCAAAGGTCCACCTCGACCCCAACAGCTCTGACTATAACTTTAACGTCTGTCCTCTACCTTCGTCCCAACGCGGTTGTCTCCAGCCTGGATCTAAACTGGAGCAAACTACAAAGAGGTTTTCAGGTAATGCTAAAACAGCCTGCAATTTGCCGAGAGATTAATTCTATTTCGAAATCCCTCGGGTCCCTAAACTCTGGCATCAGTGTTCAAGTACAGAGGTGCTTGTTGAGGACAGATGTCGCCCTCCTGTGGTCTTTATCGAGCACTGTCTGTTTCAGCAGTAGAGGAAGGAACTGTGGGTACAGGGAGATCTCGGCTGTGACGAAAACTCACGTCTAGAAACATTGGTTGCAGTGCTGCACAAAAGATGGACCACCAGCAAGAATAATACTTCCAACTCAAAAAGTCAAAAGTCATTTTGGAAGCCAAGTTATTTTTGTATAAATATCTATTTAGACATATTTTAGAATACCAAGAGTTTGTTTGCATTTAAAAAAAAACAAATGCAGCAGCCTTATCCAGGCCGTCAGTTGTCTGCAGTACCCGGCCCGGTGTGGGGAGAAGCCTGCCGGACTCACCTCCGAGTTCCCACAGAGGCAGCCCGAGGGGTCAGTGCAGCGAGAGCCGGTCACCTGGGGGCTGTGGTCTCCGTGGAACTGCAGTCTGCCCAAGGGAGACTGGAGGTACTGCGAGAACTGGGGCTCGCTGCTGAACCGCTGACAACACAGAGAGCAGAGAGGGGCGCGTGAGAGAGGGGGCAGGGCAAGAGAGGAGAGGGCTGGCCTGACGTCCGGACAAAAACCTTGAGGAAGGGGAGACGAATGGAAGCGAAATGAAGGGGCTTTACTAGCATGGTCCATGAATTACAGTGCTGCCAAAGTGGATACAGTTTACACAACATTAACAGACATTTACAGCACAAACATATTATATATAGCTGTGACAGGAGATCTCATACTAGGCTGCCGGCTCTATTGAGTTTCCTCCCCCAGCAGGACTGGGAGATCTCTCACTGTATCCCCTCAGAACTTCCTTCCTTGAATCTCATCCCTGCCCCCCAACTGACCCAACTTGTCCCACACCGTCCCCCTCTGTCTCTCCTGTCCACCCTCTCAGTCTTTTCCCTTGCACCCCTCGCTGTGCTCCCGCTCACTCTCCCCCCTGCTGTCTCAGAGGTACCTCTCCCTCACCTTGCCCAGAATAGAAACACTTCTCACGGGAATTCTGGGTGTGTCAGCAGAAGTGTTAACTCGGAAGGAGGTCTCAGGCCTGAAGATGACGTCATCGTACTGGCAGGGCACACTCTCCGCGTGCACAGAGAACAGGAAGTTTCCTTTCTCCAGGTCATCGGAGGAAGAAGCCGCTTGCCACAGCTCAGGGTCAAACCACTGCAGTCCATCAGCATCCTTGAAGGTGATTGTGTCGCCTCCACAGGACAGAACACACAGCTCATGCACACTGACATAAAAACAGGTGGTCCAGCACGTGGATTACAGCACAGTAAAATAATGCAGAGAGTTACGAACAGGTACACAGGGATTGGTATGAAGACACAAATAAAGTGCAGATGCTCACATGTATTCTAGAAACAAAGCTTTTACACCATCAGAATAACACTGTGTGAAAGGTTGCTACTGCAACAGAGACTCAGGACAAGAGTACAATCAAGGTTCAGTTAGTGAAGTACAGACCTACAGGATTAGCACAGACCAGATCAGGTGATTAGTTGAACAGACACCAGGTCCAGGTACTGTCCTGTTGCTCACCTCCTTCACAGCCCGCCTCCAGTCCATCACTGGCCACGAAGCCTGCGTCTGGAGCCAGGATGAACTCCCCGTCCCTGGGCAAAGTCTGGAGCACAAGCACATTGTCAGCCACGCTCAAAATGCATCACCCAGCCCCTTGCACTGAAGCAAATGGAAGATCTCCCTTTCAGAACTTCATATTTTGTCCTAAGGGTTCTGCAGCTCCAAACTTGCTCAGAGCAGCAGGCACAATCAGGTTGCTGAAATGATACCACTGTCTCTTTGTAACTGAGTTGCACTGCACATTTTTATTTTACCAGGACATGAGAGCACACGGGACAGTTAATGAGCCCTCTTGAATGTAAGCAGTTTGAACGGCACCAATGGCCTGCTTGTGTTCTGATTGTTGGGGTCGTCAGCCTGCATCACTGTCGCCCAAGTACGGAGCAGAGGCGCGCCGTGCCTGGGAAAATATGAAAAACCAGACTCCAAAGGAGCAGGAATCTGTGTGTCAGACATTTTGTGGTAAGTCCACAACTACATCAATGAAATAAGCTGATTCTTACACCCATTGTTTCCCACTGAGCGCAGCTGTTCTTCCGGTGCACACTGTTCTTACACCACAGAGAGAGTGTCGTCAGAAGTGCAGATGTGACAATGCAGACCTCAGCGATCTGAAGCACTAACCAAAAATGACCAATTTACTAGAGAGGGAGAGGAAGCTTACTATCTTTTCAAAGAACAGGAAGCCTTTATCCTAATAACAGAGAAGTACAGAGCACACAGCGTCAGAGTGAAAATGAAAGTTCATTTGTTGTTTTTTTTTTTTGTTGGAGTCATCAACTGTGACAGCTTCTTGCAAACTTGACACCAAGCCAGACGAGCCTGAACAGACAGTGAGGCACCACCCCAAACAAACACGCCCCACACTAATTACTTCAGTAGTTTAGGACTGCACCAAAATGCATCCAAGACGTGGGAAGACAGCTCTCTGCTGCTATGTTTTTTTGTTTCATTGTCCATATTTTATATTTATATTGTGCAATACGACTTTTTTGTGTACCGGTTTGTTCTTTGTGTGTTCTGGACTGTGAGTAACTCTTCTTAGTGCACTTCTCACTGTACTGATTGTATTGTATTATTATTATGATTGTATCATTCGTTACACTGTGGCTGTGTCTGTTAAGCTGCTGTTACACTGCAATTTCCCTCACAGGATCAATAAAGCATCTGTCATAGACTAATACATAACTTTCATATGTAAATATGTCATTTTCCCCCTTCAGGTTATAATTTCTCTTCCAAAAGCATGGGAACAAAATACCCACATCCTCTAAACAATGAATGTGCTCTACCAAGCAGGGGATTTTCTGTTCAGTCCCAGTGGAGCACTCAGAATGAAAGTCACAGTGTTTTGGAGCTATTTCAGAAGTTACCCTTGGAGGAAAAAAATGAGGAAAGGTTCAGATACAAGGCGGCTGTTCACATGCAGAGTTCAGCTAGGTGACAGCCGAACTCTGGACTTTATCTTCTATAAAACTTAAAGCCCAACTGAGTGTGACCTTGTTAAGGAGCAGAAGAATCTAAACAACCACTTTTCAGGCTGGAGATTTAATCTGCTCATCTAGTCAATGCTTTTTTAAACAGGAAAAACAAATGGCGATCATATTTACGATACGCGAATATTTACTGCTTTCACAAGAGATTAACATGGTACAAAAAACAGCAGATAAAAGGCTTGTATTGAAAGCAATCAAATATGGGGAATAACAGAAGAGGCCTAAAACAAGCCCAGATTAAAAAGAATTTTCAGTTTGACAGGTGCAAATGTCCACTAGTATTCCCCTGAATAAAATAGAATACAAAACTAGGTGGATTCCGTAGAAAATCAGCAAATCATGAAATGGAGAACTGTAACTGTGTAAATGAGATGTGTTTTTAACAACGAGATTAGTTGGGTTGCTTGGCAATCTGAGTTACCTCAACAAGATTTACAGAGTGTCTTTGAGACTGGTTTGTGTGTGTGTGACTTGAAAGGCTCAGAGCTGAGGCTCTGGAACTTGAGAAAGAATGCCCACAGCCGTAATGTTCGGCACTGGGGTTGAAAGCTGCAATTGTCAGAGCAGTGCTGGTGTGCACTGGGATCAGTCGGGTGCAGGTATTTACTCACAACAGGAGGCTTCATTCACACATCTCTGCCAAGTCATGCGCGTTTGACTGCCAAAACCACACACCAAGTTTAACTTGCCAAAGCCTAGCACTGCGGGCAGGGGAGATAATTGTCTCTACTTAGATATTCAGTCCGTATGCCTGAAGATGTTCGGTAATTGCCTATCCTGGGTCACGGTTGTCATTTAAAACTGGCAACATGTTTGGGCAGCAGACGCAGCCGGTGAGCTAACCTTAGTTTGGGTTGAAGTTTCTGCCATCTTCATGATTTAAATACCAACTTGGACGGTGTTTGAAGAAAGGCTTTCTTTATAACTTGATTCTAAACAGAATGCTTCTACGTAGGCCTGTGGCCTTACGAAGTTAGTTAGAGACCTGTTTCACTCCAGAAGATTTCCTGTAAAGTGATCACTGACTGTTCCACTCTCCACCCTGTCAGCTACACTGAGCTTACGCACAGTAAGAGGGACAAATGGCAGGTTTCTGCTGGCAAACAAAGGCAAAACATCACACGTTTTATTTTCATTGTGTTTGCTGCCGGGCAGATCTCTGACAACAGAACCACAGGGAGGGAGGTTTGGAGCACAGCTCTGATCTTTTTCGAAATCCTCTCGTACCAGGGCTATGGCTCGTGTGAGGCTGAGACACCACCTAGATCTGATAACACTGAACATGCAAATTCCTCCGTCCCCATCACCTGTGGTTGGAAATCCCAGAGGCTCCTGGAACTGAAGGAGTGTGTGATGAGTTTGTGCCTGCGTGCGTGTGGCAGTGTGAGAACCATGGCAGAGAGGGAGAGGAGATGAGTTAATGGAAGAACCACTCATTCCTGGAATAGTAACCAGCAAGGTACCAAAAGGCAGTTTTGGCCAGGCTTCTCCGATCCCATTAGCAAGTACAGGGGCTTTCCACACTAACTGATGAAACCCCATGCCAGGTGGTTCCACAAGCGTAGCAGACTGCACTGCTAGTCTGCTCCAGCACCAATCCACTCAAAGTTGCTCTACGTACCATTTCAGAGATGGAGTGGGCAGACTGGACATACACAGACACTTCCTGGAAACGGAGCATAAAAAAAAAACACTTAGTTACATTTTCACGGAGATGGTGTTTGTTGCCTTTAAACGTAAAGTTCATTAGATAAACGTGTTGACTTGTGAAGAGGCTGGGTACCTTCTGAGGCAGAAAGCTGAGCCTGTCATTGGCACAGGGCACTCTCTCCTTGTCCCAGTTGCTGGCCCGTTCAAAGTTCGTGTCTGGAATCCACTGCTTGTACAGAGCACGGGAGGCGCCTGAGAAAAGAACACAGCAGCTGTGTGAACAAGGCACAAGCACACGCAGTCCTTATCAGCATCCATCCTGGGTCTACCCCGTCTAAAACCAGTCCAAACGCAATGGCGGAAAACTGTAACAGTATATCAGGCTTAGACGAAACAAGAGAAAATGCTGCTGAAGGATTTGTTTGGTTAGGGGGTTAGTATCATTGTTTTAACCTGACCCCTTAACCTTACAGTAAAATACATTATTTCATCTGGTAATTAACCATGTCCAGCAGGTTTATCCAGGATTAAAAACAATGGTATCAGATCACTGCTCTTACAGATCCTCGTGCTGGAGAGAGAGAGTTGGGGCTCAGAAAAACAAGTCATTCAATCATTCCTTGCAACCAGATGACACTCATTTCTCTGGGTCTGCCATTACAATGACGTGCAGACCATCACAACCTTATGATACTTGACAGCAGTACTTTTTCTAGCACTATATTATCATTCATTTTAGTGGCCCGTTAACAGTATAACGTAGCAGAATTCCTATAACGAATTTTTCCAAGAAACCATGTAAATACTTATTGGATTCATACTCTGCAATGTGTATCTACATCGCATGTTGCATATAATATTATGCAAATCATTGCTCAGAACCATTTGCAGCTTCCTGAATCAGATTTGTGCTGTCTCTTCTACAGTTATTATACCACAGATGATTTCGACTGAACTCTTAATGTGGTTTTTTAAATTAGCTATTTAATCAGACTCTTTAGAAAATGTATGATTTTTGGAAACCTAAACCATTTGGTAGGCCAGTAGCTTGAAATCTCCAATAACTAAGCAACTGAAAACAAGTTCTTAATTCAACTGTTCCGTTAAGCATAATTACAGGAAAAAAAAAAACAGAACTTGAAAATTTCTAGTTCACATAAAAGGAGCTTTATTACAGAGACTAACAATAAGAGCCCTGTTCCCAGGTCAGATTTAAGACAATAAGAAAGTTTACAGTAGCACAACATTTTTAAATTAAACTCCCCAAATTCCCCCTTTTTCTCCAGCGAGCAGAATGTGTAAGTAGATACTTACTGAGCAGGCAAAGGAAGACAATCAGCCTGAGAGCCATGATGGAGTATCTTGCAGGGACCTGAAAGGCAGCCTTTGCCCTTCCTCAGGCTGAGCCTCCGTCACATGATGAACAGCAGACTCAGTCAAAGGAAAAACTGGGCTCCAGTAAAAATTAAGCTTTATAGGCCGATAGGCTGTCAAACATTCACTGAATCTACAATCATGAAACGTGGCACTCAGGAAATGCCATGCTTGCACTTGAAAAGGACTTTCAGCCTAATTCCCTTAGAATCTGAGTGTCCCCCCCCTTACATCAATTGATGGAGTAAACTCCCTTCCGATTTCCTTAAGCTCGACAAGGTGGCAAGATGTTGCACCTTGTAATTGAACTGTATAGGTACATTTCAATTAGGCTTTCAATACAGAGTTCATTCACAGCAGACCAAGAGTTCCTTGTGTGTTTTATGTGTTACAGCCCATGAAAATGAAGTACAGCTGCCTCTTTGCCCTCTCACAACATCCCTGACGATGAAGACTGGAATTTTTTGTTAACACAGAATTCTCACTGTTAGTGGGTTTCACAAGCACCCAGTGGAAACTGGGTCTGCCTGTGCTTGACTGGGCATGTTTGGATACGCAACATTCGGAGAGGCACCTGCATTGTACACCGATCTCCAGAAGGTGAAACGTCTAAACACACAGGAAACAACCACATGACGTTTTGAAGGATTAATAGGTAGAAAATACACTTTTCCTCCTCTTAACTACCCGATCCCATGAATTGCAGCAGGAAGTGCGTCATCATGCACAGAGCTGAAGTCAGAGGTGTCTTATGAAATCCTGGTACCCTTTCATTTTTTTTTTCCACATCTAACCGCGATACTTGAGAAGATGTGGGAAGGGCCAAGACGTTGGCGCTGGTTTGGCAGAGCTGGGTGAGAGGAGAGGACAGGCTCTGCAGGTAACTGTGTGCGTGCGAGGAAGCCTTCATGACTCACAGTAACCTAGTTCAGAGATTTACCCATTCTGATAGGGGTGACTTCAGATGTAAATGTGTTCTCGACCCGTGGGTTTACTGTATGTGCTTAAAAGGGAAGGAAGAGCTGTTGCTGTAGGAGGACGCCGTGCAGTTTCAGTCTGGTGCCTCCAAGCACAGCTCCCAGAATTAACACACTGCAAGCCAGCTGAAGGTATAGCTTGGTGGAGGTTTGCTCATACTGAGATGACAAACTGCAAGCACAGCAGTGCAGTGCTCTTATACTTAATTATGTTCCCGCCCGTTTTAATCATCAAATATAAAAAGAGGAAACCGAGATCTAAGCAACACATGTAAATATACGAACAATGCCTTATTTTTCAGACTGTTCTAGTCTGACAAGGGTTTGAAAGCATGAGCTGTCCCTTGTTGCTCTTTCACCTTAGTATACAAATGCTGCAGTAAATAAAATTAAACGGCACAAGGGGCGATGTTAATATTAAACCTTGGTGCAGATGATGATCACAGACCTTTAACATCAACCTTTCTGCACATCAGAGAAATAAACACAACAGACACCGCTTTTAAACCAAAAGTTTAATAAGAAACATAGAAACAGATTTTCCAGTAATACCAAAATAGTCGGTACTACATTTATGAAAACTACTGTTTTGAATTGTCTCAAAATGACAACAAATTTTCCTATGTATTATACATTCAGAAATAAATTGTGCAAATAAAGTGACTCTCCCTCAACCACCAGACTTAACAGGTTTCATCTAATTTCGCTTGTTAGCTGTGGCTGGAGTTATGAATAGAGTAATTATTTCAACTTTTGTAAAATGTAAACAACGATGCACAGCATCTATTATACTGGTTTTGTGTATTATGACAGGTCTAGCAAGTTTAACTGGTGGGTTTCAATCAACCAATTTACCCAGTGAGTCCAAAACCTCAAAATGTTAATCAAGTTTTTATTGAGCAATCAGCACTCTTGCTGTTAGCAACTTAGATTTCACCTCCCATAATAAGGCACAGTTATTACTCATTGGAATTCCCTGTTCTCTGGCCAGCTGCCCAAGAAGGGCTTGGTTTTTGAAATCACTGCTAAATCAGTAACATACATCAGTGATCATAAGCCACCAAGACTGATACCACTGCTGAAGACCATTCACATTTTCACCCCTGTGACTAATCCTAGGTATTCACGGTTTTGAAATAGTGTTGCCTTAGAAGAAATGTGTAAATACTTTCCATCATCTGTAATCACATGGCTCTGTAAGCTTTTGGGTCACTATGAGCCAGGACGAGTTTTAAAACCCATTTAAAATCAATGCCAAAGTATCATTCACGTCTTTGCAAAATTGAATATTGCTGCTTAATTGCTCAACCAGCCCAAATGAAAAGTCAAAAACATGACTGATGCAATATAGCCGAGTCAGAGGAACTGCTCATTAATAGGCTTTAAAGTAATTACACTTGAACAACAGAAAAATAAAGATTTGAAAAGCATGTTATTAATGTCTACTCCTGGCTAATTAAGCAACACTATTTGCTGTTGAGCAAAAGGCCTAATTGGGACTTATGTCAATTTCTGAAAGGTAACTGAAATTGTAGCGATTTTGTTATTTATGCAAGTGTCTATTACTCGGTTAAATAACACTCTTATGAATGACTGAAGTTACACAAACCTTTTTAAACAAAAACGACATCTTTGAATTCGGCTTGTACAGCTCTCTTAATTGGTGGCACTTAAGCAATGAAAGAGATCACTCCAACAGTTATTGATGTGGTACTGATTTGGCATGCTAATTATAATTATAATAATATTACTGTGGCTTGACTAACGTCTTGAGGTCTTGAACTGAAAACCAAGATAACCATTTGTTTGAATCCACCCATGAATTTCACACAGCTTTAGCTACACTTTGTAAATCACAGAAAAGTCATCACAATTCCAGGGTGCATATAAAGTTATCTGGCAAACAGCAATGCAAACAGCTGTATAGGGATACAGCGCACTGCAGTGCAGGAAAGGAACAAGCAGTGCCCCAGGGCCCTCAGCACACCTACTCCCACTGACAAGGAGTGACATGTCCCAGATTTCTACAATACAGATGTCTGAAAAGGCCAACTAATTTTAGAGACAGATACAATGCACATCTCATCACAGGATTCTCAAAATCTCCCAGATACCTCAGAACAGATCTGGTGCTTGGAATTGCAATAATAAACGCGTTAACAATTCACACCTGAACAAAAATATTGCCGATACCTTGGATTAAGAAGTGTTTCAAATTTGATAAACCTCCAAAGTACAGGGGGTAAAAAAAAGCCTGGAAAAAGAACTTCAGACATTTTTCTCATTACTAACGAGAGCAAGGTACAGCTATTCTTGATTATAATCAAAGGTCTTGTTAAGATGCCTATAAAAACAAAACAGCACTTTAAAGGCCAATATGGTGTTTATGAAAATCTCAGGTAAAAGCTGCAGAGTCTTGACTTTAAATAATGTGGAGATCAACTTGATCTGTCCATCACATTAAGAGCACATGTGTAGGAACTTTCACTGGTTTAGCACAGATGGAAGACAGTTTGTTATTGCTCTGCGCAGGACGGCCTCGGTGCTCGATCCCTAGTCTTACAGCTGACTCCATGGCAGCGATTCAGGGTACCTCGCCCAGGTTCCTTCCATCCGGTTTGTGTACGACACCGGCTCTTGCTGGGGCTGTCCTGCGGCCTTCGGCATACAGCCACTCCAGCTGTGCACAACTCCACTCGTCCCAAATGCACTGGGCCGCACCCCTCCACCCCTGACCCTTCAGGACCCTAACGATAACTCTGGGGGTAGTCACGGTGAGAGTGTGCTGCAGCCTCTGCTCTGCAGGTCTGGGGAAAGACAGCAAACTGTACTATCTCATAAAAAAAAAAACAAGCTCTCTCTCTTCTTCATAACTTGTTATATTAACTTGCATCTTGAGCACCGATGAACCTTCAAACCCCTGTGAAAGATCCACTGTGTTCCTGTAGCCTGCTGACCCAGCTCTTGTCCCCCAGTGCCCCTTACGGCTGTCTTGTCTGGGGTCTTCTCTCCCCTGGGACGCGCCTCCGTCCTGTGGGACAGAGGAGCACCCTTGAGCCGCTGTTGCTCTATTCGCATGCGCTGTCATCTGACAGCTGCCCCACGGGCTGGGACAGAGGTCAAGGGTCAGGCAGGTCAGAGGTGTCGACTGTCACTTTAATAAATATGGTATCGTCCTTTATGTACGTCCCGTTCTCCAGCACCGTCTGCGCCACAAACAGCGGGCAGCCCGAGGCAATGTTCATGTCCCCCACCGGCCTCCGGAAACTGCTGCTGTTGGGGTCTGGCTTGAAGGCGTCCCCCAGGTGCTTCCGGGACGAGCCCTGGTCCATCAGCATGAGCGTCACTTTCTGCTTGAAAGGCCACGGCAGCAAGGCATCGTACTCCCCCCGCATCACCACGAAAAACAAAGACAGGTGCGTGCCCTTGCCCATCCCGTCCCCGTTGAGGTAGACCCGGGCGCACATCTTGTAGCCGAAGTACCCCGTGTAGAAGGGCTGGCTGTACAGGGACAGGGTCTTGGCGGCCACGGCCTCCTGTTTCCGCCGCTTGTAGTCGCGGATCTTCCAGATGAGCGTGCCGTTGTAGCTGGCGGTCTCCAGGACCTGGAAGCGGAGGTCCATGTCGGCCAGGCGGATCTCGTGCATGCTCAGCATGTTGTCGTGCCGGGAGATCTGCGTCTCTAAAGTGCCTGCGGACAGCAGCGCCAACAGAAAGCAACAAGAGGATGATGAGCGCCCCCTTTCCTCTGACAGGACACACGGGACACACAGGACACGGCAAAGTGTCTCGGATATCTGCCGTAGGGGCTTCAGTTTTTCCTGATGCTTGATTGGAAAATCAGTCATTTCGTGTGCTTGGGGCACAAAGAAAGCCGTTCACAGCTTAATAAACTGAACGCTCTGAAAATTGTTAGAATTTATATGATCTAAAAGTACAGTACGAAAATGAGGACTTTTTTTTTCATATAACTACAATCTGTGGAGAATTATCCTATTTGTATTGCGAAAATAAGTTATCAATACTTGTATACAGCCCAGCAGGTTGTCTATGCCTCTTCTAAATGGTTTTCTAAAAAAAAACACGTGAAACATTTGTTTCAGTTAGTTTACTCAATCGGTTCAATGAAGCCACTGGTGGCCGGCTGTGGTCCTTCAGAGCTGCAAGAAGTTGGCGTCTAAACCATTTCACTGAACACATCGCTTGCTTCAGTGGTCAGAAGCAATTTTTCCCCCAAGTGCTAGGGTTAGGAAACTGAATGTGCTGGACACGCCTTGTATAAGAAAATCCTGTATTTAATTTTAATCCTTGATTATAAACCACTGGTATGATATTGGCATTATTTTAGTCATATGAACTATTTAATTGTACCATTGGGGGTCAATTATGTCTGAATGCCAGTGTTGTTCTCTTGTGTGGCTGCAGAAACTGCACCCCACTACCTATTAAGGTCAATTCTTCACCTCAGGCTGTACAGCCAGGCAAAAGGGGTCTCCTGCAGAGGTTTCAGCAATAAGAAATGCTACGGGGGACTGCTGTTATTTAAAACTAAAATCTCAAAACAATACAGAAGCAGAAAACAATCCATCTACACTTTACTCTAGACTCAAAGGAATGAGATGAGCTCTCTGTTACTTTAATCTTTACACCGAGACTATCTCCTACGACACATGAGAGTACGATTTCTCTGACTTTTGTGGGTTCGGGACAAGGTCAGCAGGGTGACTGATTCTGCACTTTGGAGTTGGTGTAGGTACAGAAGAAACAAACGAGCAGCACGTTTCTCCCGTTGGGCGGGCCAGAGGCACGCTCGGGTCACATGTGAAATCGCCCCCCCGGAGAGGTAAGCAGAGGGGTTTGCAGCAGCGCCGCGGGGCGTGCTCTGGGTCGAGCAGAACTTGCCTAGTGTGTGTGTGCCGGTGCTGGGCACGACCCGGCCCCCCTCCAGCAGCGTGACCCGGCTGCGGATGGCCTCCATCGTCCCGCGCAGCGTCTCCATCTCCTCCCGGGCCATCCGCATGGACCGGACCTCCATCTCCATCTCCAGCAGCTTCTCCGAGTGCGAGCTGGCCAGCTTCTGCTTGGACGGGGGGGGGAGAAAGAGGACAGCCCTCAGACGGCGTGGCCGAGGATAGCTCTGATGGCCGACAGACACCAGGGGGAGCCTCTCCTCGATGGGCTCGCCGGCGCGCACGTGCTCAGGGGCTGGCGGGCGAGAGGGAGTTGCTCCCTCCGAGGGCACAGACAGGAAACCCGAGTCCCGCGAGCTGTCTGACGGGCCTGTCCTCGTCTGCGCTCTCTCGCTCCTCCCATGCACGTGCTCACGACGGGGGAAGGGAAGCACAGTGATCCACTGCAAGTGATGCCGACTGCACAGGCTGAAGACGCAGAGGGTCTTCAAGAACTTGACACTGTACGAGTATAAGGGTATTCACGACGACTCACAAGAGCAGCCGTGGTAAGATAATGGGGAAACGTTCAACGAGAATAAAACGGCAAGTTGATTATTTTGTTATTTTTCCACGGCTACCGATCTCTACTGGCTGACGAGGGCAAATATAAAAGGCTCATTCAACTGGAGACACGGGCCGGAGCGTTAAGGTCCCTCAGTTTGTTTTGATGCTCAACTGCAGGATTCGAGACCTGACACCAGGCCACACAGGCAGGCCTGGCCCCGGATCAGAAGCCGGGGCGCAGTCTTTCTCCAGGGTGTGTCGGTGTGGAAGGCGATAGCTCTCTCTCCGCCAAACCCCTGCCGCAGCGCGGGTCTGGCAGTTGCCGTGGAAACCAGGATTCTCACCTAGCGACTGTCTGGAATTTCAGACAGCGGCTTGGAGGCACCAATGAATAAATGAGCTGGGGTCGGGAAGTGTTTTTTTTTTTTTTTTTTAACGCCAGTGTAAGTTTTTGCACATTTAATTCAAGCTCATTGCCTTAAAGAAAAACGCACGCACGGATTGATGCAATAGCACTACTCACCTGGATGCTTCCGATCTTCAGTTCCATTTGCTTGGTCTTTTCTCGGATTTCATCATACCGCGTTTCCATCTCCGAGAGGCGAGCGTGGAGCCCCGGCAGGACTTTGTGCCGCTCGTTAAGTTCCCTCTTCACATCCTCCATCTGGAAGACGACAAACGGCCCGTTCGTTATTTTAGGGCGACCTTTACAGGTTTGTGTGCGTGGAGGAATGACCGCATGAGAGAGAGTGTGAAAGGATTCACTGCAGATCTCATGAAACACTGCACAAACTTCCACTCGGGAAAAGAGAAAGGAAGGAAACAGGTGTGACAGTACATGTGTTTCCAGCAGTGTGGGCCAGTGGCCCGAGCTCTGGGTTTTTAACTGGAAGGTTGCTGGCTTGAGTCGCAGGTCAGGCCCTTCCCTCAGACTGCTGCAGTAACACACCCAGCTGAGTAAATGAGTACACATCTAATTTCCTCTGGATCAAAGCATCACCTGAACAAATCAACTGTAATAATCAAATATTTGTTAAAGGGGGGCAAAAGCAAATGATATGACGATCCAGAAGAACCATTCAATCTCTGTACGGGAGTGCTGCTCAATGAATGTCTACAGCACCCTGTGGGAGGCTTCGCAGGAACCTGTGAACACTTACACAATCGATTCAGTACTCTTCTCTTAGGATTTGGGCGGGACTGTTTCACACCACTACGCACTATGCACAGCACAACCCATCAATGGTCCACAGCCTCCGCACTCCTGCGGCTGTCCCGGCAGGTGTCAGGTGAAGGTTCACACACTGGCTGCCCCTCAACAGTTAAGCCCCCCGGCGTGTTCCCCTCTTCACTCTTCTGCCCCGCCTGCCTCCCCCTGCCCTAATCAGAGCTGTGATGCTTCCACAGCGACTGCAGCGGAGCCCCCACTGCCCGGTGGGTTCACAAGAGAAAGGGGAAGGGGATTCAGAGTGCTCTGAACCCAAAGATATAAAACGCTACTTAAAAGGAGGAGGGCTAAGCAGGGGTTAATGCTTGAAGACTTGGGGTAGGGGGTTCTGCATTTTTAGAATCAAGCCGGTGATGAATCATAAAGACCGTCCTCTATTAGAAACCAGGCTTGTCCCAAAAAAAAATAAAATCTGTCAATTATCAGAAAGCTGCTACTTATGACAGTCTGGAATCACAGGGCACAAGGCAGCACCTACTTCTTGGATACCAGGCTTCACAAAAACACAATCACCAAGGAGCAATTTAGAGACACACCAATTAACCCAGCCAGCACTGGGAGAAAGCTCATGTGAAGGCAAGAGTTGACAAACTGCACACAGATGGCAGATCAGGCAGGGCTTGAACCCAGGACCGAAGAGCTCTGAGGCTGCAGTGCTAATAATAATGACACCTGAAGAAGGCTCCACGGCCGAAACGTTGTGTTCTCTTTCTTCTTTTTTTCAGCATGGAATAAAACTATTACTTGTTCCTTTGCAGCCTACGCATGCTGACGCAGCTACCCACCTGAACTAATAATAATAATAATTGCTAACACTTATATAGTGCTTTTCTGGACACTCCACTCAAAGCCCTCTACTCCACCACCACCAGTGTGCAGCCTCACCTGGATGATGCGACGGCAGCCATAGTGCACCAGTACTCTCCCCACACATCAGCTATCAGTGGGGAGGAGAGCAGAGTAATGAAGCCAAAGAATAGATGGGGATTATTAGGAGGCCATGATTGGTAAGGGCCAATGGAAATTTGGCCAGGACGCCGGGGTTACAACCCTACTCTTTTCGAGAAACACCCTGGGATTTTTAATGATCACAGAGGGTCAGGACCTTGGTTTTACGTCTCATCCGAAGGACGGCACCTGTTTACAGTATAGTGTCCCCGTCACTATACTGGGGCATTAGGACCCACACAGACCGCAGGGTGAGAGCGCCCCCTGCTGGCCCCACTAACACCTCTTCCAGCAGCAACCTTAGCTTTCCCAGGAGTCTCCCATCCAGGTACTGACCAGGCTCACACCTGCTGAGCTCCAGTGGGCTGCCAGTTGTGAGTTGCAGAGTGATATGGCTGCTGGCTAACTGTCACGACACCCTACTGCCCAATTTAATAGACTTCTCTTTTGTAATCCCTTAGACCTGTGGCAAGACATGGCTGTGTAAAACCTAGTAATGGAGTATTATTCTAGTTTTTTGTCATTGGGTGAACTGCAAAAGAGGAAACCATTTAGCATTCAGTATCGTTTCTGAAAAGGGATTTTTAGATAGAAAAAAACCCTCTTTTCTTCTTTTCTCCGCTGTTTAATTCTTACTTCTCAGTTTTTCTGTCTCCATGCGTAATCCCCGAGGGTCCCAAAGGACAGACCAGGTGACAGATATCAGAGCACACCGAGGCAGCCAGTCAGGACAGCGCTACAGGCAGAAGGCAGAGCAGCACAGTACTGCCATCAGCCCGCAGAAAGAAGGAAGAGGCAAGGAGAAGTAGGTCTTTCTGTAGTCTAGAAATGAACTCATGCATCAGACCGATCTTTGTCAGTCCAATCGGGAGTTTTCATTTCCCACTTGAGAAGCTCATTCATGCAAATGCATGTCTCAGTTATTGTCAGCTTCCACAGAGTTACTGTAAGACGCTCAGGTCTGCTGGTAAATGCTTCAGGTTTTCACCAAGCATCGGGGGGATTCAAAGGGTAATATATGGGAATCCTGCACAGCTGCCTGCAGTCGGTCCTTCCAGGAAAGAGAAGCAGAGGGGGCCCAAAACTGTTTCAAATCCCAAGTGAGCATGAGAATTGAAATGAGTACGAGGCAATGAATTCTTGTTATTTTTTGTTAAATCTTCCCATAAAACGTTAATAGAGGCCTCTGCTCTCAAAGGGAAGACCCCCTTGAAGTATCGGCATATCTGTGAACACAGGATTTTCATCCCCTTGGCTGGGGAAAATGCCCAGGGTTCACATGTTAAGACACTGTGGATGAAAGCATCAGCCATAACTCTAAACTCTGAAAACCACTGCATCAGCTCAGGGGCTGTAACAAGTCTGAGAAAAACAGACCACGATTGGACACTGCCTGTAATTTGACCACCGGTTTTTGTGAAAGAATAGTTTGATAAAGGGGAGCCGCACACTCAACCCCGGCCCTTCCGTAGCGTGGTCTGGTCTGGCACTGTGGACAGGCTTTTCACACCTCTGAAAGGAAAACGGGCCCCGAGTCCGGCACGCTCCTCTATCGTACCTCCACAGCAGCTGCACTTCCTCTCTCCCAGCCCAGGCATGTGACTGGAGCATGACTGGGCCGTCTGGGAAGCGCAGACTGGGCCCTGGGATTTCCAGTGATTCAAACAGCAAGCGTACCTCAGACCAGGAACGCACACTCATGTTCACACTCATTCTGATGACACTCTGCAGCGTTGAAGAGGAAAAGCCACCCGCCCCAAGGACAGCTAATCAACATAAGACTTTCTTCGGAGTTTCAGCAAAACAATGCCCATATAAACCACTCTCTGAAAAAATGCCCCATTGGTTCTTCAAACAACTAACAGTGTACAGAGGTCATCCAGTAAAGTGATCACTGAATGAGTTCCATTCATGCTAACTGCATACGTGTAACTTTAAGACGGGCTCAAAGCAAGCAAAGATTATTTAAAACAACGCCAACAAGCACCGAGCCCCCTAGCACGGTGAGTAAGTGTTTTGCAAGACATTTCCCGAAATCTCAGCGTAGTATCGCACTCGGCATGTGCGGGACTGAGCTGAAATCATCATTTCGCACCTCTTCTCTGCAATCTAATAACTCCTGGGCAAACCAAGCGAGAGTTTCCCGATTAAAACGCAAACTTATTGTAACTGTATAAAGAGCAGGGTGATCTTTCATGTGCTGCATGACACGCTTTCTCTCCCCTAACCACAGATAGCGAAATTACTAGTAGAGGCTGTCATTGCAGCCCAGTGCAGTGCAAAATGCACAAGCGTTTTGTAATATTTTCATAATTCCCTTTCAGCAGATAACAGGTCGCGAACAGAAGAGACTGAACACAGTGACATTAAGATAAAGAGGCTCAGCATGTTAAAGCAGATCAAGAAATCTCACCCCACACCCTTCTCTAAATACAGCACACAAGGACAGCCCCATCAGAGGGCTCTCCCCAGGAGGAAGAGACTAAGACGATGCACTGTTCTGTGTTTTTTAGCACCGTCATATTAGATAAGCTAGGACTATCGCTCTTGAGCGAGTTCAGTTAGGTGGCTGATGAAGTCATTCTGAACGCTAGCTGAAAATGCGACTCTTGAAAACACAAAACAGTTGGGCTTTTCTTCTCCACAGATCCCTACCCCCAAGCAACGCGCTGCGTCATGAAATACCATCCTCAAGGAGAGCTGTGCTTCGGCAGAGGGAGGATACAATCCTCACTGAACAGCCCCTGGCAGAGGCAGTCGGAAAGACAAGTACTTACCTTGGTTTCCAAAGCAAGGTTCCTGGTGACCATAAGCTTGAGGTGATCCGAAATACAACTGGCTTCGTGGGCCCTCATTTCCTGATTGAGACCCTACAGGAAAGATAGAGACAGCGAGCTCAGTAAGAGGCAGTGGGGGGTCTGTTTTACCCATTCTTAACAAATTCTGCCGTAAATTAATTCATAGTAATTACCACGGGAAAAATTAAAAATTTTTTGGTGAAATCCTCCCTCTGGATTTTAAAATTGCTCTTCAATTATTAAACCAGCCTTTTTGTATTGCTCCTCTGAATATATGGTGGCCGTTTGACAATCCAAAAACATTTTCACATATATAAAATTGGATGCATAGGAAATATAATCTCCTTGTAACAATGTCTAATGAGTGTTTAAAGATGTGAGCATTACAGCATTCTGGAGATGAGGTGTGGGATTGTAACTTATTGGAATAGAAACAACTGTTCCCACACTCCCAGAAAAAAAACAAGTCATATCAACACTGCTTCACCTTGAACGTGCATCCATAGCGACTGAACACACAGTTAGTCTGGGCATTTGGGCAATCATGTTGGTGATTAGGGAGCTAGAGAAATGGGGAGGAAAAAAAAAAGACACTGGATTAATTCATTTGATTCAGAAATGTGTTTTTTACAGAGCCTTCTCTGTATTGCGTAGCATTTTAAGAATAACTTTATTCAAAAAGGGGTCAATGCTTCACTATGCGGTACCGACCAGATGTGTCACAGGAAATGAACTGAAGTGTCATTTTCAATTTTATTCACGCTGAACGACTACATTAATGACTAGTATTTGCCATGGCTCTGTTAATTGACTACATTAATGAATGTACGGGGGCTACTGCACTGCACTTTCAAACTCAATTCCCTGTAAACCTCAAATCACTCACAAACTGATGAAGAACCACACACTTACTCAGTCACTCACTACTCACCAAATTACGCCCATCACTTAATATATAAAATAACCAAGAGAGAGGAACTAAATTCCACAGATATCACTATCTGTAGAGCCAGTGACAAGCAAGAAAAGGGCTTTACTTACCTCACTCCTTAAAATAGCAGTGTAACTACATTTATTGGGGCAGGGCACTGGATAGGAAGGACATACAGTCTCTTTGTGTTTCTGAAAGACATGAAAAAAGGACAGCTAAGCTGAGCTGGGCCTTGCCAGTACTGGGAGATCCTTAAGAAAAGCCAGGCTGCTGCAGTCAGTGGTGTTGGTAGACCAGTAGGTGGCAGTCTTCCCTCTGGACCAGAATTTCTAAACCACCGTCCCGGTGTGGTGATGGCGGACACTTTGGGAGGATTTGACTTTCAGATGCAACATTTATCTGAGCTCCTGACTACATAACCTGTTGTTAAGAGTAGGGGCGTTAGCCCCACTATTTTGGCTCAGTTCTGCTTTAGGCTCAGATGATCTGGCCTATCCAAATTCTGTCCTTTAAAACTGGTGAAGATCTGATCTACCGCTGCAGAATGGCTGCTGCACGTCTCCTCGGTTCTGGCTGCACGTCGGTGGTGGGTAACTCCTATATGTAAAGCACTTTCGAGTTCCTCTGGGATGAGAAGCACTATCCGATTGGCAAGGAATTATTATTATGAGGCCCTGCAATAGGGAACGCTCTGGGTTCTTCTGGAGCTGGTGAACACAACACAGACATACATCCTGGCAGCTGAATATTATTCTTTTCAAAGAGGTCTGGTGTACCACATGGAGGCACCAATCTGCAGTCAAGAACTTGTACAAACTGTATTTATAATAATTCAGGCTGTGAGTACAATGTTGATTTAAAACTCACTAAAGTTTAGTATGAACCAGTTTCACAAAATTACAAGAATCTGAACCGAAGTGAACTTGTTTTTTGAAGACATTTTCTGCGAAGCTGCTGGAAACGAAAGAGCTGAGAAACCAGTATTCGGAGCACAGCATATTTCTTCACAGTGTTTGTTGTTTTTTTCTAGCCTACGCGGTGCTCAATCGGGAGGAAGGGTGTGCCCTTTTGTTTCTTGTTTTGTCCAGCTTGTGTGGTTTCAAGAGGTTCTGAGGTTCAGTGGGGGCTTCATGGCCTGAACCTTAACGGTGTCTTCAGACCTTCAAAGAGTACCGCGCTGAAGACCACCCCTCCCGCAGGTGCCAGGGAGGCTGAAGAAAGGAGCCTTTCCTGTAACTCCACTGAAATGAACTGGCCGTGCTGGGGAGGGGAGGGGAGGGGAGGGTGTTGTCCACCAGGAGAAACGTCCTGAGCAGGTTTAGACTGAAACATCACACTTCTGCAGAGAAACGCTCAGAATTACTATAAAAGATACCCTCTGCTGGGAGGTAATCCCCTCAGGGCGGCTTTCATGAAAACGAATCCTGTGCAAGGAATGATAATGGTATAACGCACGATCAGATTTAACTCCTTCCTCTCCGCGCTACAGTGACTGCAATTCTCTTACCTACGCAGAGGGCCTGGGCCACCCTGCTCCGGCACGGAGAGCACTCCCAGGCTGGCACATGAGTAACACTTCCTCACGTGTTCTCACTGAAACCCGGCAAGGGACAAGCACATGGTTCCAGACTGCGCAGCTGAGCTACCTGACATCAGCGCACCGTTTCCAGAGGAGACGGACGTTTTAGGTTTTTTATTTTCCTCTTACTGCTTCTCATAAGAAAGTCCAGTCAGGAAACCGCACTGGATGTAGCCGGATAAATATATAAGAATCTCAAATCTACAATTGGTCTAGCAACACCCCACCAATTTCTAACAGCTGCTTTGTGAAAAAAACTGGTTTCACCTTCCTTACTCACAGAGTGGACTACCGGCCCTTTCCAGTCACTGCAAAACCAAACCAAGGAGTTCAGAGGAAGTTCCAGAGCACAGAGTACAAAGCAGGGTGGGTGTCAGCAAATAAAAATTCCTTAGGTTTTTATTTCAAAATGCTATTACCCTATTTTACAGTCTATGACTCTATATCTCTAACAAGGCGCAGGTTTATAAAACAAAACCTAGAAAATCTCCAACCAATGAACTCATCTTTGCTGGATGTCATAATCCACGGCTCTTACTTCACCTCCCCTCACTCCTCGGATCCTCAGACCAAACTTCTCACAACACGTTAATAAGCCCTCTGGCATAACCCAGTAGCCTAACTCAATGAGACTCAAAAACGCAGTGTAGCTCATTGTTCCTTTTCTTTTGCACTGTCGTAGTTCTGAATAAAGTTATTACATCCCTCTAGGTAGAAAGTAATTTATGGATCACGTGTCGTAGATAACAATAGCAATTCCAATGCCAACTTGCATTCTTGCTCTCAGCAGACTGAAAGTAATGGAAACAATATGCAGAACAGAGGTCAAAGCTGGATGGCACATCTGCACCATGTAAATTGTAGCAGCAGGATGACAGATTTGATGTCAGGGCAGCAGGCTTGCCCACTGTGCACATTTCCACCCAAAGTTGTGCTCCCAGAGGTCAGTCCGACCAGGAGGGACACATTGCCCATCTGCTTGGCCAATGTCTGGGCCTGTCCTGGCCACTGCACAGTGACCACAGGAGGGAAGGCCACTATACTGATACACAGCACAGCACTGCATCCCCAATACTCCTGATTTTTTGTAAACCACTGTTGAAAAGGTCTGAAAGCAATCGCGTTTTTATTTACACGATTAGGATAGCAGGGCTACCGCCCCCACTCTTAAGAACAGAGCCAGATCATCTTTCACTGAGGACCTCAGCTAACTGCTGCATCCGAAAGGTGTAAAATGAATTCTGTAACAGTGAGCATGAAGGTGTGGATGGCCTGAAAGTTTTTAAAAAGTTGAATGCTGCATCACAGCAGTTTGATTTTCTTCCATGTGTTCACATCAGGTTTGGTATAGTCGCTTTTTCGTGCATCAACATCAGTAATAGCAGGACAAAGCACACGGTCACTAGGTAGGAGAAGCAAGAATAACACACACACCTGTATCTCTGTGACCGCCATCTTCCGCTTGCAGTACTGGCAGGTCTCCTCCCGGTATTTGCACTTCCAGTTCAAGTGCTCAGGCATGTCCTTCCTCATCATCTTCTCCTTACATTTACCAAGGGGGCAGGGGACTTCAAAATACGGGCACGCGTTCAGGTGATCCTGCGAAAATCAAGACGACAAAGACATGACGAGGGCAATTCAAACCCCTTTCATACTCCTCTAGTCTGCCGCTGTCCGTCATGTAAAAAAAAAAAAAAAAAAAAGTCTGGGCGAGAAAAAGAGTTGACTTGAACTTCTGGGAAACTGAGGAGCCCAGGATCGTGAGGAGTGACGTCTTCCTCAATATGAAGAAAAGTTGCAGGTTGTTTCCCTGTTAGAGTAGAGTGCACAGCAGCCGGAAGAGTCATCAGGGTGACCATGACTGACCCCCAGCCCTACGAAAATGGTGGCAGTATGTCCAGCTATCTGATTCGCAGACTGTGAACTGTGAATTGCAATGAGCACCTTTACTCTGACATCGATCTAGCTTGGAAAAGTCCATGCTCATTGTCAAAGCAATCCGTTGCCTTCCTGCAAGCTGGAATCTCTGAATCTGTCAGAGCCCTCTTGTTCCCATGGACGCTGACTGAGTGGTCCACAAACAGTGCCCTGCAGTCAATTCGTACAACACACCATAAACCACTAGGTGCAGATTAATTACCGATTAAATTTCCTTTAGCAATCTGTCATGGTGAAGCAATCAGGACAGTCCCGGTTATTTTATATTGCTGCGCACCTTGTCATCTGTCTTTTCCATATGAAAAGTCACCAATGATTCTGATCTCGACTATCTGACTTTATTGCCATGTGCACTGTCAAACGGGTGATAATGGAAAAGACTTCTTGAGCTCACTAAATAATCATTAGTAAGACAATGAAAATAAGCCACTATTTCACAATCGATTTAGAGCTACAAATGTTCTTGGGTTCTCTTCTTGTTCCAGCCAGTTGTGCAGCCGGAGAAAGTGTGAGCAAGTGTGGCGCAGCCAGTTCTTACCGGATAAGGAACAGAGGAAAATCCACCCTCCAGTCACCCCCACCTTTTCAGACATACCTGACCCAGCCAGCCTGCGACAACCTCAGCCTGCACGCTGTGGGTTACTCTGAACCGGCAGGGGATTTTGTTTCAAATATCATGGACAAATTATAATTAGAGAGGAAATGATTCAGTTTTCTTATTGGGGGGGGGGGCGGTGACGTAAAACATTTTACATTCTGCAGCCCGGGCTGGAAGGAAGTGGGATGAGAGTCTACAGTGGCCTGCCCTTTAAAACCACCTGTACAGCAGTGAGAGTTTACAACACCTAACCACATGGTTCTTAACCCAGAACAGTCTGTGGTGGGGAGAATCTGGCGGCTCACTTTGAAAACACAATGGATTAACTCTTTTCCAGTTGCCTGAAACAGCTATAGAAAAACTGCGGCTTCAGTGTACAAATCCCTATTTTTTTAAATAAAAGCATGTCTACACTTACCCCCCAAAGTTTCTCTCCATTCCTCTTGGTGAAGGCGCTTGCATTATGGTTGCTGCTGAAGCTGCACTAAAAGTTCTTCTAACATTTCTTTTTATCGTTAATCCACCGGTAATTACCACACTGATTTAACTCTCTGCAGTACGCAGATGTCAAGTACCCTCTAAACATTTGGAATGAGTGTGCAATTATCACAGATGCAATATACAAGGTATAAAGAGAGGGTCTCAGTCTGCCTCTAATTTTCCTCTTCCGTCTGGAATCTGGAATGCCTCTGCCATGGCAGGAGAACTCCCATGTCTTCAAGTCCCAATCTGGACCTCTCCCCACCTTGTAAGCGATCCTAGACTGCTAATGAAAGCACAGCACTTACCATAACGGTTTGTAAACTCATCTGCTCTTTGCACCCGTTCTTTTCACTCCTGCAGTGCACCTTGAGCGCCATAATCTCTCGATGGCAGCACACGTCCCTAAATATCTGGAGAAACAAATAAGAACGTCAATACAACTTTCGGAACTCGAGCATAATAGAAACCTTTTATTAGTAATTAAATGAACAACTAAACTGAAGTCCCTAGAATAGCTTCTAACCCTCAGGACGTATGCGGATTCCAAGATACTTATGAAATACATATACATATGCAAAACCGCGAAAGCGGTTCATTTCTTTTTTAAGTAAAGGGGGATTTTTGCACATATATGACATTCTGAAGCATAATTACATCACAGTAGAGTGATAAGTGAATAATATTGCAGGACCGCAGAGACGGGCGTAGAGTTTTTACCTTGTCTGCAAACAAAGGCTCATCGTCTGCTGGGCACACTGCATTTGGTTTGCTGATAAAGAAAAATGGTAATTGTTGTTAAGAGCAATATTTCTACCGCAGTGGTGAGCAGACCTGGTCACCGACTGACCTCTGGGTCACTTAATTCCACTGTAAGCGGTCGTTTATCGAGCCACTTATTTTCCATATTGATCAAACTGCACATTTCTCCCTGTGCTTTACGCAGGTGATGACTAAAACAGACCTACAAATCCCTGGAGTTCTGGTCTAGAGGCCAGTGAAGCCTCACAGGATCTCATGTCCAGCCTACGTGAGACAACTTCACATTCTCCAGACTTAATCATTTGGGAATGTAAGGGCCTTTTTTGTGCATCTTTGCCATGTTCACCAGCGTATTTCAAATCGAGGCCTGTACTTTTCTTAATTGCAAAGTTGGGATAAAAGTAAAAGAACAGACATTAGCAATCGGCTATGGAAACAAATGAAGCAATTTGTTCAGAAATCTGTAGCGGGATGTTGGAAGGGAAAAACAAAAACTGAAAGAAAGGGAAATTACAACATGCATCATTTCCTTAGAAATGCAGACAGTATGATCAGTATGGCGCTAGGCTTCAGACAGTGTCCACTGGGTTCATCTGTGTTTACGCGCACGTTTATAAAAACCCACGCATGAGCACACAGGCCCTTGTGCAAAGCACAGTAAAGAGCGCACGTGTGCACGTGTGCACGAGTGCACGAGTGCTTCTTGGCTCTCCGTCCACGTTACGCGATTAGACCACACACACAAACCAGAAGCTGTGGATGAACCCCCCAGGATTACACTGCAGGCTAGTGGACAGGTGTCCGGTCGTGGATGAAACACACCCAGCCTCTCCCAGCGAAGCCGGAGCTGGGGTGCCCGGCGAGAGCCCCTCACCTGAGCAGGTCGGCGATGCAGGTCTCGCAGAAGCGGTGCCCACACTCCGTCTGCCGCGGGTTGCACAGCACCAGCCGGCAGGACTCGCAGCGGTACTTGTCCTCGGGCGGGAGGACGAAGCGGTCCCGGAAGCCTCCGTGGGGGGGCAGGAGGCCCGGCTCGGCCCAGGCCCGCTGGGACAGGGAGGGGTTGGGCAGGGAGGCCAGGCGGTGGTGCAGGGGCACCTGCAGCTCGCGGGGCACTTCCGCATTCCGGCCCGATGACATGACCTGCAGGCGACGGCACACCGGCGGCTTTGCGTTAGACAACCTCCCCGCGTGGGCCACTCCGACACGAGACACCCTCAACGAAGAGGCACGCTTGACCTGAAGCGCCTGCACCTTATCCTCTGACACGAGACACAGAAAGACCGTCTCCATGCACAGGCCTTGGCTTTCTAGTGTCAGGTCTGAAAGCCGCAAGAGGGGGATACATTCCCATCGACGGGGCAAGACGCCTCTGAACTAAACCCCGAATGCCACACCAGTACCAGAACCAGAACCAAACTGGGACCTCCTCGCGCCCCGAAGGATGACTGAGAGGTGTGCAGAGGTGTGATGCACTTGCCCTCATCTTTGAGGATCTGAATATCCAGCACACAGAACTACAGCGCCTGCAATGCTGTATCCACCATATACGATTAACAGGCTTTCGAAGCGCATCTGAAAACACCTGTTCAGCAGCAGAGTCTATTGTGTTCACAGTGGCCATGCCGCTATCGCCAACCTGCAGACAGGGAGGGGTAAAGGGAGTGGAAAAAAACTTCTTCAATGTTAACAAGCTGTGACGGCACTGGAGGAACTGGTCTGTGTCATTCCTGTGTAAAGAATCCACACTGTTCTTCTTTCTGGTTGTGAAACTCCACATAAATGCGATATGTTCTTTCTTGCTAGGCCACATCAATACCCCATGACTTTGAAAAAAATCCTGCCCCGGGAAAACCCTACCTTACATTAATAGACGCGTGCTGCTAATTTTATCCCAGTTCTGATTAATGTACGGGCTGACAGGCCCTGCGAGTAACTGGAAATAACACTCCTGCAGGCTGCATGGACATTCTCTTGCTGGTTCAGGTACTGGACTACAAGCAAGACTGTTGCATTTCTAAGTCTTTAACCTGACTATGCAGAGATACTGGACATCAACTCCTCAGGCAAGGACGGCTCGTGTCAATGCTCCATTACAGCACTTGGGTTGGTTAACCACTAAAGAACTCCTGTTCTTTTCACAATTCAAGTCATTCAAAATCCTCAAGGGCACTAACAAAGTCAAAGTCGTCAGACATCTTCAGAATCAAGAATGAAACATGCACCACAGGACACAGCTGGAAATTACGTGGAAGTGTACTTAAAACCAATTACAGGAAGCGCTTTTTTACCCCAAAAAGTGGAGGGATTACGGAAGGAGCTATTTTCAAGAAACAGCTGGATGAGATCCTTTGATCACTTAGCTAACAACTAGCCAAAGGACTAGAAAGGCCAAAAGGCCTCATACTGTATTGTAACAGATCTCATGTTTCTTAACTTCAGGCAGAGAGAAAAACTGGCATCAGCTAAATCCTAATATTCACCAGAGAGAGCTCTGGCCAAGCATAACCAGCATGCAAGCTCTGTACCCACAGAACCATTCCATGGTGGAAGGGGAATTTCTTATTCATCACCAGTAGGAGCACAAGTTGCCAGTAAACCTACGGGAAGGAAAAATGTTGCAGCAGGGCATGGTACCTGACATTTAATTATGTCTTTTTTTGCTAATGTGAGTACTGAGATGATAGCTAGAACGTACTTCCCACTACTTGCTCAGAAGAGAAGCTACCTGTTACAGTAAATCACTGGAGATAATGTTGAAGCACTGTTTCTCCACTCAGACAGGAAGCATGGCCTGTCCCTTTGCGTGAGTGACATTTCATATTTCTATCCACTGTGCCCCTTATGGGCTGCTGCATTTGCATATCCCTTGCATCGCTTTCGAAAAAACACCTCTAATCAACTGCAACAGAATCGCGTTCTCAGCGCCCAGACGACTACGCTCACTCTGTATCTCGTGCGCCTAACGGGATTGGTATTTAAAAGTCGCTGATGAACGAGAAAATCATCTATATCCATATTCTGCATAAACATGAGTGTATTTTTAAAACCGTGCGCTTGAGCAGAAGAGACTCGAAGCAGAGATAGGAAAGGTGACTCAGGCTATGAGGCTTAAAACCTTTCTCGGTGCAGTCAGAGGGCTCCTGGAGGAAACATGAACTCTAGTCAATTTTTAACATTTTACAGAGCTGTAAGTCATACAGACAGGAGCGTAGCTGTCTCTACAATGTTACCAGCAGTTTCAAGAGTACACTACAATCCACACTCTGAAAGGGACACATCGCACGGATAGCCAAGACAAAGTTGTAAATGCACACGCACCACAGTCTTCCTCCAAAAGGCTAAATGAAAGCCTGAGGTTCAGCAGCAACAACTAGGGTTGTCTTCTATGGCCTAGAATAGAACACCTACTCTCACCACTCTACTGTCTTAGCTAAAACAGCATGAGTGTAGTTGCAGGCTAGAACTTATCCCAGTATCCGTAGGAATAGACAAAAAGGATGCGACTCTCCCTTTGACAGCATGCCATTCCACTGCAGGATCACACAGCAAAGCTCATCCCCATTTTTACAGCTCTGTTGCCTGCCGCACTGGGGCCGAACTGTTTTCAGGAAGGATGCGAACCCGCAATCTTCCCGACGGGAAGAGCCAGAGCTTTGACCCAGCGCTCTTCTGCTCACTGTCCTGCGTACAGGCAAGGCCCGGCATGATCCGGGCTCTGCGTGCTAACGGTACCTGCACCCCCTGCATCCTGACGGGAAGCGGCCCGGTCACTTCGGACAAATGAACGAAAGTATAGTGAACAGAAGTGCCAGCAGAAAGATAACAAGTTAGGAAATTCGTTTTTTGTACACTCTGTAGGGAGCCTACTGGACTCTACATGGGCCCTCAAAAGAGCTAATCAGTCTCAGTTGAGTGTTTTTTTTATTTGCACGGGAGTGCAAGCCCCGATCTCGCTCAGGTGTCGGGTGCCATTATTCCCACAGTCACACTGCAGGGCACAGGCCTGTGGATACATCAAACTTCATCTGATCCGCAGGCGGCAGGTCACAATGCGCATGGTGTCCTGTACCCCACGGGCCTTCCCGTAACACCACCCCAGTGCTGTTTCCTCCATTAGCTGCTACAACTAAACTCTGTGAAATCTGTATTAGAGAACTAGGGTTTTACGACCTTTACTCAGCACAATAATGATTCCACAAAGGGAAACCAAATGCGTTGGCATCCACTGAATTGCAAAAACACCATTTTCCGCAGGGCAGGCGGTGAATCTCACGCTCGACAGTATGTCACCCAGGAGAAGTGCCTTTCCTGGGCCAGAGGACAAAGAGCACACAGGGGGCACAGAACAAGCCTGCGGTACTTTGAGAAACTCACCCCCAGCCCAGTCTGCAGGGTGTCCTGCCCAGCCTGGGCACGCGCCACACTTTCCGACGGACCAACGGGCTCCAGAGAGCCCTGCACAGACATTCCCGCGGTCCAGTACGCTCTTCTGCTGGACTCCATTTTAGCTCTCAGATCCTGAACTGACTGTCGGTTCACCACACTTTTGCATTTCTCCCAGGACTAAGCCGAGTCGGTCATTTAACGCCGTCTCCTGCTCCTTCTTCTCTTTTGTCAAAGATATTTCTATTTCTGCGACGAGGCTTTGCTGGCGGTGGAGAGCAAATCAGAGAGGCAGGTGGGCAGGAGACCTTGAAATGTTAACTTCAACAACAGAAAGTCGGATCTTTTCCTGTGCGCCTGTTTTTTGGTTTTAATTCCAGCCCAGGTCGGCAACCTTCAGAACAGAAATCTCCTCCAGTAGCTCTCACTGTGTTGTGCTCCTGCAGCTCCACATGCTAAATGTGGTCCTGGCTCAGGTCTCCATCCACTTTTATCTCACTGCTGAGGAAAGTCCCTAATTTTCTGCACAGCGCACAGCAGAAAAAATTCCACCTAAAGGGAGAAGTTGCCTCGCTGTTGACACTACGGCTGCTCGCTGTGGCCTGAGCGCAGCAGGGATAGGAATCTCCATCTGCAGTTTGACGGAACGCACGATTTCTCTTTACAGAAAAGACCGTCTGGGATTTTGCACAGGAACTTTCAAATGATTCAGTGCAAGTACAACCCCGACTCCTGACGATTGCCCTCTTCTCATATCAATCTATTCATGTGTGTAAAAATACCCACTTAAACAAAGTCCCCCTCTCAACCTCCAAAAACCACTAAACAATCCCTGAAACAGACAAGATAGCAAAGCTCAGTCTATGCTATTAAGACCCCTACAGTAAGGGACATTTGTCAACATTGAGATTCCAAGCAGTCAGGTCCTCTACCTGTTGTGTGCCAACAGTTTATTTTAATGTACGCGTCTTACTACAAGGGCAGAAGGGCAGAGATATGATTGCCCAGTATATAAACGGGGCTCCTAAACACTGTGTTAATTAGTAATCACAGTCAGTAGTCAATACTGCACAGGGCAGTTGCACTGGTCCTACCCTGCAATCACACCTTTGCACCTGTCCAAAAGCAATCCAGTACAGCTCTGTAACAAACAGAATTTAGTTACTGCTGACATATTGTAGGAGAATTGAATTCTGTAATATCTTTCATGGAAAAGGTGTGCGTTTCCATGAAAAGCCCCAGACAGAGCTGGGAATGGTGAAAAGGTAGTTTCCAAGCAATAACAGAAAAAGGGATCTCCACGCTGGGCAGACGCACTGTGCTTTCAATTTCACTAATCTCAAGGTTTCCCTCCTGCGTTAAACCTAGGGCGTCCTTTATTCCACGCACTCCAGTAGTGCCGAGGACATTTTACAGGAAGTCCATGTACACAACACGCCCCCGTCCCTCCCACATCCCTTAGCTGCCTCATAAAGGAACAGAGCAGCCTCCTGAAATGAACAAGATTAACACACAAGACTGAAGTCACATTAATAAATACCAGACCACATGCAGCATCAGAAAGCCCCCAGAATTAGACAGGTGTCTCTGCAGCTGCGTTTCAGCACTGATCTGGCTGACATTTGCTTCCAATATTCCCCTGATGGCTCGGATCAGCTCTTGTTTCGGCTGGTTATGTTCCTTCACTTTTGCTCCATACAGTAAAATGTCGACTCCGTTCGCTGTTACCAGGACAGGACCTTCAGTGGGACTCCTGCCCTTTCGCTTTCCAGAAAGGGGTCTGAAAGAGAAAAGGTTGTTCGGGTTTCTCTCTTAACACACAACTGACTGTTTTGTTGTTGTTTTTTTCCCCCCTCTTCCAGAAGAAAAGCACCCCGACGCCTTCAGATAAGCAACGTGATGAACTCAGGCCAGGCTGACGCAACACCCCAAGAATCCCTGGGCTCCTACTCATTTCAGAACAGCCTCTGTAACTCGTTCTCAGAACGCGCACAAGCGTATGCAAATTCTTTTCAAAAGGACCAAAAAGGGTGTTTTTTTTTAAGAAAAGCAAAAAAAGAGTAAGAACGCCCCTTTTTCCTGCCATTTTGCATTACGACCTTTTGCCCTCCAGGAACAGGATCAAAATGAAAGAAAAGGGAGGTTTCCCCAAACCCTGCCTGGGTCACGTATCTCAAGACGATAATCACTAAATGTAAATAAGCAAGCCTTTCTGGTAAAGTCCCTGAAAGCTTGTGCCAAGATAACCAAAATAAAAAAAAACTGGCCCAACAAGCTCGCCATCCCCCTGCTGTGGCAGAAACATCCGATTATTCAGTATTCCGATTCCCTCGGTTGATTTAGCATGAACCCCACCCCATGCAAACTCCGTGGAATGATACCTCCCTGTCTCCGCTTCTCTCGGGGCTCAGGAGGGGGGCGCAGACGAGAATCACGCCCCCCGAATCGCAAACCGCTACGATCGTCAAACGCCGAACAGAATTCCGAAAGAAAGATATATCAGCACGTGGACGTCTTGCAGAAGGCACAGACCTGTGTGTGTGTGTGTGGGGGGGGCTTCTCTACAGTGAGCAGGGAAAGGGACCGCTCATCAGTCATTTATCTCACCAGAACGACAACGGACTCCTGGCGGTGTAGACGTTGGTACAGTATGTACCAGTATGCTTGTTCCAGTGGCTAGTATAACAACAGAGCAAGAGATCACGGAAGGAAGAGGGCTCGCACTGTCCTGGCAACGCAGGGTCTGTTGGTTTCTGATCCCGATGAACGCGTCACGAGGGTGCTTCAAACGAGACTCAGGAAACATCTCCAGGGCCTTCCAAGGGGCTGGACATTAGGATCAGGGGTTTAAGCCTGGGTCAGATTACGAGCCAACTGCGATTCCTGCTGAGGGTCCGGTGGGATTAGGTGGCCAGGGCTCAGAGCTCTGGGCACACCTCAGCCTCTGAAGTCTCCTGTGCACTTGCAGGCACGATGCTCCCTGACGCGCCCAGATCCAAGCAGCGGGAATGTGGGAGGGGCAGAGGGCTCTCTGGGAGTGTGGAGACGACACGCAATCCGCATTTCTCTTTTAGAAAAAGAGAAACTCTTTTAATTTCTAAATGTGTCATTACGGGCTACGTTTCAGACCCCCCACCTGCTTGATTGAACTGATTAATCAATCCCATTATTTGTAGCCCTGAACTGCTAGAGCTTTCTTTTTTATATATATATATAAGCAGTTTAAAGCTTGCACCTCTCCAGCCACCGAGAAGGATGACAAACTTTAGTCAAGCACAGCACTATTTAATGTAGGGGTGGTCTGTATGAAGTAACAGGAAATGAAGAGCAACTGGAACATCGACCAGGTCTGGCAATGCTGTGGGTCAGTGGCAGCATGATCCCACGGGATTTCTAGTTATCTTCACTCCTTCAGTCGTTAAACACTTAGGGGTAAACGGAAGCCAAGAGATCAAGTAATTAGTCCAATTTCCGCTCGGGGCACACAGATGCCAAGTGGCGTTCTTGTACCAGGGGGTACGCGTGGGTTAACAGCGGCCAGGCAAAGGGCAGCATTTCGTCCTTCACCTCCAGCTCAGCCAGGCTGTCGAGAGCCCCTCGGAGTCTTCCCACCTCTCACTGGGGAAACGCAGACGAGAACAGACCCCCGGCCCTCCGGCTTGTTCCCCCGAGTTCAACCGAGTGCACCGGTTACCTTGCTGCCGCTGCGCTGCAAGTGCAGTATATGGGAAAACCACAAAACCAAGAGATTAAGCCGCTACAGCAACTTGAAAAAAAAAAAGCAAGAAAGAAAGGCTTCCTGGCTGGGCTCCAGAATCCCTGGCAGGCAGGCAGGGGGAATACCGGCACCGAGGAGAACTTGGCGCGGGCTCCCGCGGCCGCGGCCCACACGCGGCAGACTGCCCCGCTTGTGCACGTGCGCGCGCGCCCGCAAGACGGGGGACCGCGGCGCGGCGATCCGTGCAGGGGATGCGGGAGGCGCTGTGGGGTTTAGCCCCCGAAATCCGACGCAGACGAGGAAGAGAGATCGACGGGACACTACGAAGCCAGCGGTCCCTTTCAACGGGGGAGCGGCTTCCCGAAGCTTTGCCGCCTTGTAGGCTTGGCTTTGTGCGTCATCATGGGAAAGAACGATTAGCGCCTGTATTTCCAAAGCTTTTTTTGTGCTGCATTCAACCACTACTATTCTCCTGGTGCTCAATTTCTTTATCCATAAAATATGGATATATGCCAGAATTATAGAGATCTAAAGTCACAGAGGTGTCCAAGTTTCACAGCTTGGCTGAGGTTGGGTGTAATTTACCGGTGACATACAAGCCTGTAGGAACCTGTAAGGTGTTACCCAAGTTAAAGCTCCTTTTGTCCTCCAGAAATCAAACAGTTAGACTGTAAACGTGCTGGGAAGAGGAGCATGTCAGCACTTAGAAGCCTTTCATTTCAAAACACTTAATCGCATTTGAGTAGTATTTAAAATACTCCTTAAGGAGTATAAATGCAGTGGTGTGTCCTGGTTAGAGCCTACAGGTGAGTCAGCAGTAGCAAAGCACATGCAGAGTTATCGTCAGCTTGATTTTCCTTATTAATACAGTTAGCAGCTTTAAAAAAAAAAAACACCTTAAATTGAAATTACCTTCCTCTTCACAAAAAGTTATTTTTCAATGTCTGATCTTACTCTGAACAGTTCTAGATTTCGGGATATGTGCGTTGTCATTCATAAAGAACTCGGAAGACATCAAGACTCCCTTTTTCAGATCACTGAATAAGAAAACAAAACAAGAGCAGAAAAAAAAGTTTCCCGCAGTGCTGACTGTTCTGCTTACCTCATTTCAGTTTCCCTCCAGAAAGAAACCATGACACACTTCACTGACAAGACAGGAAGACGTTCTACCTTTTGGTGGTTACCTTGGCAGCCAGGCCATATCGCAGTTACTCAAGTAAGAAAAAGGGGGACTCAGCTCTTCCCATTAACTGGTCTTCCTAGATCCCAGTAACACCCCAAAGGCTGCCTCCCACAGCTCCACAAGGCAGATCACACCTTCGTGGAGGTGTTTAAAAAGCACGCTCGAACGCTAAATCGACGCTGTTCAAATACAACGTGAAATAACAGGCAAGGAGTGAAACAAAAAAAAGGTGCCAGGAACGTACAGGGGCAATTCAGACAACACAAATGCAAATTTGGAAAATGCCTGTGGAAGCCAGAGGACAGGAAGCGCTTCTTCGTGTAAGGGGTTGTGGGAGTATGGAACAAGCTACACAGCCATGTTACAAGGCCAATACCCAAGCTTTTCTCACAAAATGGCTGAATTTAATTAACTACCATCAAACGGGTAAGAATGGCCGCCTTTCATTTTTAGCTGTACTTATGTTCTTAAAATCCTACATAAAGCTCTGTTTATTATATCCACCAAATTTCTGCGCCCCTGTATCAGGGCTTATGGACACTTTGAAGCTGTTGTTAATTAGGTGTATAGTATGTAACTGGGCAGTTGACCTTGTGGGGGGAGTTTGATGGTTCTCTAGCAACCAATTTACCCTTACATGGCTCTATAGGAAACCAACCAAACTCCTGCCACAACAACAGGTGCCCTGTTACAGTGTACCTGTTAAACAAAACGTTGTTGTCACTAGCTTAGTATAAGGATTCAGCCTGGCGTTCCTACTACATGCTGTAACAGCGCTTGCAGTAATTCCAAAAAAACATCACTCATGTCAAGAGCTCTCGATTTTACGATGTTTTCCAGAGTTTTGGTTTACTTCGTATTTTCAGAGGCCGAAAAAAAAACAAAAAAACCCCAGAGTGCAGAATCATTTTTCTCCTTATAATATGAGTGTGTGTGGTTTCCAGGCTCGTCGCCATGGAGACCTGGATTCCGAGGCCAAGTTTAACAGCCGCGGCAACGCCAGACATCAACAAGAGGAGGACAAAAACAAAAGAGTGGCCAATTCAGGGGCGCGGGTGACTTCTGCGAATGACAGGTACCCCGCTTTGTCCTGGAATAGTGGCCTCCGTAACTCCACGACCTTGCAGGCCTGGTCTGCCCCCCACCTTTTCTGCCTCTGCCTCACCATCACCCGCAACGCTGAGTCACCTCGGCCCCTCGCGTGCGCGCCGCCATTCCCCACCCCCCCGCGAGTAAGGTCCCACTTTCACTGGCGGTGTCGCGGCTCTCGGTGGTCGCGTCACCAGAACGACAAAAGATCCCGATCCCCCCCAGTCTACCTTCAACCATGTGTGAAGTCGAAGCTATTGACAGAGAAATACAGTAAAGCCTATTATTAGAATTATATTACTAGAATTATATTTTTTCAGCCCCCAAACACAATATTATATGAAAAGTATATAAACACTACATACAACATGTGCATTATGGATCTTTTGACTCTTGTTACAAGCGCAATCAACACAGTTAATGACAACTGCTCCTCTGCCCTTTTGCCCTAAAAGCACAAGCTCTTCAGTTCATGTGTCATTAACAGACCGTATAAAGTCCGTACCGAACACAAACAGCATCCATCATCAGCAACGGACATACCCCTATAGGGCACCATTGATACAGTATCCCCGAGTTTTAAACCTTTTTTAAAAGTTTATTTCACATTGTTTTACTCCATTGGTGCAAAGCCGGTTATTTCCTTCTTTACAAACAGAATTTCCCTTTAGCAGATTTTATTCCATAAATAAAAAAACGGAGGGTTTACCGTAATACAATACCGAGTTTTTTTATACAGGCTGGCTATCCGGGATGGCTCATACGCCAGATTTTGCCTTTAGAATGTAAACACTAAGTAACAGCACGCCCCGAATAAAGAGAAATTTTGTACTGGTTTGCAAATGGTAAAAAAGGTTACTTCCAGTCCCCCGGTCTAACACAATCCTTGGTTTTTCCAACCGCTGTCTGAAATTAAGTCTAAAAATCGTTCTCTATGCCAACCAGCTCTGATTTTTTTTTTCAGAAGACAGATAGAAGTCAGTCACTGATTAAATGCTTTTTGCCGTGTTTGTTTTTAGTTGACACACTAGGAAGGCTATGTGAAGCGATGGATTCCAGGAATGAAAGTTTTTATGAGAAGTAAAATTAATCAGCTGTGATCCCAAGTGAGGAGAACAACCAAGCTGTTTCTTTTTTTTTCCCTGTAAGAAATTCAGGAAGTATAAACAACCCCCCCCCAGGAGAAGGAAATAAAAGGCCGAAAAGCCCTCTCATGACGTCCTGCGGTATTTCCTTCAGTTTTTGGGCCAACAGGGGCTGGAGGTGCAGCTCGGCGAAACAGCGTGCAACACTCCACTGGCAGTCCAGCACTGGTGAGGCAAAATGCAGTGTGGGACTAGCAAAGGCCATAACATTGAGGAATACCTGCGCTTTCTTTCATCATGCCTGTTGTTTTAAATTTCCCTCTTAGTGCAGTGGTACAATGACACCCAGGGAATTGCACAACCCTGCGCGCAGGTTTTCCTGCCCTGTACTTAACTTTCAATAGCGTTACACAACTCTGGGACCAATAGCCCGGTCCTAGTGCTGATCTCGACACCGATCCAGGTGGAGGGGCTTGCTGTTTTATGGGAAGCCGTACCCTTTAATAAAACAAGCGCTACGGACTACTGTCAAGAGCACGGGCGGACATCTGCTTCGGACCGCTCGTGAGGATAGTTAGGACTTTCCGCCTCAGAGGGAGACAGGCAGGCGGCCCCTCCGCTTGCAAAACTGCGGATGACAAAACTTCATTCTCGCAGAGCTGCTCAGAGCAGCACACCCTGTACTGCCACAGATCCTGGAAATACCATGACACATCACTTTATCTTTACAGCACTCACTCGAGCACAGGGCTAGGGCCCAGACTAAACAAGGGACTGCATCTCCCCTTCCTACTGACTTCAAATGAAAAAAATGTTAATGACTCAGGGGCAGAAAAGGAATTCTCACTCTCCCTTTGACGCCTTGCGCTGACGTTCTCCTTCAGGATATCCAATTCCCAGCACGCTACCACAGAAGGAAAGGGGCCTCCGTTCACCCACCGCGAAGTCTCTCTGACGAGCATGGCCAACAACAGAGGCGGTGGGGCTAGCTGCACATGCCTGGTAGCCAGGATATACACATGTAGTAGGCACTTAAATCCCCAGCAATTCTGCCTTGTGGACCGAGAGCCATCCACAGCCCGTCGCCACAGTCCACAGTGTCTGGACCGAAGGAGTCCAGGGCCTTTGGCAAGACACAGACTAGCACAGCTTTGCAGATCCCAACCCAAATGGTTTTGCCCCTCGTTATTCTCCCTGAACAACCCTGCTTGTGCCTTTTTTTGGGTGAAAAAGAAAAACCAGGCAGTAGTATGTGCAGGGGTGTTCAAAACAGAACACGTACGCCCCAGTCATCCGCAGTTCCTTGGGGGGCGGGGGAGGGAGTTTGTGTGTGACAGGATGGCACAGGTGCCTACCAACACCGACAGCATTTTACCAAAATGCAAATCCCCGTAGATTAGCATGATAAACTGCTGTCGTCTGTAAATACTGGTACCTTTAAGCCTCTCTGTGCACTCAGAATCAGGGGATTCCCATGGACTGCGTCTCTGTAACGGATGTTATTTTATCTGTACAGCCCAGAGCTGCAAACCTACAAATGTGTAAAAGTGCAAGAGTGAGTCTTTACCAGGTGCTGAGGATTCTGGTCAAATGCATAAAGAATTGATTCGATTGTACTAGCTTTTTTAAATTATGGTACCTTTATATTATGTGCATGCTTTAAAAAGCAAAACTCTGAGCTTTTATTATTATTCCATGGCTGGATGTTTCCTGTGTGTGCATTTAAATCTGAGGCAACGCAGATGAGAAATTGTTAAAGTTAATTGCTTTTGCTTTGTCTTCCAAAATCCCAGCTTCAGATCATGCCGTCTGAAGTCTGAAAAGTAAAACAAGACAAGTAAAAGCATGTGATTTTCGTAAATCTCTTTACCATATTACCTGTTTAATACTGTATCTGCAGGTTTTAAACTGTAAGAATTTTCGCATGAGAAAAAAACATTTTTGTTAATCTATTTCTTGTTGAAGCGCACGAAAAATAACATAGCCAGAGATAAATTAAGACAGGGTGCATTTTGCCTTTTGCAGTCGGTGCTGTTGGGGAAAAGTGAAGTGAGTTCCTTGCAGTAAAAGATGCATCCAAGCCTTTCTCTGGAACATTGGCGATATGGGAGGAACAGTGCAGTCCATTAGGAACAGGGCACTTACCTATCTAAGAAAGCATTGCTTGTTGCTCGTACAGTATCTACATATGCCTTTCCTGCTGTTCCAAGACACCGCGGCTCTCATTCGAATACAAAGAATAAAACTCCAGCTCCCGAATTTCTCCACCATCACTGTACATCACAGAATCCACTGCCAGATCCTACACAAGCAGCTATGGGCACAGCACACAGAATTCTTCACACCTTCAGTCACACTGTAGAGTGCTGAGGAACAGGAATGAGCATCTACTTACGCTAAACGCTTTGACACAGCTGCTGGGGTGGGAAAGAGAGGATCCAGATTTCTTCAAGAACTTGTGACCTCCTAGTCCAAAGGGCAGCACCTGCATGTGCCGAGTGTGACAGAAAGATCACAGGATACTGATGTTGGGTGCAGCTAAGTGCACAGAATTTAACGCTACACTTTTTTTTCCAAAGGAACATGTTTACGCTTACAGGGCGAAGACAAACAATTGTAACGGGAAATCTGCGCATCAGAACGTATGCTCTGAGATTACGGTAAGGACAACACCCAGGTGTGACAAGGTTTCGCGTGATGAGGCGTCTCTCCCTTGCTCTGCAATGCTGTGGCCACAGACACGTGGAGACTGAGCTTCGCACAGCACAAGCTGAAGGAAGGTGTTTAAAGGCACATGTGAAACGATCCGAAATATTTCTCCCTTATTAATAAACAGGTGAACGCTGATCACGTTTATTACACCCATTGTGCACAGATTCTGAGAACAAATCAACCTCATGATTGCAAATGATGCTAAAATAATGTGAGGTTCAGGACTGTGTAGGACTCTACAGTATCCAAAAAATCCTCAATACAGGCAAGAGGGAGAAGAATACATCCTAACACCGTTACACCTGCTTTGCATAAAGAGCTGTGAGCCAGCGAGAAATCAGGCAAAAAACATGAATTAGGCCCAACTCAGGAAAACAGACCGAACTACAGTTCAATAACCAGCTCGGGATTCACACACAAGAATACAACTTATTTTTTACATTTCAAACAAACCAGTAATTGGGTTGCAAAAAAAAAACAGATTTCATGGGGGCTCCGGGGATAAAGTAGGTGATGGACTACGGTACGAGAGCAATTTTCATTTTCTCAGACTGCGGCTGTGAAGAACCTCACGGAACATTGCTCTTGTTCAGAAGCTGTGGGCCATGTTCCACTCTCAGATGGAATTAACACGTTCTAGTTATTAGGTTATCTAGTTATTACCATTGTTCTGTGTGTGAAATACAGTATGACATCCTTCCTGTCTTTTACCACACCAGGGGTAGAATAATTGCACAAACAAATTTTCCACCTGAACCTGGGAGTTTTTTTTTTAATGTTTCCTTTGCACGCTGTTATTTCATCAGTCAGGTGTGTGGATAAAAAAAAAATGCTATGTCAATTCTCTTCTTTCATGCTCCAAAGAATGGACCGCTTGGCTGAAGCTGTCGCCTAAACACTGCAACACGGACCTGACAGACGGGAGAGCTGGGAGAGCCTCGCTCACCTCATCACCTAGCCAAACTTTCAGAAGGACAGGAAACCAGCATTCGGTATCTTCTTTACATGACCAATCACCTGCTCGTAACCAGAATCTGCAAGCCGCCATTCACCCCCCTGCTATAGAGCAACTTTTGTGGGTCTCTGATAGAATACTCTGACAAACAAGTTAAACAAAATGCTTCCAATACCTAACTCTCCCTGTGGAGCTTCCCTGGAGGACCTGGGAATTAAAATTGTCCCTCCCATTCTATCAGCCCGTTCCGTCCAAGAGCTGACTAGCCTGGACAAAGCCACCACAGACTCTCACTTCCCAGGAACAGGCTTGCAGTGTGAGACACCGCCACGTTTAATCTCTTGCAATCGTACGAGTCTGTTACAAAAACTGGGGATTTTAATGGTGACTTGGGCAGGCGATGAAAGCGATTTCTGCGTTTTAGAGACATCTGCGATTTAAATTCAGACTTTAAAACCTGGTGTGATTAGCATTTTTTTTAAATCGCTGGAACAGCAGTGAAACCTCCCACAGCAGTCGGAATGGTCTACCATATCCTGTGCATGAGCTGTATTCCGTAAAGGCAACTTATCTTGGAATGGGAGCTCCGGGAGTCTGTGCAGCGCTGCTCACGAGCGATGTCAAGGGCAGAGGGGTGACAGCTCCAAGAGCCGCGATTTTCTCGAACCGACAGGGTCAACGTCAAGGTCCCCAGGAAGAGAACACACAGCAGCCCTGCGGGCGGACTTCACCCATGAGAACCACAGGCCTCTTTATACTGTAGCGCAAACACCCTTTTTTTCCCAGACACCAGCCTCAGAAGCTGAGATTTAACAAAGGGGGAAAGGAGGTAAACACTCATGTCTGGACTAACTGTGCTTGGGCGAAGCTTTGCCCTCTCTTCCCAGAGACATCTTCCCCCCCCCCAAGGCTGCGACATTCAGCCACACAGCCGTTTATGTGGAAGAAAACTCCAGCAGTACCATTCATCCAGACACCCGACAGAATCCATCCAGAGACTCTAGCCCAGTGCTGCTCTAGTGTGCAGCTCGATTACAGTCCACCAGGTTTCCAGCCTTTGTCAGAAACACCTCAACAGGCTAGCTAGCATTTACCAGAATCGGACAGTTTCCAATCACTACGATGGTCTGAGAAGTAAGAACAAACTCAAGAATCGCACAGTTTCCATACCTGCATTTCATTTTCCACTGTGGGTCTGGGAGAAGAGGTGCAGTTGTTCCAGCAATATTCTTCCTAATCTAAACTCCTCGCTTCAAAAGATCTCTGCAAATACTTCATTTTGAAACCACACAACACATTAACTCTACGGTTAAAATGTTTCTTTCATGTCCGTGATCAGCTGAGGGAGCCACAGTTAAGCTCAGGTATCCCTGACTCTACACAGCCCTTCAGCACGGGCGATATGGCTATGAGATGAGAAACTGCACTGTAAAGGGTACCAGTGCAACAGCTCCCTGCAAAAACTCCACATGACTGTGCCATTGCACTAGTCAGGCATGCCAAGTAGTGGCACCAGTCACATGTCCAGTTTTGAGAGGACAGAGTAGACATGGATGTCTTGTCATCTGCTGTGTTCCGGCATGTCCTTCACGAAGACCTCAACAGGGCCTGTATCAGCATGTCAGCAGGGCGTCTTCCCAGAGGCCTGGCCTGTGTTTGATTCAGCTCAATGAATGAGGTGGGCTGACATCTCCTGGGGCCAAGGCTCTGTGGGATCCAGGGGACTTTTTCACTGACCCACGTCGCCACATCATCCCTTTTCCTACCCTCCTCCGGTTTACAGGGCCCACAGTCTGATGTCAAATTCGCTGTGAGACCTCACCAAGCGGTCGACTGTGCCACAGAACTGATACGGGCCATGATCACCACGCTTCCTGCAACTGGCTGTAAACTGCTTTATACAGTGTTCCCTGAAAAAGCACCACATGACTGATCAACCCAGCTAACAGCTGGAAAAGACTGCGTACTAATATACCTCATGGCCTAACACTCAAGTGGGCTAGACTTCACCACTTTTACTTTTTAGAACATTTTCTTTCCCTGGAGGAACAAAGAAAATGCATGATAACTGATCAACCGTCCCCCAATAAACTTATACGAGGTTCTTGACCTCTTCAAACTGTCCACACCAGTAAGACATGCTTTACGAGCTGCGTGGGTTTCATTATCAGCAGATACAGCAGCACCAGGCTACATCATGTGCATGGCCACCTTCTCGCAGGTGCACAAGAGGGCTGGCAGCTGTAAGAAAACACACTTTTAGGGTGTGAGCTACCCTCCCCACACCAGGATCTCCCAGGTTAGTGCTCGAAACGAAGTTTCCGATTTCGGCGAATGTACTCCTGCAGACATCCCAAATTTATAAGGCCACATGGGAAGAAACAAATGAGGTGATATTGCATGTGACAGCTCCTTTAAAGCAGCTCTCTCAGAGTACAGGCATTACACATTCAGATTGCAAAGACAGGGGCCAAAGACAAGTTTTTTTCACAACAGGGGGTCTAGTCCCCTTTTGTTGTTTTTATAATACCTCTCAGTATAGAATTTAATCTACAAAGAATAGATAAAGGTTGAACAGAGAAATTATTACACAGTCCTGCGACAGTACATTGGCCATCATCCCTTCCTTTATCTATCAATTGCTGTATATTCTGTTCAGGAGTAATATAACTCTCCTGCCACTTTACTCACCTCTAGATCATATTCTATACCGAGGGGCATTATAAAAGCCACAAAAGAGTACTAGACCTCATGCTGTGAAAAAGCTCGTCTTTGGCTCCTCTATGCTCTTGTTCAGATCGCTGTTGCAATTAGACCGTCATTAATGATGAGAAGATCTTCAAACCAGTAATTAAATAAAAATAACCTGTAACATCTAAACAGCTACCGGCCAATGAAAGGAAAGCTCCGACACTCAGGACGTGTGCTCATGTGTGTCGAGCCCCCTGGAGAGATCCACACATCCACTGTCAGTCAAAGCAAACCACACTGTATACTTCCACGTCAGGGGGGCACCAGACCCAAACCACGAAGAAAGGGTTCTTACAGTTTTCACTAGATCAGAAGGAACGGTTCCCAACCAGACATACAACCGCGCTTTGGTCCAAACCCCCTGTGTAACCCCACACTTTCTGCTGGATATCTACACTCAAATTCCTTGCCGTCTTGGCAAGAAGTGGGCCCTATGAAAATCTAAACCTTCCACTGCAAGCACAGAAAGAATTTCATAACGTGCAATACTTGTGTGTCTGTGGGTGCGTAGACAGGGCAATAATTTAGATGTCTACTTACTGTTGCAACTTGTCCCAGAGGATTTAACTGCGACTCATTACAAGGTGGCTTTTATCTAGTTTTAACTTGCCACTTACTTATGATGTGCTGCTCTGTCTCTGCTCGGCGCAGGGAGTTTTGCTTTCATTTGGAGAAGGGGAATACCTCCCAGCTCAGGAGGAGCATCAGCAGCAGCAGCTCCTTCAAGAGCCCAAAGGTCCTGTACTTCCCCTGTGACAGCAAGGCCGAAAGAGTGTGGGAACGGAGCCAGGGGTGGAACATTCTTAAAAAACAGAGCGGACGGGTGAGGGAGTTGCGTCCCTTCCGCAGCAGAGCGCACAAGAGCCAGTGAATGGTGGGTATGTCCTCCGGGGCCACTCTTCTTTAAGTTTCTTCAAATATGCAAAAGGTACCGTCGACGGAGATTAAAGAAAAGATGGGGGCCTTTCCTGATGAAAGCACACACAACATATGGAAGCAGGTTTTTCGGGGTTCTGAGCCCCCTATATCCGTCTCTCTTTCAGGACAGAAGCACCCGAAGGAGAGGGACTCTTGCAGCGTCCAGGGGGGGTGCTACTCAGTTGGCAACACTCAGCTATACAATAGAGCATGTTACAGTCCAGACACCTGGAGGCGTCCAGGCTAAAGACTAATTAAAGGACCATAGATGTGACCTTGAAGGACTCTAGAAAGCACAACAACTGGCACAACTTTCCTAAGGAAGTTTCAGGCATCGCAGGAAAGCCCAGCTCTTGCATTTCGTGGAGAGCTGCTGCGTGCTCAGCCACACCTGGGAGCAGGGCCTTCTGCAAGGCCACAGTCTTCCGGATTTGACTGGCTGAATAAGCTCTAGATGACCAGGCTGAACTACATCAGCTCTTAACTGGACAGGTCTCATCGCCGGTGTGCACGCCGTGGGGAAAGCCACAATATAACGGGCCTCGTAAACTCCATCCTGCATCTAAACCCGGCTGGCACAGCTGTGCAGGGGACAGCCGAGCCCCGAGGTCACTGTAGCCCGGCCCGGCCCGGCCCACTCGCTGGCCACCAAGAGCCCTCGCCTGCGTGTCCCTGGGGAGCCCCCAGGTGAACCCCTCACTCAAACCGCGGTCTGTGGACAAGTGAAGTGGCGTAATGGGAGACACCAGTCCTGTGCTCCATCACTCAAAAGGCAGCTGAGACGGAGACTGAAACAGACGGCGCTTTGTGTGAAAATGTCAGTGCTTCCCCGCCACTCATTCTAAAATCACAATATCTCGGGTTTTTTCTGTTTCCAAAACCTTCAAAGGCCATTGGTTTGTTTATTTTCTCTGAATGGGTTTTAGCCGCGCAGAGGTTAATTCCAAGACAAAAAGTAGAAGAAAAACAACAATTTGGCTTCCCTCCTGAAGAACACTTTCCAGCTGAAATGCTTTGCTTCTTTCTACTTTTCAGCACGAAATTAACCTCAGCTTGTTCCTTTGCGAGTCGGAAACTGGCACTGCTCCCCATATTAATCTCTTATAGCCACCGTTTGGAATAGAAAGTTCATAATAATAAAGCATTTTTATGTATTAACGCTGTTTATCCATGTACTATATTTCTTACCCTGTTACAATTTACAGACACAACATGATAGTTAGACACCTTTTTTTAATCGATATTGAGTGATCCCCCAGGTGAAAACTACCTAACATATACCGAAACAATTCATAACAACCAACTCCCTGCGATTAATGAATGAGATACTGTGAAGTCAGATCTTAAAGGGGACAGTCAGTAACTCGCGATTCGTTCAAAAACAGCACTAAATCACGCAGTACGCTTATAAGAAATGAAATTGATTAAAAGAAGGTTAAAAGTACATTGCAGGAGGCCATTTTCATCATGCAAACTGGAAAAATACAATGTATCAAATGCTCAGACAGGCTTCTGTTACCGTGAGACTGTCCCTTTAAAACGCTGGCCGCCACACATGGTTCATTTTTAAAATGGATGGGATAGTGACATTCAGACCAAATCAGGTACTTTAAACAAACCGACGTCTCAGATATTGGTTTAGAACTAGAACAGAAACTTAAAAAAAAAACATCGATGTGATTACTTACATATAAGAGATCGTTGACGTCGTCCTTCTCAATACTGCTTTTCTGTGACCAATCTTTAATTTTTTATATAACGAGTCCCGGTTAAACGTTATGTGCAGTCTTTTCTTTTTTAAAAAAAAAGACACACACACACAACGGTCAAATCAAAAGGAAACTAGAGTCTTCTATTTTAAAGACGCAGCCGGACGGGACTGATTCATCAGTGCCATTGTTGAACGTGTGTGACAGCAGAGTGAAGACATTGCACAAACAGAAAAAAAACCCCATATTGAACGCCGCGGCGGTGCATCTCCGTGGCTGTGTTGTCAGCGCTCAGTCTGCTGGAAAGCCCCTCCGTCTGACTTCCTCTGGAAATCCCCGTCATGAAAAAAAAAAAAGGCATGTGTCAGTTTGAACCCGCCCATCGCATTTCACTGGACTCTTTTCTCCCCCCTCGCTACTACTTTTTATTAGATAGTATAACCCTCACTTAAAAAAAAAAAACAATCTGGAGGACTGTTGCACGGGCTCAAATGAACAGGCTTTGACCTGTAGCTCTGGAGCACATATACGTACATTGTAACGTGTTTTAATTTTCGCTCGCGTGTTATGAAGCTACAGTATCCCGGACGGTGCAGGCTGTTGGAACATTTTTTGTTTCTTTTTGGCAAACCTGCTTGGATGTTCGCTGCGAATTAACAGCTGGCTGTATATTGTGTATTAATTTAGCCGGAAGCCCTCGACCCATTTTATTCCATCAGTGTAGACGTCAAATCACCCGATCCGAAACGGCTTCTGAGCACAGAAATCCCATAATCATTGACATTACCCTACGGCTCAGCCCCAAGGGTCAGCCGAACGTCTACTCTGGTTGCCAAATGCCGGACACCGTTTGAAAAACTGTTCCGGGGCGTTCATAAGAAACACGGCTCTTTAGACGGTCATTTATAACCACACTTACTTGGGTTTACGGTGCAGCGGCTGGAGGGGCTACGCTCTTCCCTGCAGACGGCCCCCCCAAAAAAACGGACTACCTGCAGTTTCAGTAGTCCCCTTGTGTCCCTGCCCCTTCGCCTTTCGGGCGAGCTGCTCCGAGCGCGGTGTGCACGCAAGAAGCCGGTCCTCCCAGCCCGCACAAGAAAGTGAGTCAGCTCTTACAGAGACGCGGGCACGGCTCTGGATTAGCGCTGAAAATGCAGAGACGAGTAGTCAGGCCGCCTGTGCCGACTCCTGCAAGCGGTGCTTAGGCCCGTAAACATGAACCGCCTTACCGCCGTGTCCCGGCGGTTTAATTTTTTTAATGTAAAGTTGAGTATTTATACCAAAGACAACCCTCTGTCTGGTGATCTGCTCGCCTAAACGCAAGAAGAGAACGTATTTGTAGGATAACGTGATGCTGTTCACGAGTACATATTTAAGAAAAATGTAAAATCCAGCTAATTTCCACAAACTGGCTGCGTCGAAACACACAAATCTTCCTCGGATAATAGGATTTTCTCGTGAAGCGAGTCCGATCATTTACCGCGTGTGGACGGTTACGGCTCATCTATTGGCTTTACTTACCAACTCAAACACATCTCTCTGATGTTAGGTCTTGTTCATTCCAGATCAACAATTAAAAAAGCCCACCCAGGAAAAAAAAACACTAAAACGACGGGTACTAGTCTGCAGTCACAGATAATGGAGAAAGCAACCCGCCAATATGATCGCTCCCTCATTTCTGGATATTTCACGGGATGATAACTTGATGTGTTTATGAATGCCCGTGAGGCTATGACTCCAGCCTGAAAGAAAGGTTTATTATATTTTAAATAGCTGTAGAGCTTTTTAATGTAGGGTAATATCATGTGAAAAACTTATGATGGTGCACATGCTCAGTATATTGATGTGCTACCGCACAAAGGTCTTCAAAGGTCAACTCAATATTGAGATAGTGGCAAAAGAATTTTAAAGCAACAGCAGGGAAGCTTACATAGGTATGGTCTTAGTTCAGGGTATCTGCAAGAAAAGGCAATTGAATAAAGGCTTTTAAGTCCTTCTTTATAGAGCAGCTCAGCACTTTTAAAAGATCCTGTAGAGAATTTCCTTTGTTCAGTCTGTCTGGTGCATACTGTAGGAAAGCCCCTACATGCTCGACATGAATTTCCTCCAAAATACTTCAACTCAGCACATATTTGTAACATTGTCTACGGCAATGTTATTGTGTTTATTTTAAAAACAATACATGGCTTCAGAAGTTAAGCCGCATCGACTTCTGAAGCAAACCAGTAATTGCCATGTTTGCAGCACATTCAAACGGCTCTCTGGGTTGGAAGCCCACTGCCTCTTCAGCCCTCAGCCCCAGACAAAAACAAAAGTGGAAGAGCTATTTTTAAACTGCAGGGCGGCGCACATTGGGAAGATGGACCCAGAACAGGAGGGCAAGAGACCAGAACACAAGACGATTCTGTGACCCTCCGGGAGCAGAGAGAAGGTGCTCTGGAAGAAAGACTCGCACCCTGGACTTCCACTCAGACCAGCAGCCTTGGCCCCTGAAGACAGCTGTCATTCCTGGCGATGTGGTCCTGCTTGCTGATCTTGTATTCAGTGATCACTAAAAGCGCTGCATACGTAAAGCAGGAAAGACTGTGGTACTCTGGGACTTGGGTTCGAGGTTCCTGAAACTGCCAGGGTTTGAATGATGGTGTGCACGTTCGCTGGCGTCGGGGTCTCTTGGTCAAACTTGATTGGTTTGCTGCAAAGGAACACGCAGATGTTCATCTCCCAGTGGTTTAAGTAGACAGAAGAATCGCAGATGAGGCTGTTGAGACCCAGTGTCCCTTTCTTTCTGCTTTTCAGCGTGGAATCAACGCTAGTTTCAGAAAACAATGACAAAGCCTTGTCGTTTTCATCCCACAATCTGTGGAATTTCTGCAGAACCAAGGAAGAAATGAAACAAAGGAGGTTATCACAACCAACTACAAAAAAAAAAACATTCCTTCATGCAAGGTTATAGGTCATTTCTCATTTATTTCAAAACAGTTTTAATATAGCTTTTCCAAAAAAAATTGAAACAAATGACAATTACATATTAAACCTTAAGAGGAAGTTCAAATGTTTAAAACTATCTAACCAGACACTTAACTCTATAAATTCCAGAAGCATAGAAATGTAAACACTCATTCTCACACAACAGCATGCATAGACCGGGCTTTCCTTATGTAAAATGAACTGTGCTTCAAATATGCTGCATTTAAGTCAAATTTCATGGCTTCAAAAGGACAGACTGCCAGCACCGAGCCGGTATATGAATACAGGATTGTTAGATAAACCTTCAATGAAACCAAGCTGAAGAACACCAACAATTCCCTTCAAGACGCAAACCTTTCCAATTTACTATAGGGGCAAGCTTCACTTAACACAACAAATTATATGGGAAAAAAAACCCTGCAGAGTACACGCGTACAAATAAATGTGATGCACTGTTGGAGCTACTCCTGAATTCATTTGCAAGCTTAGAAGCAGAAGTACATCCAGCCTTAATGCTGCAGTTCTGCTACTGCATTTTATAATGGAAATAAAATTGTCCACGATGTACAACATGTGCACTACTGGAGAAATGTTAAGGCAACAGGAGGTATTTGATCAACTCACACAATCCACTAAACATAGGATAAGAAAAAAAACAGCAGGTGTTTGCATTTAAGCAACTGGCTACAGAGTGCAAAGTTCCACCCCAATCCTGTCAGAAGCTGCAAAGACCAGGTGCGTCTAAATAAATGGAGAAGGTTGCAGTTTATCAGTAAGGGTCTGTTTCAAAAGGGGGTTTAATGGTGATGGTTGTCACTGTCCGTCGCGGACTAGTTTCAGCTATTTGTCTCCTAGCTTAGTTTTGCCGAGCCATCTTCTTCCAAGAGTCTGGAGGAGATCAGACAGGCTTCAGCCCCCTCTCGGCTGAGCAACAAGCATCCGTCCCTCCCAGCACAAGATGAGCACTCGCTGCAAACACACCACAGCAGAATGGAAGTGGGACCACGGCCACACCGTCCGCCGACTAGGCCACTCGGCACAGGAGGACAGAGCGCACTCTGGATCGAAATGCGCACGTTTGGAGGGCAGACCTAGTCGGTGCAGCTCTGGAAGGCCATTGCACCAACGGCAGCTCTCTCTGCAAGGGCAATGCCAGCCACAGCCACTACTGTGTCCTTCTGCTGCAGTCTCCACACCTGCCCCTGCTACTCCACAGCCCTTCAACGCTCAGCGCCGCCAGCATGGGCCTGCCTGCAATCAGGCCTGAGGCCTCTGGAAACAGCAATCAAGCTGTTAGAACTGCCTGGGTCACTTAAAAATCCTGCCCATACATAATTCTATGTAATAGTTCAGTGTGAATGGAAGTTAACGGGGATCTTGAAAGCCCACGATATGAGAAGGGCACGACTGCTCGGCGCTGGAGGACTCCAGCTGGTCCACGCAAGAAGAAAACCGAACAACCGGAAAACGAGTTCTCTTCCCCGCAAGTCCTCCGAGAGCCACGCCAACCCTTCACGCCCCCCTGAGCTGCTGCAGGACTGGCACACGGGCGCCAGGTTTCCACTCAAGTCCCTGTCCATCCCTTTCGGCTTCTGAAGACGCTCCGAGCGCAAGGTCGTCATGGTGAGGAGATCAAAAAAATAGCACTAACTGTACTAAAGCTTGTTTCGCGCAGAGCGGAACTTGTCAGGAATTTCCAGACAATCCGTCAGGCCTGTGGTTTTACCACTGAGAGAAGCATTTAATGCCACGAAGAGGGTTTAATTCTAAGTTCCTAGCTCGCTCTTGGAACCTTATAGGCTACACCATTGTATCCTACTCTTGTATCGGGGAATAGGAGAAAAAAAAATACATAGCAAAACGCTTACCCCTAACAGACCCACCTAGTGGTGCTGTAACCGTCTGACGATTTCACAGACCGAAGGCCCATGGGATGTGATGCAACCCGTGTCCACCAGGGGGCAACAGCTCGAAACTACTCAATCCACTTTCAACAAAAAGGACACCCGAACTGAAGAGTAAATCGCAAAGACCACATGGCCTCCTAAAGAAAGTCATACAAAAAAAGGTTGACTGAACCTTCGTGAAGATGGACAGACAATGGACCTAATGAAAATCCAGGAGTCAGCGTGTCACACAAGCCTGTGCAACAGGGCGTTAAGTGTTGCGTGCTGCCTTGAACCCTCCAGCAAGCCCTGATCTCCTAGTCAGTCCAGGTCCCTCTGACTTTTAATGCCAACTTTCAAGTAACATTTTAGAAAAAATGCATATGGAAGAGCTAAATTAAAGAACTATACAGAAAAGGTTTAAATAAAATATTAATGGAATAAAAAAAATAAAAAGGCAATAATTTGTCCCCTAATTCCTTTAGGCTATAAGGTATACTCTGAGCTAGGCTTTGATTACACTATTGTATATGTATGCAATAAATTATACAGAATGCTTTAAAAAATCCCATTTCCAATATTATACAAATATGGCATTCACATTATTTAATAAAATATCAAAGTTAAACAAAAATATATAGAATAATATTGTTACTAGTACAGTGACAGCCACGCTTTTGGAAAAAAAAAATCAGCAGTCTGTAAGGTGAGTGGAACCGGTAAGAATCAGTTTTTTTTTAAAAAAAAAATCTAGAAAAGGATAAAGTGTCCGAGCAACGGGATCAGAGCGGGCATCCAGTGAAAGTAACAGGGAGAGGCGCAGCACGGATGACAACGTCAGGGATGTTCCTCCGGGACACTCTGCCACTCCTTCCCCTGCCCTGGTGGTCGTTTCACATCATTTTCAACTTCCCCTCCGGCCGCCCTCCCAGGGCGAGGGGGCTGGAGCTGTAGCGCTCTCCCCGTGTCCCCCAGGACTTCCTGGGACCCCCCACCCCCTCGTTCCTGCACCCCTGCCCCCGGCCGCGGCGCAGGGGGGGGGGGCCGGGAAAAAGAGCACAGGAACTCCGTCAGGGCTCGCCGGGCTCCGCCACTCGCGCTCCCTGCCCTGACCTGGGAATGTGCGCGCACGGGGGGGCCCAGGGGGGAACACGAGAGGCAGCCCGGGGTCTCCCGCCCCCCTGCTCCGGGCGGACGACGGCGGAAACCCCGAGTTCCTCTTCTCCGGAGCCCTGTCCTGGGGCGGCGTCTGGGGCGGGTGCCCTGCTCGGCGCGGGTTTGGGGAGAGTGGCGCGCGAGAGGAGGTTGAAGACGGAGCGGCAGCGGGAGACCGATGGGGACACCACACCTGCACGGCAGGAAGTCCGTGGGCGCCGAGGGGGGGATGGGAGGGCAGCCGGAAAGATGAAAGGAAAGCCTGCCGGCACGGAAACGACGGCGAGGACCCACGCCTGCGCGATCCCCGTCTTCTCGACTCGCCGTTGTGGTTTGGGGTTTTTTTTTTTTGGCGACAGCGGCTTGTCCAGAGGGGGAGCCCCAGGCGGAGGGTGGGGTCAGCGGGCGGGTCCGCCCCCTGCGCCCTGACGGCCTGGCCTTCGGAACAGGAACTGAACGGAGAGAGGGAGCCCAGGACAGCTTCCCCCGCGGGCCCCCCGCTGCTCCTGGCCTCACGACGCCGAGGGGTATCGCACATCCAGAACTGGACAGACCTGCAAAACAAGGCGGGCTCGTCAGGCGCCGGGGGCGAGCGGCAGACACCGCGGCAGGAGATCCTGCGAGACTGGAAATCTGCCTGCTGCTTACGGCTTTGCACGTGTGCCTCATTTCTGAGGGCTGCTCCCCCGAACTTCTATATTCTGCACCCCAACAAAGAGCAAGGCCAGGGAGACCGGTCACAGGGTGCAGGTTTGGAACGCAGCACCACAGAGATCCAGCGTGTTTAAGGGCAGAGAGAGGGGATGCTCTCCCACAGAACTCTGGGACGCTTTGCAACAGTGCAGCAGTGAGAGGAACATGGCAGCATTTTTTTTTTTACACAGAGCAGCATCGCTATCTTTACCCACCATGAACCACGTTGCGCTGAAGCTCAACATCACTGTACAAGCTCATCTGGCTGATATAGAAACTCATCTCCCAAAACCAGAATCTTTGAGCTTAATGATCAAGCCTTAGAGTCACCATACCTCCAATTCATGAAGCCAAGTCCAGTGAAAGAATAAAAGGCAAAAAAAAAAACTGACTCCGAGAGCTCTTCGTCAGTCTGATTTGCTGTGAAGGGCGAGTCTGATTTTCAGAGAAGTTGGTCATATGCCGTTTCCACAGTCTGGACCATGTGCTTCTATCTCACTAGCCAAGGCCCCAAACCCCTAGGCTAGTAAGGGCAATTCTCTAGAGGTGATGCAATGTTTTTTTCTGTATAAATATGAAGTTCTTTTAATGGCTTCAACGTGGTAAGAAAGTCCTACAATACACCCATCACTCCTTCTCTACAGCACCATGGCTTTGTACAGACAAGAGGCCTGGGAGCTGTACTGTTTGGAAGTTACTGGAATATTACAGACTCATTGCCCACATGGGTTTAACAAACTGCAGCCTGTGGAGTGAAAATGTAGAAAAGCTGAGCTATTTTTGATTTGGAGGGGGATCCTATCACAGAGTGCCGTCGGCCTGAGGCCAGTGCTGGGAAGCCCCTGCCAGCACTGCAGCGCCTGGACACCTGTGCCCTGGGGCGCTAGGACTGGGCCGGGGGAAGGGGGGGGTTGTGCTACCTCCTCCTGCTCCTCGGGGGCCAGCTTGGTGGCGCAGGCCTCGGGCGAGGTGTCCATCTTCTCTCCCTCACTGCCGTTGGCCTCCTTGTCCCCGTGCTCCGCCTCCCACTCCTGCAGGACCTCGTCCAGGTTGAAGCGCCGCCGGTAATTCACGAAGAAGTTCTTCACCTGCACCACCGACTTGTTGCCGATGACATCGGAGATGGCCTGGAAGTCACGCCCGTACTTTCTGATCGCTGTGGGGGGGGTCAGAAGATCAGACAAAAAGCAGCTCTTTAACGCGCGCCCTCACTCACTTGCAGAACCAGTGCAGGCATCTGAAGCCTGACCGCATCCAAACACGTTTTGATCACAGTAGATCATTTATAGGGGTTGCCAAGACAATACCTTGCACAGCCAGGAGCTGCTCCTCTGTCGTCCAGCGAGCATTGAATTTCTGAGCCACCTGAGAGAGAAGGCGCAGGTTAATGCAGGACTGCATGGGTCTAAGGCCAGAGGACCGCGATGCCAGACAGCCTGACAGTCGTGAAGAACTATGGTACGAGGCCCAGCCATTTGTTTTCTCCAGTTTGAGCTTGCAAGCACACAGCACAGGGTCTCAGAGCAGCTCATGTCACCCTGGCAGGGCTGTGCATGATGGGAGACTGCAGCACACCATACCTCCGGCAGCCTGTATTCGTCCACTCCCGACTCCAGCTTCTCCTTCAGAACACTGTTGGTCTGTTTAATGCTCTGGATCTGCAGAGAAAGGTTCACAAATTTGCAACATTTCCACTACTTAGGCCAAAGCACAGCTGGGCATTTTCAGACTGCAAATAAGGCCCAAGATGCACCCATCACAAAGACATGTACATTTCTTCTAACTTTTCTTAAATTGATCCCTCTCTCCCACTAGTATTACAGACAGGTCTCAACCTAAGTATTCTCTTACTGAAAGCAGATTTCACTTGATCGTGATGCACAGGAAAGATTTTGCACTCAGCTCAGTTAAAAAAAGAAAAGACTGCAGTTCCGTGCCTTGCTTGCAAAGATGTCCATCACGTAATGAGGAAATTACACTCATTTCTGCTATAATGCATAATCGGCTATAAAGCGACTGATTTATGGGGGAATGATTTGTCCACCGTGCAGGAGCATGCTCAAGCATGCCGGCAGTAGTCACACATGTTGAGTAAATAGACTCGCGGGAGTCGCCTGAGCGTAGTGACACACTCGGGATGCTGGCGTGTTCTCTCACACATCGCCTTCAGTCTGTCCAACCTGCACACACAGCAGTGTCGTGCATCTTTGCTCATGCTACTACATGAGCCTCCCTTGGAAGGCTTTGCTCAGCTACTATCATTCTTTGTAAACACATATATAGGCCAGGGTGTGAAGCGGTCTGCTGGTCTGTGTGGTGCCAGTAAAAAGAGAAAAATACTCTTGAACAAAAGCTTGACGTTATAAAGCTTATTAATAAAGCTTCTTACAAAAACTGTTCTTGCCTATCCTCCACGGCAGAATTCCTCCTTGCTTAGTGATGTAAATACAGATGCCTTTTTTTATTATATTACTGTTTTCTGTTTGAACTTATCCCTAATGCACATTATTAACTTGAATGTATGTAGAAGCAATACATTCAAACCTATGATGTGAGCAATTACTATAGTAGTGTGAATCCAAACTCTCCACCGTTTAACCCTTTAACTCCCACTGAACCAGTGGTTCCTACTGCATGGTTTTCTGGAATCCAGTGGCTTTCAGGAGCACCACTGTAGCTCTATCTACTGTTTCTACTGGCATTCCTGTCACACCACTGACCGCCACTGCTACCGTTACACCCTAGAACTGCCCGACCGCCCACCTGCCTGGTGCATGTCCCACCCCGCCACCCGCCTCCCCACCCCCACCCCCCACACCCACACCCACCCTAGGGGCTCCCAGCCCTGCTGCCGCCCCCCCGTGCGCGAGCTGGGGGCTGACCTGCCGCTTGATGGACACGAGCTCCATGTCCAGCTGGCGCAGCACGCCGACGGCCGCCGTGGTGCTGCCGGACATGGCCTGCACGTCCGCGTGGCACAGGTGCATGCCCTTGGGGGGCTTCTTCTTGGCCCTGTGCAGGTGTTTGCCCGGGGTGACCTGCGGCTCCTTCTTCACCTGCACCGGCTTCTCCACAGGGCTGCCCTGCTGCAGGGGCACAGCGAGCAGAGGAGCAGACGTTAGGACAGCGGACAGGCGAGGAAATAAAGACATCCTTCCCCCAACAGGTCTCCTAACCCACACTCCAGCGTCTCCAGCTCTCAAAGCAAATGAAGCCGTTTTATGAACTGCAGTGTGATTTTTTCCCCACTTTTTTTTTTAATTTACAGAACAATGGGGTCTCGGGACACGCTCAAGACTGAGTGCCGTTCTAAAAGAAGTCCACCACCTTCTTTGGTTCACACTTCAACTGGTTGGGGCTGATACCGTTTCCACATCGGAGCGGTCCAATGACCTCATGGAAATCGGTCCACATACTAATAGCTAAAGCTGTCCGTGTTTAATTTTAGGAACGAAGAGGGCTCGAGCCGCAACACAAGGTCGTAAACGAGCAGTTTGGAGTCAAGGCGCCTGCTGGACAGCCTGGGTGTAGACTGGTCCTGCACTTCCTTGACCTGGAGAGGTGACCCAGACACCCCGGGCAATTCCCAGATTTTCCTTGCTTCTACATTTCCTTAACCTTAATGTTTTCTTCTCCTCTTGTTCCAAGCCTGTACAACTGGTAAAGATTACTCGGATCTTCATAAACAAGTTGAGAAGGGACTTTCTAGATATGCTCATAGTGTAAACAAAGCTTAAATCCCCCAGTGACTACAGGTGTGATTACAGGGAAGGGAAGCTGAGCAATGACTCTCGGTACATACAGGCACTGCACAAAGTCGCTATTTTCTTGCTTACTACAGTTCATGGTTTTGAACTGCAAGTCCTGTGTATTGAAGCATAGCACTTCAAAACCAAATGAAGCAGAACCATTATGTTCACTTCCCCTGAAACAAAAGTTTAAAACCCTCCTTTAAATTTTAAATACCGTTATAATGCATTGCAGTTTAATTCTGCAATATGAAAGGAGCCCTCTTCATTCCTAACATTAAACACAAAGAATGGCTTTAGCTATTAATGAGACAACACGCAATTTTAAAATGCCATTCTGTAGAGTAAGTCAGAGGGGCAGTGCGGTGGCTCTGTGGCTAAGGATCTGCGCCTGTGGCTGGGAGGTTGCCAGTTCGAATCCCACGGCTGGCAGAGGAATCCTACTCCGTTGGGCCCCTGAGCAAGGCCCTTAACCCCAGCTGCTCCAGGGGTGCTGTATAAATGGCTGACCCTGCGCTCTGACCCCCAGCTTCTCTCCCCGTCTGTCTGTCTCATGGAGAGTAAGCTGGGGTATGTGAAAAGAAACTCATAATACAAGAAATTGTATATGGCCAATACAGTGATCTTATCTTAGCTTGGATCAAAAGCATTGTGTGCAGTCTCATAGCTTCCCTGCAAATTCGGCACAGCCATTCCTCACTTCGCACCTCAAAACCCCAAATTTAAAGTAACAAAAAAACTGAACAAAACTATACTAACTCAAGAAAGTAAGGAAATAATAAATACTAAGTTGAAATTCTGAGAAATACAAGTTTTTAGAAAAATGGAAATAGATGTCAAGTTCTACTCCAGCTCTGACATACAGATTATAATCACGCAAAGGCTCAGAAAAACACACTGAATATCCATTCTGCTACCGCAAGCACCATTCTGTATCTGTGCAGTTTGTTGACAACAAAAGAGATTAAAATGAGTTGTGGATTAAAACAAATCTCCCCCCCACAACCACCAATTACAAAAAGGCACTACAAGTTTGTGTCATTCTACTGCAGCCTCTCCACTAAGCATTTAGCAGGTGGATGAGTTTTGATTTGATCCTGGTTTGTCCAAAATCCACAACAGGTCATGTAACATCACGCGTGAAGGGGAACTGCAGGGGGACCTCATGTGTTTTTACTGTGAAATGACTGATGAACATGTCCCCCATATTCTGGAATCTGTCAGATTTCAGCAGTCAGTAACATCGAGACTGTGTTCAGGAGTATTCAGCAATACAGGCAAGGTAATCTTATGACATTTAAATGAACACAGTTAAGTATTGTCGGTGTGGTCAGTCATTATTGAAATCTTCCATTTATATGGTGCTTTACTGTAGGGCACTGACACCAAATGGCATCACCCACCTGTGTGATGAGCAGATGCCATCCTGCTGCAACTACAGGGTAAATCAAGAATTAAGAGGGAACTTTAGGGAGGACAGACTCTACAATCTAGAGAGGAATTTTCCAAGGACTTATGAAAAGTTCCAAGGGATCTTTCATCTTTGGTCTTTAACATTGCACCTTGCAGAGCACAGTACAGGGGAATCAGTAGTTGAATATAAAGCTGGGTATTTTACTGCAGTATGACAGCAGTGCTCATCTGGGATCTGAACCTTCAAGATACAAGTCCAAAACCCTGGTCGCTGCTGTGACCACAGGCTCGTTTGAAATGTCACTATGTAAATGGGGAAAAAAAGTCCTAAATAGGGAACACAGAGCACAAAAGTCCTGTGCTATATATCCAGACTTCAAAAACCAAATGTTCTCAACCTTCCAGGCTAGCCAAGATTAAAATCCAGCCAAGTCCAGAAGAGAAATTAAGAAGACACCTTGAACCAGATGCCTGAATTTCAAAAGGAGGTGGACAACTGCAGGACAGCCGTGGTTTTTGGGAAAACGGGACGTGAAACTGAAACACCACCTGGGATTCCCCCACATCGCCCAGTCACAAGGACTTCCTCCCGGCTCCGGGAACCGCAGTTCCTACAGGGATTTTGCAGGCATGACAAGGCAGGTTTACACTGAGGAAGTCGAGGAAAGACTCTGCCCACCTCGGGATCCACAAAGTGGATCTGCAACTTCCCTCCAACAGAGAAGTCACAGGAGACAGCACATTCATGCATCCGCCTCGGGCTCCTAACGGATTTCAGGTTTTTCCGTCTCTTCCCGAGACACCGAGAGACCCACGGGCCAGGTAATGTACGTCGGTACCTGGACCCATACACGCCAAGGGGGAGGAATTTGGCCAGACAGTAGAGCCACATGCATGCCAACGACACTCATTTCTTCAAAACAAAGAGCCTGACTGCGTCAGCACCTTTCGAGCCAACTGACGTATCCTGCATAAGCTGAACTAACTCTGCAGACTGCAGGCTGAGACAAGGAAATGGAAGTGGTGCAGACGCAGTTCTTCAACAAAGACTGGAGAAGAGCAAAGCCGGACTCGGAAACGGCGCAGCGAAGCCCTTCCCGACGGCGAGGGCGTACCTTGGAGATCACCACGGGGTTCGGCTCCTGCTTCTCTGGTCCTGCTGCGCTCTGCAGAACGACACCGCGACTTGTTAAAATTCGAGGAGGAAAAAAAAAAGGCAGAAAACAATGCTGTAATGTCCCAAAAGTAAACCTGAAACAAAAAGTGTCCTTGCCTCTTTCTTTTCCTCCTTATTCGCGTCGCACTCTGCGTCACTGGGGTGATTGGCACTGTTCTCCTCCATTTCTTCTTCGCTGCAAGATAAAAAAAACACAAAACAGCCTTACCCAGCTGCAAGGACTCACGATTACCCCGCAGAAACAGAAGACCTGCACCCATTTTCCTCGTTTTTGCTGTGCAGGAGTCGACTGGGGGGGGGATGTTTCCCGACGGAGGACAGGTTCAGGTTTTCCCATCTGGGGCTCGGGATCGGGAGGGCCCTCTCCTCGGGGTGCTCCGGCCCGCGCGGCCAGGCGCTCGGCTCACCTCTCCTCCCTCTCCCGCTTCTGCTTGCGGGCGTGGCGGTCCATCACGCTGGTCCGGCTGCGCGTCTTCTTCCAGGAGTAGTAGAACTTCACCAGGCTGGCGATGGACTTGTCCGGCAGCTGCAAATGAAGACAGGCCCACAGTCACCGCAGGGGCACCGGTACCGACGCGCCGCCGAGACGGGGACTCGTGCAGCAGGGGAGACCTGCGGCATTGCTCTCGAGATCAGCCAGTAGTGTACAGAAACCACACTCCGAGCTCTTCTCCGCAGACCAGTCTATTACAGGAAAAAGGGGTGTGTTTAACAAAGTTAGCCTGGCGGCTGTAAGTGACTTCTTGATTTACTGTAGTATTTCCTTGAGGTTTCCTGCAAAAAAGTAGTTATTACACTGCAGTGTCGCAGATAATTCACACTCTTAGCACACAGACAGGAAATGGGTTGCACTAATACCTTGCGCTCCAGGGCCTGTTTAACTTGCATGTCAGTTCTTTGGTTTTCACAATCTCAGCTCAAAGAGAAGGAAATGTCTTATGGTTGTTGGGTTTATTTCTGCCTACCATCAAAAACGGCATTAAGACATGCTGGGCATCATCAAACCCATCACCATCCCTGCATGTTCTGAAAATAAAGATCCGTGACCCTTTTGATGTTATTCTGATGAAATGATTCAATGACTGACAGCAATGCTCTCTAATGGCTTTGACTGTTGCATAAACACTTCTCCTAATTAGGGAGAGCTGATCAGGCACAGGTGATGGGGTAGTTTAATCTGTCTCGTCAACCCTGGCGAGAAATCAAGGAATAAAAGCACAGAAAGGAACCAACACGTCCCCCCTTATCAAGAGAACGTTGTGGGGACATTGCCACGTTGGAGCAACACTGCAGGAGGACTCCCCAGCAATAAAGCCATCCCCTACTTTAACCATGAACCAAGTTTCTGTGTTGACACTGGTGGGTCAGAGTGTGGCACAACTGTGCAGGATGATGCACTGCTTGTCTCCAACAGACCCTTCAGCGGGGAGGCCTAAGGAAGATATTAAGGACCAGAGAGCCTCGTCCCCACAGAACCCCCACTTGTAGTCACTGCTGACAACCTGGCTGCGCAGGGCTACATGGAGCTTGCTGCTCCTCCTGGGGGCTCATCCCCACGTGCCAGCATTTGAGAAGGACAACCCCCCCTCCACCCCGTGCTGCTTGTGTAAGTGCCGCGTGTACCCTTGCAAGAAGAGAATGTGAATCATGACGTGGCTGCTCTAAATCGCCAGACTGAACATCATTATGGGAGGAGCTGGGATTTATGTCTCAGGGCCACACGAACGGGCACGCGCGGAGCTTGTCCGGGCTCAAGGCCGCCCCCGCACCCTGCTCGGAGCACGGGTCCGCAGGTGCAGCCGCGGGCCCCCCTCGCTGGCGGCCGCCTCTCACCATCTGCTGGATGCGCTGGAAGGTCTTGCCGTGGAAGCTGAAGCCCTGCTCGAACAGCACCCGGTCCTCCACGGTCCACTCGTCGGGGAAGGGGGTGAAGTTGGGCAGGTCGGCCAGGGACTTCTCAATGTTGTGCTTGTGCCAGAACAGCATCCCCAAGGCCTGCGGGGAGACGGAGCAAAGGTGTTCGGAAAACGGAAGGCTGTGTGTACACACACACTGGCATTTCATGACGGATAAAACCCTCCCTGATCAGTCCAGCACAGCCATTTTGCCCCGACATGCATCTTCTCAATCTTCTCGTTCTCTTTACTAAGCACACGAGAGCGTCGATAAGCACTTCATGGTAGTTTAAGTAAAAGTGAGGATGTCAGGATTCCCAGGAGAAGTACTTACTGGGAGCCCTGACTGATTACCAATCAGATATCATCAGCTCTTGAGACACTAAATATTAATTGGGCTGATGCCTTTATTCAGTGACCTGCATCTACACTGAGTCCACAACCTTAACCACTGCTCCACACTACACAGCTTGTATTATCAAAATTAGAAACTTTAACGAAAGCCAGATAATGAGTAAAATGTACACTTCTTTTTGCTTTTATTAATATAGTGCTTTCCGTCCCCAAAGGATCCCACAATACTTATCTTATAGGATGGGACCCCCTACTCAACACGAAGTGCTTAGCCAGACTGTACAAGTTCTGAATTCATCTGCTGTATCTACGCAATAGTGTACATCACTTCTTCATCTTCAAGGAAGCAAGCTTTAGGATTTTTCATTCCAACCCATCTCTGGAAACGGGCTGGGGGGTTGGGACCGATCTTAGACTGCACAGTCCGAACAGAAAGCTGTACTGGGCCGAGGATTGGAGCAAACGAGCCTGACAAATAAGACTCATTCTGGAGGTTGAGGGCGTGTCCCATATTGACAGGAACAGATCTTTTCCTCTGGAAAAATCTCTGAACCAAGTACATAAAAATTCTAAAAGGAATAAACAAAACCCAACTGAATGGACTTCAGAATAAAGTCCAGTGAAAGAAATGAGAGGACAAGTGGAAACAATTTGGAAGTGCATTTAAGACTGAGAACGAGAAGGACTTATTTACTTGTGGTAGTGGGGAACTACCCAGCCATGATGTTAGCATCGATACCCCGGTGTCCTTCAAGAAACAGCTGGATGAGGTCCTTTATCAATCAGCTACTAATTACCAAAAGGCCTAGATGGGACAAACAGCCTCAGCACTTATGATTTTAATGTCCTTAATATTCTCACTTTGAGATCTTTCAGTTCTTACTGCAAAATGATACACAAAACCTGTAAATGTGACTCATGGCAAAATGAGGAAGCAGACCATGATGAAGCATTCAAAAAAAGATCAAATCATCCAACATCCTGAAAAGGATTAGTTAAAACCCTTTCTATTTAATGTGCGCCAAAACCTGCTTTGGTTTAAGGGTCGTTGATTAAAGAACTCAACAGATGTATCAATAGCTGGCGCCATACTCCAGGCCCATCGCCCATGACTTCAAACTTCACGCTGGAGAACATCAAAAGAGCAAAACCCAGCACAACAAGGGTTCGTGGTGCCAAGACGAATCTTATCCAACAACGAGGTTTTAAGTTTGTTGGCCTGTAAATATTTACAGAACCGTGGTGAGAGAGCGAGTTCCCCCTTCTTGGGGGTGAGATTCAAAAACAAGAACCCTAGACAAATGTTTCGACTCCCTTTGAGCGAGAGGCCCAGAGAGTTTGCTGGCTGGCACGGCGCACGACTGCCAGGGCTGGAGCGGGTTTCTGTGAACCCAGTGGGCAGCAGCTCTGCCATGCGGGCATGGGCTGAAACAAGAAGGTGTGGGCCTTCTACTGCCACAAAGTCGCTCTCCTGATATTCATGTCATTGCAGGGATGCAGTCCTGCCAGCCCCCCTGGAACAGGAATGACTAAACTGGGGGGAGGGAAAGGGCAACAGAGGAAGAGACTAACCAGCACTGTAGGTTCTCAGGAGAGAATTCAGCTCAGCCCTTTCAACCAGGCAGCTGTATGGGACACCCACAACACAGAGGATCCCCAAAAAGGTGAAGGTTTTTCCTTTGTTGCAACGAGAGATCAGCCACACAAAGACATTTTGCACATGTATGCATTTATTGCGTTTATAACTAAAGCACCACAAGTGTTGAAAGGGATTCATGGGGGGGTAGAAGAGAGTAGAAATTGTCGTCACCTGCTCCATGTTGTAGCCATGCTTCTCTTTGGCAATCGTAATGTACTCATCCACTGCAATACAAGACAAACAAGATGGTTAGACAGGGTGCTAGAGAGACCGGCAACTCGGCCAAGTGATGCCTCCTTGAACAGACATCACACATCAGTCCCTCACACACCTGCTAGAGATGGCTGCTCACTCGTGGACTCGCCATGCACTAAAAGACTGGCTCTCAAACTTCGACCAGTTTGTGTTCCAGCCTTAAAAAAGGACGACAAGCTAGAACGTCCCCCGTTTTTTCCCCAGGTGGTGCATCTTTCTCAGCACAGCCCCAGAGGCACCAGAGACTCCCCGCATGACGGCAGCGGGAGGACAAGCACCACTGCAGAACTCCACCTGTCCAATCCCTACCCCGGGGGGGGGGGGAATCCCGGGATCGGCTCACGCGTGCTCCGAGAGGTCTGGCATACCCACACAGCCCAGCTCACGCCCCCTCCCCCCCCAGAACACCAGGGGCTGTCCCTGCGCCAGCCAGCATCCGCTCGCAGCTTGGCGCCGCTGTCAGAGCCCGCTGGTTTCACTGCTCCAGCTGGCGCCGGCCGCGCGCTCCAGAGCCGCCGCGCGCCAGAGCCCGCGACCCGGGCAGGCGCGGGGAGAGGGCCCGTCTCCGACACTCCTGCCAACCTGAGGCCGGGTGATTCCGAGCGCCCACGCCCTGTGCCGAACAGAGGACGCATTTCGGACGTTGGGGCCGTTGGTCTCGATCTTGCACGCGGGACCGCGAGCCGCAGCAGGGAGATTTACCGCTGTGACGAGAGAGCTGCGCTCCTGAAAGCGAAGCTAGGAAATATAACAACCCAATGACGTGAACAATCAGGACATTTCCATGCTACCTGCAAAACCTACCCCTCAAAATGCTCCCTACCCCCTTTGCAGAGTTCAGTAATAAGCCTTAAATATTAACAAATGAAGAGCAAAGACGTGTCTGGATCCAGGGAATCGTTCAGCGTTGTAGTCAGATGTGGACCATTTTCAGTGGTTTACCAAAATAACCCAGATTCAGTCTGCCGCATGTTCCAAAACATTTGTTTTTAGAAACTGGCGATACAGGCTGGGTAAACGAGTTCAAAATTTGACTGCCGAGTTTCAGGAAAACTGGAAAACAAAAACACCACTGTGCATGTACTGAGAAATGCTATGACAACCTTGGTGACCTATATGAAGAAAGAAGACGAATGGGATAAGCAATAAACTACAGAACGAAAAAAGTCCTATCGGGAAACGTCTCCAACTCTACGAACAGAGGTCTGGGTCTTTACCGAGTTTAGTCAGCCAGGCTGGTCTGAGCTCAGTAGCAACGCGCCTCAACACTGCAGACTCCGTTTCGAATGTGAGTGCCGGTCCCCCCCCCCACCTTCAAACCAGCCCAGGGGAATACACTTCGAAAAAGAGAACACTGAGTGCATTTCCTCTCTCTCTCTCTCCTTATTTCTGATGTAGGTCTACAGTTCTAACAGAAAAAAAATCTAAGTTTCCTGTATTCAAAAAATGCTAAAGTAAACCGGTTTGGTCTCAGAAACTGAATAGCAACCAAGCATTCTGACCACAGTGGAAATAACCCACTAGTGCAGTGTCTCACTACTTACAAATCGGCAGACCCAGCTCTTGAACAAGGAGCACTCTGGCTCAGTCTCGCAGGACTAAAAGCGCTGTATCACCCAGAGTCAACATGCAAAACGAGGGCAGGATATTAAAAAAAAAACTTCCTTAGATCAGGACAAGTGTCCAGATGGCCATCTGACAGGTTGCATCACAGTGTGGTATGGCAACTGCAGTGCTGCTGACCGCAAAGCCCTACAGCGGGTGGTGAAAACTGCCCAGTCCATCACCGAGGTTGCCCTCCCATCTATACAGGATATTTATGACAGACGGTGCTTGAGGAAAGCTCTAAGCATCATCAAAGACCACACACCCCAGCTACAGACTGTATGATCCTCTACCACCTGGAAAAAAGTACCAGAGCATTCAGGCCCGGACTACCAGACTCAGAGACAGTTTTTACCCCAGCACTTTCAAACTATTAAACTCCCAGCCTCTCTCACTCTCACCTATGATCCGAACCTCACAGTGCCTTCATTCTTACCAAAAACTCAAACACACATTGAAATCTACCGTACATGTCAAAAAGCTCACTACCCATAATTTCTATCCTTTTATTTCATTCTGTTGATGCATGTTTTTGCACATCTGATGTTGTTTTGCAAATTACCTGTAGCCTGTTGTTGTTTTGCACACTGCCTGTTGTCTCTGTCTTTCTTTTATTATACAATTGTATTGTTGTTTTTTGGTACTACGTATCGTCTGAGAGCTAGCTAAATAGCATTTCATTATACCATATACCTGTATATGAGTATAATGACAAACTTGATCTACACTTCAAATGTTCCCAGAAAGAGCCCTGTACTGCTTTCTTATTCGGGCTAAGGCTTCATATATCTCCCTGGAAAGGCAGATACTATACAGAACACCTCGTCACTCAAGGTCAGTTGCACATGTACAGACTGCACTCCCACATCTTACCTAGCTGAAATGTTTGATCATGGTTTTCAACAGCATTTTACCCTGGTGTCGTAGCTCACTTCCACTCCTGAATTCTAGCATCACCAAGTCCTTCAATAACTACTCGATTCCCTCTCCTGCATGCCTTTGATTGTCAGGTTAAAGTCTCTTATTAAAAGAGACTGTCGGCAGATGCATTCCTAATGGCAACAGATATGTTTATTGAAGTTGGCTTGAAACAAATCTTCCGTACTTCATTACTCTGTATACTCCATACTTCATAAATCATAGGTATCTAAACTCACTTAACTGAACAAATTTCTCCCTTGTCCCACAGCTAAAGTACTCACTCTTTACGAGCCCTGAACAAGACAAGTGTCTCCACTTCAAGGGCCAGAGGAAACCCCTGCTCTACCCTCATTTCACCAGTGGGGGTATTTAAAGAGAAGGCTAAATGCATGTGGGGGAGAACATAAAATAGCAAAGGTGCTAATGCAGAAATCATATAGAAGGTATTCAGACATTTGAGTCAGAGAGAAAAGACTTCCTGCGAAAAAACTCAAAGGCTTTACAGAGCAAAGAGTTCAGAGAACTTAGAGACTGAGCGTCAGTCAGGTGTCAAACTATAAGTCAGGTGGTTTACTCTGCACAACTGAGCTGTGAAGTCCCTGCACTCATCATAGACAGAGCAACACACAGGACACTATGTCACTTATCAAGAAGATTACAGACCTCAGCACAGATTGACAACCAAGGGGACTTTCTGTGGCAAAAACGCCCTGCTGGCTATTATGAGCAGCTAAAAACAACCCAATCAGATCTTTCTATGAATTAACCTCTGGCCAGATAAAGCTGAAAATACAAAGATTGGAAAGATGGTGAATCGACGATTCAACAGATCTGAGCTGCACGAGTAATTCACACACACACCGAGAGCTTCAAGAAAGGAAATCTGGCAGCGCGCTGAGTCAGCGCTGTCGACAGAATTCAAAGCGTGGGGAGTGGGAGGAGAGGGTGGCCTTTTCTGCATCCCCTTTGATGGTAAAAAGGAGCCGAGTCAATGAATCGGAATCCAGCAGCTTCAGGTTACCAGGATACAGAGGCTTTCGGAACGTGACGATGCACTTGCTGGAACTCATAGCACGATGACATGTACAGTATTCTAGCAAAGGTATCAATTTCGATAGATTGCGCCAACGGGTGGTTTTTCTACATGTAAAGTGGTGCAAGATGAATCATTTCAACTTGATTCAACTAACGATATGAGATGGGGGGATAGTTATTCAATTTGTAAGCTGGGACAGCGATGAGGCAGAGAAATCCGAGGTACCACAGATTGCTTTGGGGGGGGGGGCACCTCCAGTCACCCGACTCGCGCAGTGGGCACCAGGCCAGGTGATCACTCACTGATGTACCTGATGAGAAAGAGACAGAAGCTCGACTTGAGCATCTTTGAAGACGAGAAAGTTCCCCTGAAAGCATTCAATGTCACCAATCTCCCAGTCAGAGAAAAAAATGGGTCAGAGCCAAGTGATCCGGTTCTGGAGAACTTCTTGAAATCTTGGAACTCCAGTCAAATACCATGCAGAGGAAACAAGTGCAGTTGTGCTGCACTGGCCACACATTCACCATTTCCTCCCAGACACTGCAGGCTCCCTGCCTGCCTCGTGTACAGCACTGAAGGGTTTGCGCAGATTAGACTAACCCCATTCCCACAGGGACCGGAAGGAAAAGTCCAAACCCGGCCCAAAGTAACTCGGGCTGCTATCACCCTCAAAACTCCCTTGAGATTGCTCAGGCATTGTACAAGCCTGCTCTGTGAGTCAGGGACGGGTGGATCATAGAGTTTTCCAGTGAGGCCTGTGTTGTTTGCGAGCAACAGGAGATTTGTGGGGAATCTGGTGCTAAATCATTCACAGATGACCCGATTCTGGGCATCTACAGTCTGTGAATCACGCGCTACAGAGCAGCCACTCCAGTGACACTGAAAATCAGCCCCGATCCAAGCTTTTTCCTTATTTTTTTTAATTAACAGCACATGAGCATCAGTGGTCAGAGGCTCTGGACTGGAAGGTTGTGAGGTTAAATGCCAGGTGGCACACTGCTGCTGCACTCTAAAGTAAGATCACTCCAATAAATGCCCTTCTGTGTCTGTCTCTCTCCAGGTCTTCCCAAGGAATGAGAATTTGTTATTTTGAAATAGGTGATTAAAAGAAAAAATGGTCTTTTCAACTACAAAATGCATCCCCTGCTCACTGTCCCACAATGGCACAGAACAAAAATGCTCTTCGACCTGTCCTCTAGTTTGGCAATAACTTATCAAGCATAATAAGGGAATGAGCCAGGTCTTTTTTTTGAACGATATGACAGGGGCTTATGCTCATGCGTGCGTGCTTGAGTTGCACTACAAATCTGTTAGCCTGCAAAATTGCTGATGGGAGTTAAAGATGCTGGTTTAAAAGAGCTCAGAAATTCAGCTGCCCGGCAATACCAAATATCCACAGATCTCAGAGAGGGCAACAGCATCTAGTCCGGTGCGCTAGAATTTTTAGATCGTAGGGTGTTCGCCATGTGTGGGGCTCAAAAACTACAAAAGGTAAATCACCCATAGCACAGTTTATAGTTACAAATGAGAACGGTGAGAAACAAGCAGTAACATATGGACAAGCAGAATTCATGATGGAGAATAAAAGTGGTGCTTTTTTATGCCAAGACGTGGGCGAGATGAAAAAATGTGATTCAAGATTATTCGCTGGGATTCCTCAGAAAGCAGCATTCTGACTTGGAACAATAAATCTGAAACCAGATGAGAAAGGCGACTAAAATGCACAGTCTCTGGTCGCTTGCAAGCTCTCTCAGCTATTTATGTAGCATTTCCCCCCCCAATTTTCTCCTTGATACCTCGTCAACTGAAATCTTCATCCACCGGCAAAAAGAAGAACGCCTCTCCCAGGTCTTCGACGCTTGCTCGCCTATTTTCGGGACGGCTTTTTTTCAAGCTCACGAGCAGATGTGACATTCTAGAGCTAGGTTTAATTTAAATAAACAGGACATTCCCTTGTAAACGTGGGCTCAGCTGAGTTTGTTTGCTTTTACAAGGAAAAAAAACTTTTCCCGACAAAATCTGTAAGCATTTAAGTTACAAATGTATGTTTTAAGGAGAGAAAATACGGCACATTTAGGCTTAGCTTTGCAAGTGAAACCCAGGTTTACTCGATGCTTAAAAAAAACGCAGCGTGCTTTGCACTGGAGTTCAAAACCCAGCCGGAGGGCGCCCTTCGACTGTCCAGACAAACTGCCTCGAAGAAAGTTTTTTACGTCCTGACAGAGAGGACAGACCTGCAGCTCTCTCTCCCCCACCAGGCGGTGACTATGAACTCCCCACACGCATCGGTTTCACCCAGGGACCGGTATAGCGCCCACCTGGCGGCTCACAGCACTGGGGTTTCGGTGAGGAGCTCGGAGGGACAGCACCATGCCCAGGGGAGATGCCCCCCCCCGCGCGGGCCCCCCTCCTCCCCGAGAGAGGACCCGCTCTGCTGCGGCACGTTTCAGAGCAGGCGGCCGCCTCGCCTCCACTCCCCTGAACCACCTGCCAAGTCCACGTCCCTGAAGGCGCTCAAGCTTTTCCCCAAGGGTGGCGGGAGCGTGGAACGAGCTGCCCAGCCACGCCGTCGAAGCCGTTATCCCGGCTTACGGCTGGATGAGATACCGTGATCAATCAGCTGCCCGCTAGCCAATGGGCTGGAAGGGCTGCATGGCTCCTCTCGCTTGCAGGGCTCTGCCGACCGAGCTGGGGGACACAGGAGGCACAGCCTGTGCAGGCACAAGCATGCAGCCAGCTCGCTGGCCAGCCAGGGGCAGGGTTTAACAAGCACACCATACC